>NW_027491818.1:600000-954297 GCF_021521415.1 Bidens hawaiensis
ATGATTATTAGAATTTATATGTATAAATATGCTAATTACTAATTATTTTGGTTGTATACAACACTTTCTAGAATAAAATGAATTTATTATTTAGAACTGTTCAATTTGATTTGGCATCTTGATCTTTGACTTGTTTTGAGAATTAGTTGGTGGTCTTGAATGAGCTATAAGGCTATAATAACAACTAAATATAGCTCATTTATGTTGGAGAACTTAGTTTTGACTTTTAAGTGACTGAATTGGATGGTTAAGTAAAGAATAAACTACATAAAAACAGAATGAAAAAAAAACTCAGAACAAACACGAACTTGACCCGGCATAGAAGACCATATGATAAAAACTGCCTTTTTTTACTTATAACATGTTAGGACAAAATGGAATTGAAGAAAGTTAAAAAAGCGTGTTCATTTAATTTTAACCAGAGAGGCGATAGGCATGGACAATTAAACGTATTTCTTGTTTGTGTCCCCTCGTTAACAATTTAAACAAAAAGTTTACAAAGTAAATAGACGAATATAACTGAACATAGATTTATACATGCTGTGTCTAAAAAGCAACTAAAACTAGAGTAAGTTGTATTGAAGATTTTGACAAATTTGACACAATAATTATTACTAAACCTTAAAAAGGTTTAAAATTAGTTGGACAAAAAGGGTTTCTTGTCTGCAGAACATGTAAAAAACTACCATTGTGACACCACGATATCAATACTTTTAAATCAACAATGCACGACGTGAATGATATGTCAGATCATCAGACCACCATAGCATGGGGTTGTTAGGCGAATCGGAAACTGATGACAGTCCACACAATTTCTTGATGTTTGCCAAGAAACTGATTGTGCCAATTTCTCTACTATTAATTGTGTAGATGAACTAGAATTATCCTATTCATGGAGTTAAAGTGATGCTTGCTTTTCTTTGCACAAATCATCATATCATTTCTAATGACATTCAGTGCATGTAGACAATTGTCCCACCGCAATGCGCAAATAATGTTGGCACCATAACAAATCGAAACGCTACCAATAGAGTTATCATTGTCTCCCCGCCGCAACGCGCGGGCTCTTCTACTAGTACTAAAATATCTATGAACATACATGTCCCCAAAACTGTTAAAAATAAGTAAAAGAGAGGGAGTGAGATACTCACCTTATCAGATGAGCAATGGGATTAAAAGAGAATGAAGACGACGATTCACGCATTTGACGATATTGCCTAATAAAGAAAAATTAAATGCGGAAATAAACATAAGGATTTGACGGATAATATAAGGTTTGAGAGGTTGATGGTAAATTATGATTTTGCTAAGTCCCTATATAATTTAAAACTTATTTAATTATTAGATCCTTTCATTTAGTTCAATACAATATTTTCGTACGAAATATTGTTTAATAAATATATAATTATAAAAAGATTATAAAATATATCTATACATATATAAAATCTAATTAATTAGTTAAATCATATATATATATATATATATATAATGTATATTTATGATAAAATAAATTTAACCATTTAAATGTATATTAAATTAATTAAATCTTAAATAATATACAAGTTTTATCATTTATATATATATACACACACACACAAGCACACATGGTTATAGTTTTAATGAAGACACGGGAAAAACACAAGAAATATTGTTGGTTTCACGTATAATATGATTTATTTGATATTTATTAGTGTTAATATATAATAATGATGTAAGGCCCCGTTACCAGTGCCTCACATTTGGGCGTTGGATTTACTCATCAACATAGTTCAATTCATCAGAGTTAATAAAAACATACGCGGAATATATAAACTTTCATAAACATTACATTAGTCCATAACTTGTCTTAAAATAAAAATCTTGTCTTTCAAACTATCATAATATTAAACATAAACGTCTTCCGATGTCAGCCTCTTATTCAATGCCACGTGTTCCCCTCAAGCGAGCTGTCTCATTCTACTCACCTGCGCGCATACTAAAAGTCAGCTACGCTGAGTGAGTTCTAGTTAATAACATAACATACTTTACATTCATACGCACTTACATACTTTCATTCATACTTTCATATTTAAATTTCTACTTTACTTTATTCTATTTTGCCTCGGATATTATTAGGGTCCGGTCCCATTTCTGCCTTGGATATTATTAGGGTCCAGTCCCTTTTCTGCCTCGAGATTATTAAAGGGCTCGGTCCCTTTTCTGCCTTGGATATTATTAGGGTCCAGTCCTTTTTTTTTACCTTTCTATCTCTTACATTCATTCATAACACACATACGTATTATTCATAGTTCATACATAACATTCATATTCATAATTATAAATTGGCAGTACGTGCAATATCCGAAGATCGTTCACGTACCGACAAAAAATCATTTATACATTATGCATGGCATTCATATTCATAACTATAACTTGATAGTATGTGCAATATTCGAAGATCGTTCACGTACCGACAAGCAATTATTCATACCCTTCACATATATAACATAGGGCATACACTTATCACTTAGGATAAGTGTATTAACAAATCACATCGAGTATGCACACAGCCCCGAAAACATAACAAGAAATGGGGCTAGAAACTCACCTGAATGCGGTTACGTTCACCCTTAATTGTAATCCCTTTCTTGAGCTGTGCACAACTAACTGTATAACAATTACATGTATCATTTTAACTATCACTACCCATATCGTGCTTCTAGTTTAAATATTGCCCTCAAAGAACGGGGGTCCGGGGCAGCGCCCCTGGCAGTGGGGTTCTAGGGGCGGCAGCCCCTAGTGGGGTACAAGGGGCAGAGCCCTTGGCTTGGAAAAAAATTAATATTAAAATATCCAAGGGGTAGAGCCCCTGGCTTGGTTCTAGGGGCGGCAGCCCCTAGCTTGGAAAAAATTTATTTTCGTTAACTGTCTTAACGCATTTTCCATTAGGATTTTTAAGTTATTATTTTATTAACCTACTCATTTGTTACAGTGAATTAAGGCAATTCGTTAGCCCGATTTCTGGTCTAGTACTGGTTTACTTTTACTTAACATTTTAAGCGAACTTAACATTAAGCGAACTTATCAGTGGCGAACTTGTAGCAGCGAATTTAACCACAGGTGAACTTTCTTGTAGCGAAGTTAACCATGGGCGAACTTGCTTAAAGCGGAGTTAACCACGGGTGAACTTATGTCTGGCGAACTTATGCAGCGAACTTAGCTGCAGGCGAAGTTGCCCAGAAGCAGCCACTGTTTGATCTTAACCACCCATAATCATCTCCATTTCATCGTGAAATTCTGGGATATGATATTAACCAACCCGTGATCATTCCCATGGTCTTTTTCGGGTAAAACTTGGCACGGAAAAGCATAAAGTTTGGATCTTTAGGCTTAAACGTTCAATACTAGGTCTAGGGTTTATTTTAAACGAGTCATATGCAGCCGTAAGTTTGTTAAGTTCGTTTCCAACATCAAGTTTGCTACTTTAATACTTGTTTATACCCGATCTACTCTAGGTACAAGTTTCAAGGCTAACCGTTCATAAAAACGTAAACTTTAAAGATAAAAGATATACCTTTACGTGTTTTAAGGTTACGGCTTAGCTATGAACTTTAGGTCTTGTATCTATCTTGTATTACGAAAATCTATCAAGAATTGACGTTTGTTTGTGTAGGTTCCCTTGACGGATCGCACGAGATATCGCGGTCTACTCAGGTGCGGAATCCCTGCGTAGATCGTTACGAGTATAGAACGCAAATCAAACAAACACGATACGATAAACGAACACGTTATATTAATAACCGAACACATGATACGATATCACTATTACAGACTCTCGTCGACTCGATCAACTCAAACGACTAACTTGAACAACTGAACTCACGAACAACTCACTAACTGATTAACCTAAACCAGCCGTAACCTATCAATATAAATACACGACAACTTCGCCTGATATGTTCAGGCGAAGTTGTCCATAACTTCGCTTGTTCAACAAGTTCGCCTAGGCGAACTTGTTGACAACTTCGCTTGTACAAAAACATAAATAACATTACAGACTCGATTACAGACACTAGACTATGAACTACTGACATTTATGCACCAACAGTTTGGCTTGGATCTCGCTTCTCTCTCTCGTGGCCGTAGGTAGGGTGGTGTAGGTGTGTGTTTGGAGTGTGTAGAGATTATGGAAGATGGAAATGAGAGTTAGGGTTTTAGAATGGTTTAAGGGGGTATTTATATCCCTTAAAGCCCATGGACCTAAGGCTCATTACTCTTAAATCATTTTAGTTATCCTAGTCCATCATCCATCTTTATTTAATACCAATTAATTATTTAACACACTACACTTTAACGCAACTCTCTTTATTTAATATTAAAATATTTAGGATATTACAAATGATAATGACCCACCATACACCAACAGTCCCTAGCCAACTGGGCTAGGGTGCTAATATGTTTAATACCCGAATTAGAAAATAAATAAACGAAAACAGGAACATGCCATAACCCTAGAAATCCAAATCGATCAAACTGTTAAACCTTTGATCAATTGAGGTTAGGGCTTTAGTAGAGCAGATATCAACGAACCCAATCACGTATTTAATTACCTTGAAGACGTTGTTTTGATGGTTTAATTGAGACGGACAACAACAGCGATGAAGGCTGGTGAACGAACAAGCAAACAACATTGTTACTTTAATTGGATTGAGGGTTATGGTCGGCGAGGGTTAAGAGATGGCGTCTGGAAGTTTAATTGCCTAATTAAGATCGTTTATATATATATATATATATATATATATATATATATATAACTAGTGTTTTACCTAGGGCGTTGCGCCGAGCAGATCGGTAAAACCCGGACGGTGGTAAAACTCAAGTGTTGAAGCGGTACGTCGACGCGAATTCGGTCGGTTTCGGTTACGTGTGTTATAAAATAAAATATATATAAAAATTGAGATGGACCAATGGGCGGGTGGTGTGGGTCGGCAAAACTCGAGTGATGGTTGTTGAGTCAAGCAATTGACCTAAGGGGGAGATTGTTAAGTCAAAGACTTGTTCTATGGAACATATGGAAGATTGGAATCTTCTCAACCTCCTCAGAATTCTAAGTATGGATCCGGGCACACCTTAGACTTCCGAGCAAGCTTTTACTTAGCCGGGTACGATATTTTTTCTATCGGGCAAGGTTATATTCTTTAGTGAATATCTGGGCAGGGTTTGCAACTTAGTGTATTACCGGGCAAGGTTCACTAGTTTATGCAAGTCCGGGCAATGAGCACTTTATCAAGCAAGTTTGTTCTTCATAGCCAAGTAAAGCTCACTCCAGAGTAAGCTTTAGGCTAACCAAGCTCATGAAGCCAAGTAATTGGAAGACCGGGCAAGGTATTCATTAATAAGTATGGTCCAAGTAGGCTTGATCATTTAATGATATATCTCAAGTATCATCGGGCAAGGTTCAAATCAAGTAAGGAACTGTGCTACCAAGCACACTTTGCTAATAAGCTATTCTCTAGCAAAGGTTGAAGGAACCATTGAAGAACAAGGTTGCTCGTAAGGGTTTGTCGGGCAAAGTCTGGCAAAGTCAAGAAGATTGAAGTCTACCTGTTGAGTATTTTACTTGGTAAAATACTTTTCAAGTAAAGTCTACCTGGAACCTATTCCCAGGCACACTTCTATGTTACCAAGTTATGAAGGATGACAGAGCATACTCGGAAAGACAAGATTGATGCAAAGCCTACCCGGAAGACTTGTTTTACACTTAGGATTATTTCTGAATATGTAATTTGAATATGTCTTATCATTTATGGTTTCTAGAAGGAATAATAGCTGTCCACAGGTGTCAGGCCTATAAAAGGAATAATTAGGGCACACCTGAGAAAAAGAGATACAACACGGAAAAATAGGCGGCTGAATACGATACAAAGTGATAATATTTATTGAGCCACTGCCGTTTTCCTATGAGAAACCCTAAGTCGAATACCCTTTGTATGATGAACATTATATAAATGGAAATCTTTTGAGTGAATCTTGTTTGTGTTGGTTATCTTTGATTATTTCTTGCAACTACCCTGTTTATTATTGATTCCGCCTTTAATAAACAGTAATATTTCTAAATATAGCAACCCGTCATTAACTCCATTGTCGGCACATCTATTTGTGTGAGTTATGACATGATTTGAGTAAGATTCAGCTGAAATCGGGGACCTGACAAGTGGTATCAGAGCTTGTTACTGCTATTTTGGAAAGATTCTTGTTGTTGATTGAAGATTTGAAGAAAGATGATGTAAGCAGACCACTGTTCCATTGATTCGTGACGTCAGCAGCTCTGTTCTTCATTTTTCTTCCAGATCTACAATCTACCGGTGTTTTCTCTTCCTTATTTCAATCAAAGCTTTAATCTTTATATATAAATCTTGCTCTAATCATATCAGACACATCAGATCTGGACAACCTGTTTTCAGATCTGATTATCTTAAAACTTTGCTTTCTACAAAGAAACTGATTTTAAGTCTTTGAAAATGGCTGGATATGAGGAACAAGAGGTGTCTACTAACAAGATACCAAGATTGTATGGACAGGAAAACTTTACCAAGTGGAAAGTGCTTTTTGAAGCAGCCGTATGCTACAATGATGTTGATATGTGGAACTCCATCAAGAATGGTCCACAAGCTGCGGTTGAGGAAGGTGCAAATACAGCTGGAACTGCTGCTGTAAGATAAAGAATGAGAAAGGTGGATGACAGGGCCTTAGCTATGATTAAGCTAGGACTGTCTTGGGAGATTTTAACCAAGGTGGCACATCATACAACTGCCAAACAAATGTATGATGCCATACTTGAGATGTATGAGGGGAATACTAAGCTGAAGAACATAAAGAAACAAAGATTGAAGCAACAGTTGGAAAGGTTCAAGTATAAGGAGGGAGCCAGATTGAAATCAATACTAGAACGTTTTCTAGCTATTGTGAATGAGTTGAGGACAACTGATTATGTCATGACTGATCTTGACCTAAATACCAAGTTGCTCAATTCAATGCCCAAAGAATGGTACACTGCCTGCAAATTCATCCTTCAAAAGCCCAATTTCAATGAGTTGAAGGTGGATGATGTAGTATGTTTCCTTCAAGCTGCAGAAATAGAAATGATTGAGAATGAAGTGATCAAAGAAGAGAAGCCATGTTTTCAAGTAACCAATGCTCTCATTGCACCTATGGGGAACTTGTCAACCAAAAACCAGCAACAGATTCCCATCATTGAAGAACCAAATAAGCATGGTGCTGATACACCTAAGGCTTTTGTTGGTAGCAGTTCAAGCAACTCACAAAATTAGCAGAGATTTAATGTTCAACTCTTGGAAGAACATGATTCAGCCTCAATTGCTAGTGTACATACACCTTTTGTTGGTGGAAATGGAAATCATGAATCAGACTATCATGGTTTGTTCTCAATGTTCACTGAATCTTATAATGCTTTTGTTGCAAAAAACATGGTTCATACAAGCATTGTTCAAGATGATTTGGAGCAAATTGATGCAGATGATTTGGAGGACATGGATTTGAAATGGCAAGCTGCCATGTTGGCACTCAGAAGCAAGAGGCAGTATAACAGAACTGGTAGATCACTTCTATCAGGGCCAAATGAATGGATTGAGTTTGACAAGTCAAGGGCCATCTGTTACAATTGCCAACAGCCAGGTCATTTTACTAGAGAATGCAACATGCCAAGGAACTATCAAGTGAACCAATTTCAAAACCAACCAAGAAACCAGCAGCATCAGTTTCAACAACAGACTCAGCCAAGGAACAACTTCAATAACAACAACTCCAACAACTATAACCCCAATTTCAACAACTTCCAACAGCCTCCAATAAACAATAATCAACAAGTTGTACCACAGAATCAAGGATTTCAATGGAACAACTATCAGAATAATCAAACTGTTCCAAACAATTCAGTTCCATTCAACCAAAGTCAACCAAGAAATCAAGGGAATGTGGCTGTAACTTCACAGCATGAGGGTAACTTTGATTGGAGTAATCATGAAGAAGACATTGCAGATGACATCAAGAGGGCAAATGTGGCTTTCATGGCCTTAATTGAAAAAGAAGTTGGTTCATCATCTCAGGTACACTCTGCTCCTACTGTTGATTTAAATGAAATTATCAATGAATTGAAAACAAAAGTAGGCAAGCTGGAAAGTGAGTGTTTTAGGAAACAGAGTATCATCAATGGTTATGAAGCTAGTGAGATGATCAATGAAGAAAAGATTAAAAGTCTGGAAGATGACTGCATGATCAGTTACAGAACCCAAACCAGATATATCATTGAGATAGATGGACTAAAGAAGATGTTAGTTGAAGAAAATGTGAAGAACATAAAACTGCAAGTTGAAGTTGAATTCCTGAAGAACTTGATCTCTACAGGAAACGTATGTGGTATACTAAATCAAGTAAAGGACCAAGACAAATACAAAGCAGTTCCACCTCCATTCAATAACAATTTTATGCCCAAAGTTGACAAAGAGAACAGAGATGCATACCTGCAACAGTTTAGAGATGTCTTTCAAGATAAAAAGGATTTCGTTGATCTATACAAAAATGTTGAAGTAAATGAAGAAAGGTGAATTTGTTGTGAAAGAAGAAAAGAAAGAAGATAAGTCAATTGGAGTTCAAGTCTCTGAGGATGACTTTGATTTTAATGATCTCAATCAAGATGATTTAAGTGATTTGAGTGATCAGATCATAGATGAACAGATCAAAGAAGCTGAAAGAGGAAGAAGATACAAGAAACCAAAATCCATTGACAAACTTCCTAAGTATCCACCTGTAACACCTAGAATGAAGAAACAGAATGTGAAAATAAGAAGAGAGCATGTGTCTTATGACAGTTATGAAAAGAGAAAGGTAAGCTACAATGCAGTAAAGCCACCAAGCAAGGCTGTGTTGGAAAGGATAAAACAAAACAAAAAGAAGAGAATAACTGAAGAAGTTGATTCAGAAAATTTTATTCCCGTTTATCCAATCTTTTCCAGTCATGAAGTACTTGATGTTGGAGAAGTGGAAACCATGGAAAGAATATGAAAAGACAGTCAAGACACAAAGAAAGTAGTGATGAGGAACCTATGAAAATGGAGAAAATTGTCTTTGTTAAAAGCAAAGTTGAAAGACAAAACATCAAAATTGAAGAATTTGTACCTTTCTCTATTGATTTTGATAGTCTGAAGACTCAGAAGACTCTTGGAGTCAAGACACCTAAACCAAGTGAAAGGTTCAAGAAACCAAAAGAACATGAAATTTTCAAAGGAAAGGTTTGGTGCAGAAAGTGTGATGAGTATGGTCATCAAACAGACTCCTGTAATGAAAGACTCAAATTCAAGCCTTTTCATGTCCCTAATGAAACAAAGTATGGACAATTCTTTGTTTTGTACAAGCAAAAGTATGATGAATACCTGGGAAAGGGAAAAGTTTATGAAAAGGAAGTTCTGAAGAAAGAAACTCAAAAGGATCAAATGAAAACAAAGAAACATGTGGATAAGCATGCTCAAAGGAGTAAATCTCCTGTGAAGTGTGAAAGGAAGGTTAAATTGAACTCTCAATCCTTAAGAATCATTCCTAATAAGGATACTCAATCTGTTAAATCTGATAGTTCTCAGGGATCATCAAGCAGTGAGAAGACAAGAAAAAGAGGACCATTTCCTAGAAAGAAACCAACAAAAATCACTGGTGATGAAAATTTCTGATGAAACATGGATTTGAACCTGAAGGATTCCTTTGGAGACCTAAGGTTGAAACCAAGGTTGAGACAGTCCTTGATGTGAGAGACTACTCTGATATGAAAGACTATGTAGTAGAAGAGTGTGACATAGCATCAGAAGATTGTCCAGATTCAACCTCATTTGTTAAATCTCCAAGAGAATGTGGGTATGAAACAGACAATTCAGACAATATAGAAGTCACACATGAAGATCTTGAACCAACAACACTCACTTCCCAAGCTGCCTCTGAAACTGAATGTGATGAGTTGCAAGTTGATACAGCTTGCACTTCATCACTCAACTAATAAAATTTTCTTTTGTGCAGGAACAACCCACTCCTCTGAATGACATATGGTACATGGATAGTGGTTGTTCTAGGCACATGACTTGTGACAAAAGATCACTTGTCAATTATGAAGAAAAGTATGAAGGTCCTGTAGCATTTGGGAGTGATGAAAATGGTGGAAAGATTGTGGGGAAAGGAATTTTAACAAATGGAAAAGTTTCATTTGACAATGTGTTTCATGTTGAAGGTCTTCAGTATAATCTACTGAGTATATCACAAATGTGTGACAAGGGTTACAAAGTCAGTTTTGATGATTCTCACTGTTTCATCTTAAAACCTGAGTTTGTGATTCCACCTGAAATGATTATAATGATGGCACCAAGAAATGGTAATTTGTATGAACTGAATATGAAAGAAGCCGTTTCAAGGGGAGGTGCTTGTTTTTTTTCCAGAGCCACTGAAAATGAGTCAAAATTGTGGCATAGGAAACTGTGTCATGTGAACTTGAAGAACATGAACAGACTTGTGAAAGGTGAGCATGTGGTTGGATTACCTACAAGAGAATTCAAATTGGAAGATCATTGTAATTCATGTCAGAAAGGAAAACAACACAAATATTCTCATAAGTCAAAGCTCATCAATTCAATTAATCAAATACTTGAATTACTTCACATGGATCTTTCTGGTCCTGTGAGTGTGCCAAGTATAGGAAAGAAAAGATACTGTCTTGTGGTCATTAATGACTATTCAAGATATACTTGGGTTTATTTCCTAAGTACCAAAGATGAGACTTCAGAGTTGATTAAGGGTTGTGTAACAATGATTGAGAACAAGTTGAATAAGAAGGTTAAAATGATGAGAAGTGACAATGGTACTGAGTTCAAGAATGGAGTTATGAAAGAATTTTGTGCAAAAAAGGGAATACTTCAACAATTCTCAGCTCCTAGAATTCCTGAACAAAATGGTCTTGCAGAAAGAAGAAATAGAACTTTAATTGAAGCTGCAAGAACCATGTTAGCAGATATTAACTTGCCTGTTACTTTTTGGCCTGAAGCCATAAATACAGCCTGCTATGTTCAGAATAGGGTGCTTGTCAATAAAATGCATAACAATACTCCATATGAAATATTCCACAACAGAAAGCCTTATGTCAAGTTTTTCAAGCCCTTTGGATGCAAATGCTTTCTTCTGAACACAAGGGATTATTTGAAAAAGTTTCAAACAAAATCTCTAGATTGTTTCTTTGTTGGATATTCTACACACTCAAAGGTATACAAAGTATATGTGAAAGACCATATGAGTGTCATAGAATCATCTGACATCATCTTTAATGAGAATCAATTCAACACAGTTGATGGTGCAGCATGGCTGTTTGATCATGAAAAGTTGATAAGGTCTTTCAAGATTTACCCTGAAGACTTTGATGACTCATTCTACAAGACCAGTGTAATTGAAGAGAAAAAGAAGAAACCACTGGACTTAGAAGAATTGTGGAAAAAGGTTGCTAGAAAAGAAAATGAAT
This sequence comes from Bidens hawaiensis, assembly GCF_021521415.1. Taxonomy (NCBI): domain Eukaryota; kingdom Viridiplantae; phylum Streptophyta; class Magnoliopsida; order Asterales; family Asteraceae; genus Bidens; species Bidens hawaiensis. Next base: position 611,543 of record NW_027491818.1, read on the forward strand.
ATACTTTTGTGAAGAACTCCTCAAGTGATATCATTGATCAAGATCAAGAAAATGATCAAGAAAACAATCACAGGTCTGAGAATGATCATGCAGAGGTTAATCAAGACAATCAAGAAGTAGAGAATGATCAGGTTCAGACTGAAGAGAATCCAAGCAACTAAACAACTGAAGAAGATGTAACTACTGCAAGATTTCAGCATTTGTTTGAAATCTTGAATACTGGAAACAATGGTGCATATACTTCAGGACAACATAATGATGAAGCACCAGAATTTCATGATGCAGAGACTAATTTGATCATTACCATAATTCAATGAGTCAAATCTTGACACAACTGTGTCTACAAATATGATTGTTCAAACTCCTTATGTGGAAAAGAATCATCCTTCTGAAAACATTATTGGAGATTTGCATGAAAGAGTCACAAGAAGTCATTCAGAAATTGCAAACATCTGTCTTTACTCCTGATTTCTATCTTAAATAGAGCCTAAGAACATTGCTCAAGCACTAAAAGACAATAGTTAGGTAGAAGCAATGCATGAAGAACTGGCACAGTTCAGAGATCTACATGTGTGTGATCTTGTTGATGGACCAATTGACAGATATGCAATAAGAACCAAATGGGTTTTCAGAAACAAAAGGGATGAGAGGGGTTTGGTGATTAAGAATAAAGCTAGGCTTGTGGCACTACGATGCCTTCAAGAGGAAGGAATAGACTTTGAGGAAGTCTTTTATTGTGTGGCAAGACTTGAAGCTATCAGGATTTTTCTTGCATATGCTGCCTCAAAGAACATTAGAGTATTCCTGCTTGATGTAAAGTCTGCATTTCTAAATAGCAAGATTGATGAAGAGGTGTATGTTGCTCAACCTTCAGGTTTTGAGGATCCAATGTATCCAAACAGGGTGTATAAGCTAAACAAAGCCCTTTATGGATTGCATCAGGCTCCTAGAGCATGGTATGATGAGCTGTCAAATCATCTTATTGAAAATGGTTTTCTAAGGGGAGCCATTGACAAGACACTCTTCTGCAAGAGAAAGGGATCAGACTTGCTGTTGTTACAAGTCTATGTTGATGATATCATCTTTGGTTCAACCAATGAACAAATGTGTTTGGAGTTTGAAGGGGTGATGAAATCCAAATATAGCATGAGCTCTATGGGAGAAATGAACTTCTTTCTTGGACTGCAAGTTCATCAAAAGGATGAGGGGATCTTTATTCACCAAACTAAATATGTACAGGACATCTTGAACAAGTTCAACTGTCATGAGTACAAAACTGCTTCAACTCCAATGGACACCAAGGAAAAGATGATTGCAGATGAAAAGGGGAGCCTGTAGATGAACATGAATACAGAGCTAAAATTGGATCTCTGATGTACCTGACTGCTACAAGACCTGACATTATGTTTGCTATGTGTGTCTGTGCAAGATTCCAATCAAGTCCAAAAGTCTCCCACATGAATGCTGTTAAAAGAATATTCAGATATTTGAAGGGAAGACCAGACTTAGGAATCTGGTATCCAAAGAATCATTCTTTTGACCTTATTGCCTACACAGACAGTGATTATGATGGCTGCAACATGAGAAGGAAGTCAACTTTAGGAGGATGTCAATTCTTGGGGGAAAGCCTAGTGTCATGGCAATGCAAGAGGCAAACAACTGTCTCAATTTCAACTGCAGAAGCTGAATACATTGCTGCATCTGCCTGTTGTGCACAAGTTCTATGGATTCAGAACCAGATGCTTGATTATGGTTTGGATTTTCTGAATACCCCTATTATCATTGATAATACTGTTGCATACTTTACTGTAAGAATCCAGTCCAACACTCAAAGACTAAGCATATTGAAATCAGACATCACTTCATTAGAGATTGTAATGAAAAAGGTTTGATTGAAATGCAGAGAGTTGACACAAGTGATAACTTGGCTGACCTATTCACTAAGCCACTTGACAGAACCAGATTCAACTTTCTTCTGAAAGCTCTGGGTATGATCAAATCAGATGAGGTCTGATTGAGGATGTGTGGTTAGTGTGTGTCTCAAGGTGCTAATTGACTATTCTTACTTGAGATCACATACTTTGAATGTTAATTGAATATGTTATGAATATGTTACTTGTTTGCTGCTAACTGATTAGTGCTTAATTGATTATCTATGTTATTTATGTGTCATTAATGCTAATGATTGACTATCAGTTAACTGTTTTGATATTATATAAGTAGTTTGAATTGATTAAACTGGTTAAATGCTTATCTGATGTCATGAGTAATCACTTGATTATGATTGCTTGAATATGTGTGTTATCTGATCATCTTGATGTTATTAGGATAGGATAGATGATGAATGTAAAGACTGTCTACTTGTTTTGATAATGTTAAGAATGATTAAGATTTGAATATGTTACAACTATTTATGTTAAAATATGTCTTTATGTCAAATTTAAAGGTTTCAAATGAATGATCAAATGAATTTTTGCATAAGTCACAAAATTTTGATCAAACATGAGCAAGTTGTTAATGGTGTTGATACATGATAATACTATTCAGTTCAAACTTTAAAGAAGCTTAAAAGAAGGATTTTTCAATGAAAAGTCTCAGGTAGTTATCTTTGCTAAAAATTATGTCATTTGCCCAATTGGAAGGACATACACTTGTGTATGTTTGGTCCTGCAATCTACAAAGATTAAAAGGATAGCCATTGACCAGAAAACTGAAAGCATTTGGGGCAATTATAACTTGTTTTCTATTCTTTCACTTAAAACTATGTCAATAGCTCTGACTTTGAAAGGACATATATTCACAATGTATGTTTGGTCCTGTTGACTACTTGTGGTCAAACAGAATCACCATTTACCTGCCAATTAAGAGACATTGGGGTGATTGAATATTAAAATAAATATAATGGGAAATGATAGTACATTGACTACTTAGCCAATCATATGGATTTTTAAGGCTAAAAGGACTCTTAGTATAGTCATTGACATGTATGGTTGCTTTCTCATGATATGTAAAATCTAAGGTGATATAAACATAAAGAAAATGCTAAGATTTATGTGGAGTTACATTGTTGTCTATGCATGTTCCTAGATAAATCTTTTCAAATGATAGGCAGAAAAGTGATTATCCAGTCATACACAAGCCTGTTGGTATTTGGTTACCCAAAAATGAAACATCTTTTAAAAGAATGACAAAGAACAGCTGTGAACTACATAAATTTCAAATGTTTATTAAACATGTTCACAAATTTTTATTGAGAAAATACAAACATGAGGGTTAATTACAGAACTACAAGGGTGGAGGCAATAATATAAGTCCTTTAAACATTCTGAATGAAAGGCCTGTAAGTCCGACTTGCGTGGCATGTAAGTCCAACGTTCAACCTCACATATGTTTGTAGATTTGAAAAGAAATATCTTATAAATTTTCAAAAATATGTTCTGTCATTAAAAGTTTTTAACCAAAACCAAGGGGTCAAAGTCAAATTGGGGTGATCTGGAGAAAGCCAAATAAGCCTAGAGGATAGATAAGGAGCATCAAAACACAACATGTGTTATCCATTGAATTTTCTGCAAAATTAACTGAAAATTAATCATATCACCAAAGAAATGAAAATCATGTTAAGTCTAGACTTGCTGTTGACCTGTCTTTGTAGTCAAAATAATGCTGAGAATGAAGTATTGAAAAATACTTAGTCTACATGATCTCATTCCTGAGATATTTTCAGTTTACAAAAGAAATTGTTTTGAAGAGAAACATAACTGAAATTTGATCTCTAAATGCACCATTTGCTCTTAAACTATGATCTGAATGATACATAACTTAGAAATGTCTTTGACAAGTGGTTTAAGTCAAACAGTGTTGTATTTTGCCTTTAGTAGGTTGAATATGTAAGTTCGGGTAAGGTTTGATGTTCTCTAACCTTTCCGGGCACTAAACAGTTGAATATGCTTGAATATGTATTTTCGGGTAAGGTTTAATGTTTTATTACCTTTCCGAGTACACTTAGATGTTTTTATCTAAGTTTACTACTTTCGGGCATGCTATTAAGTATTTGATACTTATTCGGGTAGAGTTACTATTTTCGTCACTTTCCAGGCAAGCCTGATTGTTTATTATTGAATACGTTTTACGGGTAAGGTTTTATGCTTTTTAACCTTTCCGGGAACACTTAGTTGGTTTTATCTAAGTTTTTCTTTGTCGGGTATGATTTGATGATTTGAATTTTCTCAGGTAGACTAAACTGTTTAATTTAGTTCCCAGGCATACCTGATGTTTGAATATGATTGTCCTAGCAAGCCCAGTGCTAACATAGGACTGTTGGGCAAGCTCTTTGAGATTTTTTAGACTATAGTACACTTAGGTTTTTAATGTTTAATCTATTTCCGAGCATGCTATGTGTTATTTGTGATTATGATTTCTTTGAAATTACAAGTGTTTTCGGGCAGACTTGTCTTCCGAGCACACTTTATATTCCTGGTACACTATTGTTCACTCAATATACTTGGTAATTTCAAAATTTGACTTTCCGAGTACACTGTCTGCTAGATATTATTTCGAGCACACTTTATACTCTAGGAAGGTTATTCGGGTATACTTTGCTTATGAAGGATGCTCGGGCACACTGTTCATCAAAGTATGTTTGATTGAATGTGTTTCTGATTTTGATAGGGTTTTTGCTAGATTGAGTTACTTGATTTATATGAGAGAAATTAATTTGGGTATCTTAATTGATTCTTAGAAAGGATGTTTATTTGATATTTTATACTTGATTGTTTATCTTGTGATTAAGTTCTCAAGAAATATGGTATTTTGAGTAAGCTTTCTTCATCATTACTTGACTTTAAATTATCTAACTTGACCAAGAAAGATTTGTAAGTGGAAGATACCGGGTAAACTTTGTCAATTAATAATGAAAATTTTTCCGGGAAAAGTTTAACTTCTAAATTTTATCGGGTAAGGTTTAAATTGGATAAGATCATTATGTTTGACAGCTAATAATTCACTACACGACAAAATGCATTTAAAACCCACCTTCAAAAGGTATATAAGGGGGGAGTTAGGGATATTTTCAACATTATTTTCCCTCTCTCTCTCTCCTTCCACTGCAACTGCTAACTATCAAACAAACCCAAACCGACCTATCGCATTCGATTATTCCAAACCCTAACTTTACCAGCCAACTAATTCCGACTCGGTAAGGAATAATAACTTGTTTCCGACCACGATTAGTTGATTACGGGCTTCGATTATGTACTTGATTTCTAATATTCTGTTTTTTTGTGTTTAGGTTATTAATTTATCGAAAATCAGGTTCTTAATAAAATTTTTCTCTTTCTTCTACAAATTTATAACTTGAAATTGTGTAAAGTAATAAACTTTTATGCTAATTTCACTTTGAATATGTTTGATTGTGTTGTTCAGATACGGCAGAAGAACAAGAAGTTTAACCTATGTATGCCTTTGAACCAAAGCACAATATGTGCGCACTGTTGGAGGTCACTCCCAATAATGAGCTAGTGGAGAGGATGATTTCTTGGATGACTAGATCCAATGTACGATTTGCTCTAACAGAATTCCCAATCATCTACAGAAATCATTCCCTTGATTTCTGGCGTTCTGCAAGACTTGTGGATGACATTCATGGGAAAAGAATTGAAGCAACAGTTGCAAGCCACGAGATTCATGTTACAAAAGGGATGATAAGAAGATGTCTGCAGTTACGTGATGATGACCACAACCACATTAATTTCAATACTGAACATTTGTTAAAGATCTTTGAGCAGACAATGGGGTATCAGGGAACTGTCCATGATGGACAATTTCAGAAGGGGATGTTTCCGATGTTGTATAGGTTCTTGATTCACCATGTGATACAGGGATTTGCTCCACGAAAAGGATCATGGACTCTGATGAGTCGTGATTTAGCAAATGCCACTGTTGGGATTATATATAATTTGCCTTTCAACTTTTCGAAGATGATATTTGATGGCATGACTAGTAATTTAAAGAAGGCAGAAGCTGATAGATTCCTACAATACCCTAGATTCCTACAGATCATCTTTAACAGGGAATTACAGGGTCTACCCACAATTGGATTGACACATCAGCTGCAGGATCCAGACACATATAGAAGAACTGCAAATCCTGGAAGGGCAAACAGATTCAATTCCAACACTCCTTTTGAAATATTACCATGGTTACTGAACCATGATTTCGAAATAATGCCTGTACCTGAGTTAAGCTCAGAGGAGGAAGAAGAAGATGATGGTGAGAGTGATGATGATAGTTCTGATGATGGAAATGATAATGCTGATGATGGAGATGAAGGAGGAGCTGGAGTAGCTATGGATGTTGATGTACCTGATCAGGGGGGGCAACCTGAGGAACCAAAACAACCTATTCCAACACCACCACAATCACCACTACCCATTGACCAATCAATAATACCATCACCACCACAAACTCCACCACATCAAACCATTCAATCCCCACCCCAAACCCTAACCATAAGCCAACCTGAAACATCAACACATGTAACCCCAACACCACAAACACCACCAACATCTAGCCCAATCCATTCCGATCCATTCATTCCAAGCCCACCTCATACACAATCACCACCACAATCCATTTTCCAAACTCACACCACAACCTAAGAACACACTGAATATGACCTATTTTCTACATCACCACCTACAACACCACCCACTGACACTGACTTGTTGACCTTGTTGAAATAAAATGTTGACTTGAAGAAAAGGAATGAGGAGGTCACTATGGAGAATGTCATGTTATTAAATCAGTTGGTAAGCGCAAAAGTGAGAATTCAAACCCTAGAGCAGGAGGTTGAGAAGACCTCAGCTGCCCCAAAACAGGGGGAGAATGAAAATGAGCTAACTGACTCAAGGGTTGATGTTGAGACTGAAACTGAAACAGGTATAGAGACTGTAGATAGTTTGAAACTGATTTTAAATGCTTATGATGATGGTAAGGAGGATAGTGAGGAGAGAAGAGTTGAAGATGATGAGTATGAAGGTGACAAATCAGATATTGGGGAACAAGATTATGACTATAATGATGAAATAATGAATGTTGAATGGAGTGAAGAGAATGATGAAGGGACAGGTGATTGAGTTGAAAAGACAAATGCTGAAGAAAATGTAGCTACCACTGATGTGGCTACTGATATTTTGACTGATGCAGCAACTGATGTTTCGACTGATGTGGCTACTGATAATCAAACTGACATTCAAACCGATGTAATGAATGAAGAAGATGCTGCTACTGAGGAGTTGATACTCACTGAACCAGAAACTGAACAAACAGAAACCTCCAAGACTGTAGAGCAAGATGAGGAGATGGAAAGACTGGATAGAGATATTGATGAAATTGAGCCTGAAACAGAAGAAGAGATCCAGAGAAGGTTGAGTAAAGGAAAGACTAAAGTGACTGAAAAGGAGCCTGATAAAGCATATCCAGAGAAAGGCATCTTGTTCAGAGATGATGCTAAAGCTGCTGCTGCTGCCTTAAGAGAACAAGAGAATATTTTGATGTAAACAAGGGATAGGGAGATACTAGCCCAAACCTTGACTACAGAAGAATTGGCAGAGCAGGAAGCTTTGATCAATCAAGCCAATATTGCTAAAGAAATTATTGAAGAAGTGGCTGATCAAGATGTGATTGAGGCTCTGATAGATCTGAAGAGAATGAGGAAGTTGACAATTTCTTAGCCATAGTGGTTAGCATGTTTCAATATCAAAGTCAACCAGAAAGTAAATCAACAAAAACTGTTGAACCTACAAATATGAATACTGAAATGATGAATGAAGAGGAAATTGGAGAGTCCATTGCCTCAATGGCTGCAAAGAAATGGGCTCAACAGATTAAAGATGACATTAGACAAAATCCTGATGAATGGGAGTATGTGGATGATCACAAGTATGGAAAGAAATACTCAAGAAAAAGGGATAGACCAGAAACATTTATGCCAGTTGAAAGTACTGAGTCTGCAAAGAAAAGAAGATGGGATGTTCAAAATAGATACTTTGTAGAAACTCCTGATGATGAGGCAAGCCCAATCAGGGCAGTCCCACTACAAACCTTGCAACCAGGTAAAAGGGTTCAAGGTGTTCTTGATGTGCCTATCAGAAGTGAACCAGATCATCCACCTCTGATGAACCCAAGATTGATGCTGTAAATGATTTAACTGAAGAGGAGGATGAATCTGAGGATTTGGATGATGATGATAATTCTGATGACAATCAAGGTAAAAGTGTTAAAGCTGCAAATTTTGAGACTCCGCAAGTTGTAATGACTGATGAGCAGAGAGAAAACATTGAGCTGAGTATGTTAGAAGCTAAAAGAAAGAATCCTTTGATTATGAAGCTGAGGGCACTTGGTGTGAACTTTGAAAGTGTGGCTCATATGAATGATAGTGAGTTGAATCAGAGTCTTGAAGAAGAAAATGAAAAGATCAAAAGAGTTATGCAACAAAAGAATAAATATGCTCAGAAACACAGAGAATATCTGAGAAGGCATGGATATTCTGAAAAAGATTTGAGCCATTTCAATCATGATAAACTCCAAGACCTTTACAACAGTGAAAGAGAAAAGGTGACTGAGAAATGTGTAAAGGAGAATGAGAAGATTGAAAAGTTGGAAACTTTGAAAGAGAAGTTTGGAGGTATGTGTGGATACCTGTTGGAGAAAGGATTGAAACCCGAAATAGTTGAGAACCTATCTAGAGAATCAGTGTCGGACCAATACAATAAACTGAAAAGAAAAGAAAAATTGAAGAGGGTCCAAACTGAGAGCTCTACTAAACAACCTGAAATATCTGTTGAGCCTCCAATAAAGAAAAGAAAGATAATGACTCTGAGGGAGAAACAAAAGATTCAGGGTGAAAAATAAATGTCAAAGGAAGTACCTGTTGTTGAAACCCCAACTCCGCAAGAAGTTAAGCCTGAACCTGATGATGAACTAATTATTCATTGGGAGAATGAAGAAATGATAAATATTCTGAGGGGGATAATGATTAATCAAAGGGGAATGAATGAAGCCTCTTTTAATGCCTTGGAAAAGCAAGACTTGAAAGAACTATTCTATATCCAAAAGGCTGAGTGGGAGAAAGTTCTAAGGGAAGGTGATAACCCTAGAAGCTTTGTGGATGGAAAATTTGTTCCTGCAGGACTGTCAAATAGTCCTGGGATAGAAAAGATGATAAAAACTCTTAATGAACAAGTTGGACATGATATGGTTGAACTAGCTAATCTTCCACCTGAGATGGTAGAGGCAATCTACATCAACACTTTTAACTTAAGGCTTGGAAAACCAAAGAAGTCTATTCCATTCAGGCCTCCAATTTCAAGAAGACATCAACAAGGTGGAAGAGGTGAATCAAGTAGGTCTGTACTACAAAGAACAACAAGACCATAATCAGATGTGGATCTTCCAAGAGAACTCTACTATGATTCTGTATCTGAATGCTTAAGGGTGATTATGGAAAGCAGAAAGCTAAGAGAGATACTTGTGAGAAGTGACTTTTATGAGTATACTCAAGAACAACTAGAAAGAATGGCCACACTTGACCTGTATGATTATAGAGACAGAAACAAGATGGAAGGAAGGCAAATGAATGATCTCTCAAAGTTTTTGAAGAAAGAATCTGACCAGGGATTCCGGTTCTTAAAAGAAAAGAGAAGTTGGAGAATGATTCAACTTCACAGATCGAAAAGGTCAGAGAAGTTATTGAAAATGGACAAAGCTGAACTGTACTACCAAATGAATGTCAGAGACAGGAATCCAGTGTCAAACTTGAATGCATGATTAAGCCTTGGAAGAAGAATGACACGCCCCAACTACACAGTCCAAATAAATGGCATCATAACTAAAGTTGAATACAAAGAAAATGTTGACCATTACTTGCTGAAAAACTCTGATGGAAAAGTACTGGGGATAATCAAGAAGGATGAAGACTTGAATTGCTTGCATAATGAAGATCTAATGGATATAAGGGACTTGGTCATACCAAAAGGTCATACTCATTACTGAACCCTTGATATCTTTAAAATGAGAGCTGCATCAGTGATAGCAAACAGAAGGCAAGCCGCACACAATGCAAGGAAGAGACAAGATTCCTAGATTAGGCTTTGATTTGTAATGTCGTTTGACAGCTTTTGAATATGTAACTGTTTATGTAATTTGATTATGTAACTTTGACTTTAATTTGATATGTATTTTAATCCTGTGTAAGTAACTATAGATGTGTGTTGGGTCAGCTGAGGTGTTCCAATCTAGGGGGAGATTGTTGAGTCATGCAATTGACCTAAGGGGGAGATTGTTAAGTCAATGACTTGTTCTATGGAACATATGGAAGATTGGAATCTTCTCAACCTCCTCAGAATTTGCTAAGTATGGATCCGGGCACACCTTAGACTTTCGAGCAAGCTTTTACTTAGCCGGGTACGCTATTTTGTCTATCGGGCAGGGTTTGCAACTTAGTGTATTACCGGGCAAGGTTCACTAGTTTATGCAAGTCCGGGCAAGGAGCACTTTATCAAGCAAGTTTGTTCTTCATAGCCAATTAAAGCTCACTCCCGAGTAAGCTTTAGGCTAACCAAGCTCATGAAGCCAAGTAATTGGAAGACCGGGCAAGGTATTCATTAATAAGTATGGTCCAAGTAGGCTTGATGATTTAATAATATATCTCAAGTATCATCGGGCAAGGTTCAACTCAAGAAAGGAACTGTGCTACCAAGCACACTTTGCTAATAAGCTATTCTCTAGCAAAGGGTTGAAGGAACCATTGAAGAACAAGGTTGCTCGTAAGGGTTTGTCGGGCAAAGTCTGGCAAAGTCAAGAAGATTGAAGTCTACCTGGTGAGTATTTTACTTGGTAAAATACTTTTCAAGTAAAGTCTACCCAGAAACTGTTCCCAGGCACACTACTATGTTACCAAGTTATGAAGGATGGCAGAGCATACTCGGAAAGACAAGATTGATGCAAAGCCAACCCGAAAGACTTGTTTTACACTTAAGATTATTTCTGAATATGTAATTTGAATATGTCTTATCATTTAGGGTTTCTAGAAGGAATAACAGCTGTCCACAGGTGTCAGGCCTATAAAAGGAATAATTAGGGCACACCTGAGAAAAAGAGACACAACACGGAAAAATAGGCGGCTGAATACGATACCAAGTGATAATATTTATTAAGCCACTGCCGTTTTCCTATGAGAAACCCTAAATCGATTACCCTTTGTATGATGAACATTATATAAATGGAAATCTTTGAGTGAATCTTGTTTGTGTTGGTTATCTTTGATTATTGATTGCAACTACCCTGTTTATTATTGATTCCGCCTTTAATAAACAGTAATCTTTCTAAATATAGCAACCCGTCATTAACTCCCTTGTCGGCATATCTATTTGTGTGAGTTATGGCATGATTTGAGTAAGATCCAGCTGAAATCGGGGACCTGACAATGGTAAAACCGATCATTGTCAATTTTGGGCGTTGAGGTGGTGAGTCTACGCACATTCGGTGGGTTTCCATCACGTTTCCTTACGATACCATAACTAAAAAAACCGGCAATCGCATAACTAAAAAAAACGCAGTGAGTCTATGCAAATTCGATCGGTTTTGATTACATTTGTGACGGTACCAAAACTAAAACAAAAAGGTTAGTAAAACCCGATCATTGGTAAAAAAACTGAACGTTGCAACGGCGAGTCGACGTGAATAACCATTTAGTTATCAAATTAAAAAAACAAAAAAATTGCTTGATCCAATTATACGGCGCCACATGGACCAATCATGGTCATGCAACGCCAAACTTCTCATTTGTAATATATAATAATGAATTCGATTAGGGTCGGCATGGTATAAACTAAATGCATATCTTGATTTGATCGAAATAACATAAATATAGTGTAGGTTAGGCCGCAGATGGCATGTACAATATGAATATTGATTCAATTTCCAAATACACAACGAGAATTGAGGTCCAAGAAATCTCCTATTGCAATCGGGTTCATGAAAAGGGGAAATGGGTTTGAGTCTGGGTCGGGTAAACGGGTCTGTATAGGGGTATGCAGTTTGGTGGGTTATAAACGAAATTTGCAGTTTAGTCCCCAAGGTTAAAGGTTGGAGGCAAAAAGGAATAAGAGCTTATGTTTGGGTTAATTTTGCCACAATTTGAAAGTTTATGATTATATAATTATATAATAAATTAAATAATGATATAATTAAATTTTCTTGATAAATGCATTAAAATTTCCCGAGCATCGAAATGGGTCAGGTTTTTAATAAAAATATAGCTTTCAAAAAGTCCGAGTTGTTATAGTATCATTTCGTTTTATTATGGTAAAATGTTTTGTGCCAAAAGTGTATTACAAAAGTTGATGGGCTAAAAAGTATATATGCAAAACTTTTATGAAAAAAAACTAATTAATTGAAGTTCGTAAATAAAGTTGAAGAATCAAAAGGTAAATTTTGAAACTTATGTGGTAAAGTATACAGAACTAAGCTTTTATACTTGCATTTTTAATTAGGTAAACGACCAGAATAACCAGTTTAACGATCATATTCCTAAATTTAGCCATTTGTTTCAAGAAATCCGTAAAATAGCCACTTAAACAGTCGTCGCCAATGATTTAACCATGCCAACTAACAAAACTCGTGGACCGATGGAACTGAAGATGGATCCAACGGAATTCCCTTTCTCTCTAAAAATGAAAAAATCGGTGGTTCATCACGTAACAACTAGGACTTTTTAAATAATTATCTAACAAGATCCGCTTTACGTTCGGGTTGTTTTATTTAAATAAAAATATCGTTAATTTTATTATATTTTAATTGTTATTATATTTAATTAATATATGTAAAATAACTTTGAAACATATTCAATATTAACCCTGAAACAATAATTTAACCTCTTTGGTATCCCCATCATTAGTTCAAGGACCATTCTGTAATTTCTATTATATTACCCAGAACCTGTTTACCCAAGTACCCATATCCTTGATTCGTAACCAAACCCGCGACCCTGTTAATTTTCTTGCACCACAATCTTCTACATAATATTGGAAATTGAATCATGCGTTTTATTCTACATGCTATAACAACATCACCGACAGATTTAATTAGGAATCAAAGATCAATTTGATAAGTTTTGCTTATTATATTTAAAACCATTTATACCCATTTAGAAAAAAATCATTAATCATCAATCATAAATCAATTAAACCTACCAACACCCTCCTCTTAGCAGCGCCAACAAGAACCCTCAGCTTAATCGCGTTTTCGTTGTGTCTGTGTGGCGTTCTTGTTACTGTTCTTGATGGAAACTATCGAACAAATTAACCATCAACTATTCGGGGTATAAGGTAATCCATATATGGTTATACTCGTCGAGATCCCCTGTACATTAGCTCTAACATTAACTGAACAATCAGTAAACGGATTGGTAGATTGATGATTTAGAGTTCTTATACTCATTCTTTCTTTTCAAGCATATGGTTATGTTGTATTGTTTACAAACCATACACGACGAACCTGTTAGTGCAGTTGGTTGTTATGTGCATGTTAAGACTTGGAGACGGCTGGGGACGCAGTTAATTTTATTTGTTGATTATCATTTTCAACCATAATAGTTATAGTAATCAGTAAATAAAATATATTTTTATGAAAACCGACAATATTAGTTGTGTTTTTCCCGCGTCTTGTAAAAAAATATGTTCATATGTATAAATATATATATATATATATATAATACCACTTGTTTAATTTCTTAAGATTTATATAAATATAAAGTTATTAATTATATTTAGACAATTAAATTACTCTTATATATAACATCAAACAAATATATTATATATGTAAATTAACTAACTAAGTTATTTTATACATTTTATAACTTCTTCATATTTCAACAAGTATTATTATAAATAAGATATGTTATTGGGTAAATTAAAAGACCTATAAACTATATAAGTTTAAATAATATATAATAAAGTAATGATTAACTATCGACCTCTCGAACTCTATTCTATCCGTCCAATTCTTATGTTCGTTTCGTATGTAATCTTGTATTAGGTCTTATCGTCAACGCATGAATCGTTGTCTTCATTGTTACTATATTCTTATTAATTATGTTTGCTCATCTAGCAAGGTGAGTAATCACTCTCCTTTTTTTTTTTACTTATTTTTAACCGCTTTAGATACATATGCGTTCGTAAATATTTTACTATTATTTAATACTCAAACTTGCAATTAGTCATGTGTGTTTAATAGTTTATACTTAACTTTTTATATGCTTATATGCTTTACTTGAATACATGTCGGGGAGGTCCAACATATTCTCAGTATAGTATGATCATACGTCCGTCGTGTTAGCCATCGTTCAGTTCATCTGACATCGATCTTACCAACAACATATTTACTTGCTCATTTGGTTAAATTGCTTATCTCACTTGACACAGTTTGCTCTTTTATATTATTATTATAGTGTCTTAAATATGGTGTTTTACTCACTCAACCTAGTGTTGACAAACCTAGTTGTATTTTTAACACATATGCAGGTCATCGTGTGATGTGATTTTCATGCTGGTTCAAAAGAAAAACTTAGGATTGCATGCTAGAGAGAATAAACAAGATTATGGACTTTGATATATTTGTTCTGTCTTAATTATTTGAATTACGGATGTTGCATTTGAAGTATTTGGTTATTTAATTAAATTTAATAGATTTTGTCACATTTTATATTGCATGATAGTACTGTTAGGGCATAGAATTTATGCTAAGGATACCCTATCGTTAAGTGACTTGTGGATCAATTATCCTTGAGATATGTTCCAGGTTGCGAAGGATCAAGGATCCTCGGTATTATTTGTTTACTAACGATTGTATTATAGTGTTGTTGTGTTCAATAGGTATAAGGGCTGGACGACTTGGTTACCCTATTTAATCGTTATTGGACTCATAATGCACGTGGTCAAAGAGATGGGAACGACTAGTGGGAAGAGTGGCGTAATAATAGGGATGCTAGTTATTTGTTATTTTCATTATAACGAGATATTGGATCAACTAGGTAACACACTGATTTCACTTCGCACAACTTAGTATTATTCAGAGCTTCCTCTCAAGCAACACACACACACTTAGATACTCTTGTATTACTGATCCACATTTCCACAATTGTAACCTGATTACTTAATTAATATAGTGGTGATAGGCAATTTTCGTCACCCGAGGTTTTTATGCCGGCGATCCTCTAAAGATCAAGGGCTTTTCCTCATACAAATTCTTTTGTTCTTGTTTGCAGCTGTTTCATAATCGTTATTATAAACTTAGCACTAAACCTCACCTTACAACCTTGGTTACATTATCCTTAGTTGATTTTTGACCAAAGCAATTTGGTGCCCACCGTGGGGCAACTGGTGCTATAATCCAGATTATTTCCTATCAATATTCAACCTATTCAATTAATACCACGATCAATGGCCTCTCAACAATCTTCTGCTTCATCCACCGTACCTTCATCAGTTTCTCACCCACCAACAACTTTACCATTGATGCCTCCACCATTAACAGGAGCACCAAGGGCTACTACTGCTGGAAACAAGACACAACTACCAGTTTTCTAGAGCTCAAAGACCACTGCCACCACTTTGGTGGTTAACTCTAACAATGATGTTTCTGCTATATTTTCGCAGGTTAAAGCATATATGGAGTAGCAAAGTAGGACTAACCAGAAGATCCTACGTGAGATAGAGGATCTCAAGAAAACTAAAAGGCCAGCGGAGGATCTGACTCCCCTGATGCCTAGGATGCTGGACTTTACCACTCCAGGATCCTTGGCTCAAACTGCTCAAGGATCATCTATCTTTCAACCGGGGTCCATGGGTCAACAAACTCAGGGATCCTCAAATTTCCAGCAAGGATCATCTATCCTTCATCTAGGATTCATGGGTCAGCAAGCTCCAGGATCCTCGTTCTTCCAGCAAGGATCATCAATCCTTCAACCCGGATCTATGGGTCAGCCAACTCAAGGATCCTCTTTCCTCCAGCAAGGATCATCCATCCATTAGTCAGGATCCTCTGGGTTGTACCATCAAGGATCCTTCAACTTCCGGCCTCAAGGATCCTTCTTCCAGAATCAAGGATCCCCGGGACTTCAGCATCAAAGATCCTCAGAGGTCCATGAAGGAGAAATTATCCCCATGCAGACTATTGCCTCCAGTGGACCAAATACCGTGGCAGACGCTTCTTATCTCATCTGCTCTTATGGGATGCTGAAATTCACTCAACAAATAGGTAACACATATAATCCTATATCCTTAGATGCTAATCTTGGTTCCATGCAGGATACTGGTATCAACCAGGCTATGTCTAAGGAACTTCAGAAGCTTAAGGATATGATATCCAGCTTGCCGGGAGTGGTCCGACCAATCCCTAAGATACCAGAATGGAGCCACAAGTTATCCAGATTTGCTCCACCAATTTATGATGCTGAAATCCCAAAACGGTTTCAGACCCCCAACATGAAGGTGTATGATGGAACAGCTGATCCGGAAGAACATGCGGCTCAGTATAGGGAGAGGATGGAGATCGTTCCAATTATTGAAATACACAAGGAAGCTTGTTTATGCAAGGGTTTCGGATCCACACTAACAGGTTCCGCACTTAAATGGCTGCTAAGTCTTCCTCCCTATTCTGTTACTTCTTTTTCACATTTAGTTAACTTGTTCAACATCCAGTTTTCTTGTAGTAGGAAATTTGAAATGTTAACTAGTGATTTGTATTGAGTTGTCAAGCCTTATGATGAATCCCTAAGGGATTTTGTTACAAGGTTTGGCAGGGAGGCCCTAGAGATCCCTAATCTTGATATGGCTACGACTATTGAAACTTTCAAGACACGGCTACATAGGGGCTCCCCATTTTATGACGATCTTGTTAAGACCCCGTGCAGGACTTTAGATGAAGTTAGAAACAGGGCAATCAGCTTCATTAGGCTAGAGGATGACAAGAATCTCCTGACAAGAAACAAGGATCCTCATTCAGGAACAACAATTCGAATCCTTATTCCAAATTCAACAATCAAAATGTTCGAGAAATCAAAGAAGGAGATGATGATAATGAAGATTATCCAAGTATTTCCCAGTATTGCTTCTCTGTTGATACTCATGGTTTTATTTGTGCCATGAAGGATCTTGGAGAGAAAGCAAGGTGGCCTCGGAAAAATGAGAAAACAACATCCTTCAAAGACAAATCCAAATTATGTGCATTCCATGAGGATTTTGGCCATCAGACTGATGATTGTATTGGTTTAAGGAGGGAAATTGGATACCTCCTAAGCAAGGGCCATTTCAAGGAGCTCTTGGGAAGAAAGAAGTCTAGAATCCAGGATCCTGAGGATGTACCACAGAAAGTAACTCCACCCCCCACCAGATGCACAGGTCATCAAATTCATCTCCGGTGGCTCAGATATATGTGGAACTTCCTTCTATTCTTCCAAGAGACATGCTATGGAGAATATGTTGGAGAATGGAGAGCGACCTGTCATATCCACTACCTTGACGACTGATAAAAGAATCTTCTTTGATGAAGAGGATAAAACAAGCATCCAGGATCCTCATCATGACGGTTTGATTGTAACTTTATTTATTGTTAACCATTAAGTCAACATCATCCAACACGATGTACTCCAGAAGATGAATATCCCTGACTCGGAAATCATCCCGAGAACATCCGTGCTAGTCTACTTCAGTGGTGAAACAAAGAAAACAATGAGGGACATCAAATTCCCAATATACATTGAAGGGTTAAACTCTTACCAAAAATTTTATGTTGTTGATAATTTTTCTTGTTGCAATGTTATTCTTGGCAGGCCATGGCTACATAGAATGAAGGTTGTAGCATCTACTTATCATTAATGTATAAAATTACCAACTCCTTAGGGAGTAGTAAGAATAGATGGTGACCAAGTGGAAGGTAAGAATTATTATTCTTCGTCCATGAAACCGACAGCCAAACATACGATAGCATAGCAACTACAGCAACATCCTAGGAACGTGTTGGAGGCTCGAGAACAGGACCTAAAAGAAGTATCCTTAGATCTTGAGGATCCAGACGTAACCAGTATCCCAACTAGCATTGAAGAGGATATAGTATCCTTCAAGCAACGAAAATCAACTTTTTCTTTCAAGCACACAGACATGACAGGTATTTCAAAGGAGGTAATTATTAATAAGTTAGGCCTTAATAATTCTGTTAAACCCGTCCATCATAAGAGAAGGAAATTCGCTCCTGAGAGGAACGCGATCATACAAGAAGAAGTTGAAAAACTTCTTAAGGCCGGTATGATCAGAGAGGTTAAGTATCCTCGATAGTTGGCTAATGTGGTTGTTGTTTCAAAAAAGAATGGAAAGTGGAGGGTAAGTGTCGATTTCACCGATTTAAACAAGGCATGCCCCAAGGATCCTTTCCCATTATCACATATAGACTCCTCTGGATTTCAACAAATTCAGATATACCATCTGATCAGGAGGACACAACATTCATGACTCCTACTGGAATATATTTCTATGTTGTCATGCCTTTTGGACTAAGTAATGCAGGTGCAACTTATCAACGCTTAGTAAACATGATGTTTAAAGACCAGCTAGGGAAGACTATGTAAGTTTATATAGACGACATGGTAGTCAAATCCATAAAGGCTGAGGATCATCTTAGAGACTTGGAAGAAACCTTTAATATCATTGGTCTGTATTAAAACATGAAACTCAATCATTCTAAATGTCGTTTTAGTGTTAAGGCGGGAAAGTTCCTTGGTTATATGGTCACTAAAAGGGGTATTGAGGCTAGCCCCGAAAAAATACAAGCCATCGTCAACCTGAAGTCACCCGTGAATGCAAAGGATATACAAAGGTTGATTGGAAGAATTGCAGCCTTGAATAGATTCATCTCCTGGTCTTCAGAGAAATGTAAGGATTTCTATTATATCCTTAGAAAGAATATAAATTTCTAGTGGACGAAGAAGCATGAGGCTGCACTCAAAGCCTTGAAGGATTACTTATCCTCAGCAACAACATTAATAAAGCTAGTAGATGGGGAACCCTTATCCTTGTACCTAGCTGTCTCGGGTAATGCTGTAGGTGTTGTCCTTGTAAACGATCATGAAGGGGAGAAACATCTTATTTATTATGTAAGTAAAAGTCTTCTAGATGCTGAATCCAGGTATTCTCATCTAGAAAAGTTAATTCTTGTACTTATTATGGCTTCTACTAAATTAAGGAATTACTTTGACACTCATACTATAATTGTGAAAACTAACTATCCTATCAAGAATGTCCTTAGAAAACCAGAGATGTCAGGTAGGATGGCTAAATGGACTGTGAAACTAAGTGCATATGATATCCAATACGAGCCAAGGACTGCTATAAAGTCTCAAGCATTGGCTGACTTTGTGGCTAATTTCAGTAGTGATATACAAAAGGAAGCTGACTTGGAGGTCAAATAGTTAGAAGAAACCAAGGATCCTTAGATCTTGTTAACAGATAAAGCATCCAACGTAAGAGGAACAGGATTAGGTATCCTACTAAAATCGCCACAGGGGCACATAATACCCAAGTCTATTGCCTGTGACTTTCAAGCCAATAACAATGAAGAAGAATATAAGGCTCTAATTGTAGGTTTGCAACTAGCTAAACACATGAGGATCAGGTATCTTCAGGTGTATATAGATTCATTATTAATAGCTAACCCCTTTAATGGCTCATATGCTGTAGAAGGTGAAAAACTAATCAAATATTTAGATATTGTAAAAGAACTGTCAAAGTTCTTTGATTCTTTTAGTATTATGCATGTACCAAGGGATGAAAATGTTGGGGCAGATGCTTAGCAAATCTAGCCTCATCCTTGAAGGTTCCGAAAGCCACAAAGATTCCAATCATCCATATACTCTCGCCAGCAATAGGAGAACAAAAAGTTGAGGAGATACCAGATAACAAAGAGATGGTGCTTTGGGATCCATTAACCTCAAATAATCAAGGATCTTGGATCCTCCCATCATAAAGTTCATTCAAGATGGAGATATTCCTGCGACAGAGATTCCTAAATCCTTCAAATTTAAGGTATCACAATACATTTTATTACATGATGTTCTCTATAGGAAATCTCTTGAAGGTCCATACTTGAGGTGTATCGAAGATCCTGAAATTCAAGAGGTGATTAAAGATTTTCACGAAGGAGATTGTGGTAATCACACTGGAGGCAGAGCCCTATTCTCTAGGATTCTAAGAAGAGGGTCCTTCTGGCCAACCATGAAGAGAGATTCCATGGAATATTCAAAGAAGTATGATGCTTCTCAAAGACACAGCAGCATCCTACACCAGCCAGCGGAACCTATGTATCCTATATCCTCATCATGGCCTTTCATAGAGTGAGGAATGGATATCGTGGGTAAGCTACCTAAAGCGCCAGGAGGAAAAGTATTCATGCTTTCAATGACTGATTACTTTTCAAAGTGGATAGAAGCAAAAGCTTTTGTTCAAGTCTGCGAAAAAGAGGTGATATCCTTCATTAAAAGAAACATTATTACTAGATTTGGTATTCCTTCAGAAATTATTTGTGACAATGGTTCCTAGTTTATCAGGAAAAGAACCACTAACTTTTGTGACAGTTGGGGCATCAATATGATTACTTCTACACCTGTTCACCCTCGAGACAATGGCCAAGCAGAATCAAGTAACTAGATTATCATCAACAACTTGAAGAAGAAACTAGTATCCAAGAAAGACAAGTGGGCTGAGGAACTACCTTATGTTATTTCGGCTGATAGAACAACACCAAAGAATGCAACAGGTCAAACACCCTTCTCATTGGTGTTTGGATCAGAAGTTGTAATCCCTACAAAAATGGTGGTTCCTACTGCTAGAACAAGCATCCGTGATCCTGAGGTCAATAAAGAAATCCTCCTCGAAGACCTAGATACTGTTGAAGAGCTTAGAGACCTATACAAGATCAGAATGGCAGTGTATCAACAAAGGGTAGCTGGGGCATACAACAAGAGTATTAGGATTCAAAGATTCAAGAAGGAGATCTAGTCTTGAGGAAAACCCTTCCAAAATACAACTAATCCCACGGATGGAAAACTAGCACCTATGTGGGAAGGCCCCTACCTGATCGAGTCAGATACAGGAAAGGGAGCATATCATTTGCTTACTATGGAAGGCAACAAGTTACCAACAGCATGGAATGCTTTCCATCTCAAGAAGTACTTATTCTGATCAAGATCAAGTATCCTTGGAGGAACAAGTATCCTTAAAAGGATTAAGGATCCTGAAATTGGTAATATCTATCTGATCACTTATTCATTTCAGATTCTTATTAATTTAAGGATAACATATTCCTAACGTTTGTCTTTTCCAAGTTTTAAATGACAATACAAATTCTAATAAGAGGTTCAATGTCTAAGAGGTTGTCCACCTCTCCTTCACGCTTAAGGTACATTGCTATTTTCCTGGTTTAGCCCACGATTATGGTGTGACCCCCGATGGTCATATCTTCCAAGGTGTAAAGGTTTTCACCTTTCTTATAAATTTTTTCTACACTCTCGCCTGGAGCGCACGTTATCCAACATATAGTCCAGGGCAGCAGGACCAATACACGCTTAGTGGCTGAATATTTCGTTAATTTCGGCTATATGGAGGATCCTGCGATTAATGGTAGACGTACCATACCCCCAGTTTATAACATTTTCATGTTATCTCAAGATAAAGGTTTCTAACATTTTCAAGTTAGCTAAGGTTTTGGCGTTTTCACGTCACTTACATTTTTGGCCAAATCTCGGTTTGGGCCAGTCCCAAGTTTGACATCCGTTTATTTGGGCTTGTCCCCAGGATATTTGGGCATGTCCCCAGTTTACTTGGGCTTGTCCCCAGTTTATTGGGTTTAATCCCAATTAATATCATAAGTTGTTTGCATCAAGTATTGTAAGTTCAATTACAAGGATCACAGAAGGATCAACACTTATGGATTCAAGTTCCTTAGTTTACTTTTACAAGGATCTCAGAAGGATCAACGCTTATGGTAACCTAGGTCTAACTAGATCTTATGGTATGGTTTCTATTTATCATATTACATTTACTTAGCTAAAATCTTTATAAACTCCTTTTTATAAGGATTCAAGATCCTTAGTATAAATTTTTTCAAGGATATTCTATCCTTAAAGCTTTTTACTTAAGAATATTTCTTAAAACTTTCAACAAAACTAAGACTATATCAAACTTGGTTTGAGAATAATAAACAATATACATATAGCCAAAAGATTGAAATTATTATTAATCGCAAGTCACTTGGACTTACCCAAAATTCTTAACTTGGATTTCACCATTCAAAAGATGAACCATCCACCCGGGTTAAGCAAGTGATACTAACTGTTCATAGAGTGCAAGAAAATAAAAACAGGGGCATCAAAGGCTTCATCCCCATAAACAGAGGATCCCTCCACCTTTGCTACCCCCGAAATTTGTCCTAAGGATCGTGGATCCTTTATCATATTAACTATTGTTCTGTACAAACCATTATCAAATATCCTTAAAAAAACATCAGCAAAATAAAAAAAACGGGCTCAGGCCTTGTTTTTATTATCCTTCATCGCCCGTTTAAGCAGCTTCCTCACCACCTGTTGTTGCCTCCTTCCCTTCATCCATCTCGTATGCATCCTTCGCTCCACTCGTCCCAACTCCACTTCCATCAGCCATCTCAACCTCCTCCTCTTCGTCATCTCCACCACCAAGATCCAAATAACGCCGGCTTCCATTTGGCCACATCCCAAGCTGATCTATCGAAAGCAGGATCATCGGCTTCTGCAACCATTTTGATTTTGGCTTGCAACACCGACCTTGCAGCCCACATTTTTGCCTCCTTAGTGGCTTGTTACACCTCCTCTTGGTGTTGTGCTTCTGTGGTGGATAGCATATCCTCCAAGCGCTTTTTTCTCCTTGGTGAGCTTGGCTAGAGCCTTATCCTTTGCGGCAGCTTGATGTACATAAAATTATACATCTTTTTAGCATCAAATAATCTCTAAAACTGCAATTTCTATCAAATAACATAGCAAATAAAGCTACTTATCATAATAAAATATAATTTCAGGTGAAATCGAGCCCCAAACGAAGAAACAAGCGAAAAGATGAAGAAAAATGGAAGAAAACACAAGAAAAACAAGAAACACGCCCCCATGCTTCTGAACACCAGAAAAGACAAAAATCTACAAGAAAAGACAAAACCTGGGAACAAAAGCATGGGGCCATGCCCCTTGCCCACGGGGCCATGGTCGTCTACAAGAAAAGACAAAATAAAACTGGTACATGTCATAATAAAACATGGGGGCGTGCTTACGTAAGCACGGGGCCGTGCTTCTCACTCCAGATTGCCTATAAATAGTGGCTCATGTTGCACTCATTTGGTGTGCCTTGAAGAGAGTTCTATCCGGTTTTCATTTATAAAATCACCCACTAACACTCATATTGAAGATCTAATGAAGAGTTTGAAGTCTTGGAGACCATCATCATCATCCATCATCATCATCATCATTAAGAAGGAAGATTCATCTACATTTGGTTAGATTGTTCTAGTTTAATCATGTGTTTGTTATCATCATCCATTCTAATGTTCATAACTATGCTCATTATGAGCTAAGCTCCATTTACCATTTAAATCTATGAAGAAGCTTTGTTTTACTTGATAATTATATAAAACATGTGGTTTAGTCTAGTAAAGTACATGGTTATCTTGCAGTTATCTTTTGGTGAGAAATGTTTCACCATCTTAAATCAACAATTCAAAGTTGGTGATTGTCAATTCTATTGGCAATCAATCATGATCAATTCATGTTCTTGAAAGATAGAAATACTTTGATAAATTATCGAAACATGGATCCTTATATTGTATTTAGAAATGATGAGATAAAAGTTATGATCTATTTCTCTAAGTCTTGGTAATCCGAAAATGGCTTTGCTTAGGATATCATACTAGTTATAGAAATCATATGTTAATGGAATGTGTAAGTATAACCTACTTAAATCAAACAAGGGGAGGTTGTGTGACTAAATTACAACCACCCGAAGTTATTAGAATTGGTATTTGAGAAATCAAAGTCAATCCTAATCCTTCTATTTTATGAAACTACTTGCCAACTTAAATTGACATTGTCGAGGTAGCATGACATTAGGAAAGGGTCTACTTTAAAATGCGCATGCTACTCCCTTTTTATCATAGATGCTCGCTTAGAAATGAGGAGCTATCTATCATATATTATTATGGCAAGTTTTACCACATGTTTACATATTAATTATTTAATGATAAAATGGAGTAAATTCTTGATCTTAGATGGTAACCTTCATATAATTGATTTACTTGTTTAGAATCTCTCGTCTTGGTCACCTATATATTATATTTAAGTATTTATATTTTATAAAAGTTCAAAAAAATTAATCTCAAAAAGATTAAAACCTCCGATTAAAGTAAAACGATGATTCATTATTAGAAACATTTGTGTCCACGGATGGATACTTGGTTCTTACCAATACTATTCTACATATACGATAGGTACACTAGCCTATTTTGTGTGTGTTTAGACGTTGTAGAAATCACTTTTATAAATTTAAAACACGATCTTGTGCAAAAGCTAAATATTCAATCCACATATTTTACAAGCCACACTCGCACATGCATCAAAGTTTTTGGCGCCGTTTCCGGGGACACGGTACATTTCTAAGAACGATCCAAGTTTTAATTTAATCATTGTCTATAATTGTAGAAATTTTTCTTAATTTTTTTTTACTAACTATTAAACTCTAAAATTTTACAGCTAGCCTAATTTTAGACCTTAGTTTAGTTTTAAAATAGTTTAGCCTAACTTTAGATTAAATTCAACTAACCTCTACTTCAGTTTTAAATTTTGATTTAGTCCCATGTATGTCCTCTACTTTTAAGCCTGAGCTTGTTTCTCCAATTTCTGAACCGGATCGACTCTTTCGTCGACGAGCAGGTAAACGGACTGCAAAAATCGCCAAAGAAATCCAGGACGAATCAGTAGACGCCACCATATCAAGAGAAAATCAAACCGAAGAAATGATGGCGGCCTAGAACAATGAGCCAAACATGAGCCACTATGCCAAGCCAACTCTCGAAGGCTATGGAAATGGAGTGGCTCCACCCGAAATCACCGAACATTTCGAAATCAAATCAAGCACCATTCATATGGTGGAAAATTCAGTTCAATTTCATGGTCTCCTCGATGAAGACACTCTTTCTCATATATCTCTATTCTTACAAATCTGCGGAACATTTAAAATTCAAAATTGTTCAGAATATCAAATCAAACTCAAACTCTTTCCTTACTCTCTAAGGGGTCAAGCCTTGGAATGGATAGAATCTCTTTCCTCTGGTACCATCACCACTTGGGACCAGATGGTTGAATAGTTTCTTCTCAAATATTTTCCGCCTGATAAAACTGCCAAATACCGAGCCAGCATTACCGGATTCCGGATCAATGATGATGAATCATTACAAGCAGCATGGGAGAGATACAAAAGTCTTCTAAGAATATGCCCACATCATGGACTGAGCGTATGGTTGCAAGTACAAACTTTCTTTGATGCACAATCCAGTCAAAACAAATAGGCCATCGACCAAATCGCTGGTGGATACCTGGGATCCAAATCACCTAACGAAGCATTTGAAGTCCTGGAGAAGGCAGCAAAGAAGAGTTTCGCATACAACCCACCAAGATCGACACCAACCCATAAAGGAATACACCACGTGGATTCCAATACTCTGGTCACAGCACAACTTGAATCTCTTTCTAAAAAAATTGAACAACTACAAGCCGAGCTATCAAAAACCAGACTCACCCGTGACACTTGTGGAGGAAGTCATAAGACAAGTGACTGTAAACAAATCATCATGGCCATGGAAGAAGTCGATTTCATCGCTCTTCAGAACAACGCTTTCAGCAACAACTACAATCTAGGATGGAGAAACCACCCGAATTTCAGCTGGAAAGACGGAAGTAACACTCAACCCCTACCCGGATTCGAAAAAAGACCGATGAATCAACCCTTCCAGTCAAAACCCCAATTTCAAGATCAAAGTTCCAGTAACCATCAAAACCCAAGCTACTCAAAAATCGAAGAAATGTTGATCCAAATCATGACGAAGACAAATGAAGCAGAAAAGAAGGCCGACTCAAGAGCTGTTGATATAAGAGGAGTATTATTAAAACATAACGCCGACCTCAAAAGTCAACAAGCCTCATTACAGAATCTAGAAACTCAAATCGGACAAATTGCCCGACAATTATCCGAAAGACCACCCAGCGCCCTTCCAAGCAACACAATTACCAACCCGAATGCGACAGCTAACGCTGTTACACTCAGAAGCGGTACAACCACTGATACCTCACCAACTTCATAACCAGTTACGGAAAAGGAATCTACTGATAAAACAAAGGAAAGACTGATCCCAACGGGCACCGTACAACCCAAGGAGCCAGTCTGAACTTATATTCTACCTATTCCATACCCAGGAAAGCTGAAGCAGGAACGCTTGGAAGCTCAGTACGGGAAATTTCTAGAACTCTTCAAACAACTCCATATCAACATCCCTTTTATCGAAGCCATCGCTCAAATGCCGACATATACAAAGTTTCTCAAAGAAGTGCTGACAACCAAAAGGAAGCTGGAGGAGCTCTCGCATGTCACTCTGAGTGAAGAATGTTCAGCAGTCCTCCAGAACAAGTTGCCAACAAAAATGATCGATCCAGGGAGCTTTACTATCCCTTGTCTTATAGGAAATTTTTCTGTTAGCAATGCCCTGGCTGACCTAGGAGCCAGTATTAATTTAATGCCTTATGCGGTTTTTGCAAAACTAGGGATAGGATAACCAAAGCCCACCCCGTATGAGCATTCAGTTAGCTGACCAATCTGTTAAAAATCCTCGAGGAATTGTTGAAAACATGCTTGTCAAGATTGATAAGTTTGTTTTCCCAGTAGATTTTGTAATTCTAGAAATGGAGGAAGACAAAAGTGTACCTCTGATTTTAGGAAGACCCTTCTTAGCCACTGCAAAGGCTATTATTGACGTTTGCACCGGCAAACTCACTCTCAGGATCAATGACGAGGCAATCACTTTTGTCATAGGAAAATCTATGCAATATCCGCAACATCACGATGACACGCTATATTGCGTCGACATCATAGATTCTATCGTAAGTTGTTATATGCGAGATTAAAAATAAATATCAGGAAGCATCAGAAGTAATATATGAAATCACTAAATGTAATGCAAAATCAAAACCATCAATCAAAGAACCACCAGCCCTAGAGTTAAAAGAACTACCAAACCATCTTGAATACGCCCTTCTAGAAAATGACTCTCAACTCCTAATAATTATTCCATCTCACCTTTCTAAAGAAGAGAAAGACGAACTTCTTAAGGTTCTTAAAAGCCATAAGAAGGCCATCGCATGGAAGATCATGGATATCAAGGGCATCAGTCCTTAGTTTTGTACTCACAAAATTCTCATGGAAGAAGAATACAAACCCGTGGTCCAACATCAAAGACGTCTCAATCCCAACATGCAAGATGTGGTGAAGAAGGAAGTAGATAACTCCTTGATGCCAGATTAATCTACCCAATTTCAGATTCACCTTGGGTTAGTCCCGTTCAAGTAGTACCCAAGAAGGGAGGAATGACAATTGTAATGAACGAAAAAGACGAGTTAATACCAATGAGGACCATCACAGTCTGGCGAGTTTTCATTGACTACCGGAAGCTTATGACGCCACAAGAAAAGATCATTTTCCACTTCCTTTCATCGATCAAATGCTTGAAGGATTATCTGGAAAAATGTTCTACTATTTTCTTGATGGATTCTCCGGATACTTTCAGATTCCCATTGCTCCTGAAGATCAGGAGAAAACCACCTTTACATGTCCGTATGGAACCTTCGCCTACCGAAGAATGCTTTTTGGACTATGTAATGCTCCAGCTACCTTCCAACGATGCATGGTGGCCATCTTTCACGAAATGATCAAACACTCTATGGAAGTATTCATGGACGACTTCTCAGTCTTTGGAGACTCTTTCGATCATTGCTTGAAAAACCTCGACAAAATGTTAGCCAGGTGTGAGGAAGTAAATCTAGTGCTCAACTGGGAGAAATGCCACTTTATGGTTAAAGAAGGCATCGTTCTCGGTCACAAGATTTCTCAAAAAGGATTAGAAGTCGATAAAGAAAAAATAGAAACAATATCCAAACTTCCACCACCAACTTTAGTCAAAGCCATTAGAAGTTTTCTAGGTCACGCAGGATTTTACAGCCGTTTCATAAAAGACTTCTTCAAAATAGCTAGACCTGTGACCAAACTTCGGGAGAAAGACACACCCTTCGTCTTCTCTGAAGAATGCGTTGAATCATTCAACATACTGAAAGACAAACTTGTCAACGCACCAATCATGATTACACCGGATTGGACCCTTCCATTCGAGATCATGTGCGATGCAAGTAACTTTGCAGTTGGAGCTGTATTCGGACAACGCAAGGAAAAACACTTTCACCCAATTTACTATGCTAGTAAGACTCTTAACGATGCACAAGAAAATTACACCACAACAGAAAAAGAGTTACTAGCAGTAGTTTTTGCCTTTGAAAAATTTAGATCATACCTCGTTCTTTCCAAAACCATAGTTTACACCGACCATGCCGCTATATGTTACCTCTTCAACAAGCAAGATGCCAAACCTAGACTTATCCGATGGATCCTACTACTCCAAGAATTCGACATAGAAGTCAAGGACAAGAGAGGAGTAGAGAATGTAGCCACAGACCATCTTTCACGCTTAGAATGCCCAGCTTCAAAAGAACTTCACAAAGAAATTATTGATGATAATTTTCCACACGAAGTTCTCATGCATATCCAAGTAGTTATGCAGGAAAAGGATGAAAGTCCTTGGTTTTCCGACTTCGCAACTATCTGGCTTGTAGAATTCTAATAAACGGGCTAACTCATCAGCAACGGAAGAAATTCTTCTCCGACCTTAAGTTCTACTTCTGGGAAGATCCGTACTTGTTTAGAATAGGTGTCGATCAGGTTATTCGTAGGTGTGTAGCAGGAAAGGAAACCTTAGATATTCTCAAACACTGCCATGAAGGACCAACTGGTGGAAACCACGGTACCGCCACTACGGTCAGAAAAGTGTTTGATGCAGGATTCTACTGGCCCACCATAAACAAAGATACACATGCTTTGATCCAAGCATGCGATGCTTGTCAGAGAGCCGGAAACATCTCAGCCAAGAATGAGATGGCTCAGAAAGACATTTAAATTTGTGAAGTCTTTGATGTATCGAGAATAGATTTCATGGGCCCATTTCCTAACTCATTCGGAAATAAATACATACTCGTAGCAGTCGATTACGTATATAAATGGGTAGAAGCACAAGCTCTTCCCACCAACGATGCTCGAGTAGTTGTACGATTTCTGAAAAAGTAATTTTCAAGATTCGGTACTCCAAAATCCCTCTTTAGCGACAAAGGCAGTCACTTCTGTAACGCCTTAATGGAAAAGGTCTTAGCACGATACGAAGTTTACCACCGATTGGCGACACCATATCACCCTCAGACTAGTGGGCAAGTAGAGGTCTCGAATCGAGAAATTAAAAGAATTTTAGAAAGAACTATAGGGATGAATCGCAAGAATTGAGCAGAAAAATTAGATGACGCTTGGTGGGCCCTTAGGACAGCCTACAAAACCCCCATAGGAACAACACCCTTCAAACTTGTTTATGGGAAAGCATGTCATCTACCGGTAGAATTAAAACACAAAGCCTACTGGGCTCTCAGAGCAGTGAACCTCGATCTAATGTCCGCCAGCATAAACCGGGAAGATCAAATTCACGAACTCGAAATACTGAGAACATTAGCCTATGAAAATTCGTGGTTTTACAAAGAAAAGACTAAACGCTTGCACGACGCCCATTTAAAAGGAAACAAGAAATTCCAAGTTGACGATCGTGTACTATTATACAACACACGTTTACGTCTTTTCCCAGAAAAATTGAAATCACAATGGATAGGCCCATACATAGTTGAATCAGTCTTTGACTATGGGACAGTCGAGATCTCAAATTCAAACGGCCAAAAGTTTAAAGTAAATGGATATCGATTAAAACCATATATCGATGGACCATTTGAAGAAGTTTCGGAGGTAGTAACCCTCCAACCCCTTGAATAGAAAATTAAGAAAACAGGGTTTGGCCAAGACCTTCAAAAACTAGGCCTTGTAAATATTTGTTTAAAAAAAAACAAAACAAAAACACGGGCCATGGTTTTCAAAGCACGGGGCCGTTCTTGGGTATTCGGTTGGCAATAAAAGACACCCCTTGCCAAAGCATTCCTTGCACCAACCAAACCAAAACACTCCTCTCTGAAAATTCAACATGCCTACTGAAATGAGTGAAGCAATTCCCGTTCCTCGACAACCAAGAAACGATGCCCGCCAAGTTTCCCAAACCGAGCTTCTCTTGAAACGTCAAGAACTCATCAAGGAACTCACCAAAATGAATCTCCTTGCTGAGATGCGCCTTGTTCAACTCACTGAATTAGTGGAAAACATTAAAATGGAACTTCGAGACATTAACAAACAACTCCAGTTTCAAGTTCTCGGTTTCACGTACTTTCCACCACCAGGGCCATTCGGAGGAGGAGAACCTTTCGGGGAAATCTTGGAAACTTAATTTTTTGTTTTCATGTGTAAACAAGTGCATTACGCACATTGTTTTAGGACTTTCGAGCTTAACCCGAATATTTTCATATATTTAGGAAAATCGGGCTTATCCGGTATTTGTGTTAGGATCTTTAATTTTAATGAAAAGTAATTTTTAGGATGACTAAGCTCTTAAAAAAACATATTAAAAATGATTCTAAAAATTCCGACTCTCGCGTTTTGCTGAAAAATAAAAGAAAAATCTCAGTGACTAAAAGCACGAGCCGTGCTTCAAGAAGCACGAGTCCTTGGCCACCCTAGAATCTTCAGCATGATACGCGCTGACTCCGTACAATTCTCTGACTCAGAAAAATTTATTCCCCTAGTCGCATGGGGCCGTGTTCGACTTCACGGTCTCTATATAATGCATGAAAAAACTCACTATTCCATTCACACCAAACAAAACATTACTGAAATGGAAAGCAAGAAAGTTGAATGGAGGCCAGTGAGGAAAGGCAAGTAACATGAATCTTCTTCAAACCTTGAGGAAGAGATCATGAGGCTACAATGCATTATGAGAGACCAAGTCGAAAGCAACATCCAAACTGAAGCTCGCGTAATGAGCTAATCAACAAAGTCGAACTACTTCGGTTTGAAAACTTCCATGTTGTAGATGGCCACCACAAGGATGTGGCTTCCAAGATCAACTTTCTCAACCGGGAAATCGTAAAGCTCAAAAAAAAACTTTCCGAGTTCTTGGAAGTTAAACGAGCGCCACCACACATTCAAGACTTGTTCGGGAATGGTGGTCGTTGAAGTCCCGACTTTGTTTTATGATGAAGTTGCTCCCACTAGTGTTATGTGTTAAGATCTAGGATTGTTATTGTACTTTTCATTTCTACTATGTTTAATTATGTCTTTATGTTTTATGTTTTTAATGAAATTTAGGACCTTTAATTACTATCTTAAACTAACCCGCAAAGAAAATCAGTTAAAAACGAACCAGCTCAACAAATAAACAAAATAAAAAAAATGAGAAGAAGTTGTCAGTATTATGCAGCACGGTACCGTGCTTCCAAAAGCACGGCGCCATGCTTTTATGCCCATTGCAGTTACGGATTTTTAACAAATAAAATAACTTTTCCAACCACCCAACCCTAAAAACAACTTCGTTTCTGAACAAAAAAACCACCGACCAACCCCCTATTTCACTAATTTCTTCATCAAATCTTCAATTTCAAACCAAAGCTATGTTAATTTAACGATTATTTTGTTCAAATTCATCTTTCTAAGTTTAGTTTAACCCTAAAATTGATTAAATCGGGTCTAAACCCGAAAACGATATGGGTTATTCTATTAGTTTGGGATGAATAGATTGTTGAATAGTTGATTGTTAAAGTTTAATTTAAAGTAACCATTCGGGTTTTGGATCTTGGGATAAATATCCAACAAACTGATAAACCCAGTTGTTATAACCGGTTAGAAACGAAGGTTCGAATCTGGATAAAGTAGAAATTAGGATTAAAAACACGAACCGTGCTTTGCAACACGAATCGTGGTCACCTTTTGGTCAACCAAAAGTCAAAATTCTATAGAAACTGACGAATAGCAACAGCACGGTACCGTGCTTTTGAAAGCACGTCGCCGTGCTTTGCTCACTGTTCCAGCATAATGATAATTTTTTTTATTTTTGACTAATTTGGGTACAAATTGCACATGGCCGAGTATGATGATGATGTTCATGCATTTTTGGTTTTTCCCGGACATGATACAAGGAATAGACGGGCCAACACAAGATTAACATACCTTAACCGAAAACTTCCAGAAGCCAACTTCTATGCTTGCAAAGAAACATTGAAACAAGTCAACCAATGGAACCGATACAAATCCATTGTGAAAGGGCCATGGCGACGGGTTTTTTGTCAAAAAGGGAAGGCTATAACCGAGTTAACAAAGGAATTCTTAGCATCCTTCTCGTTTAAGACGAAAAATTTGGACATGTGGGATGAAGAAGCCGTGGAATTCAGGTGTGGGGGAAAGTGGTACAAGACATCGATTACCCAGTTGGGTGTTGATTTGGTAATTTACAAAAGTAATGAAACGAACAACACAATCTGGTACACAGCCGCAACCACGTTCATAGATGAAGATGGTAATGGAAATGCAGAGGCTGGGAATGCACAGGTTCATGCATGGGAACTACTGGGGTTTTGGGATGAAGCAAACTGCGCAAACAGCTCAAAAAGCACAGCCTTACGAGACCCACTCATGCAATATATTCACCGACTACTGAGCCAAACAGTAACGGCTCGCAACAAAAATAAAGGAGTGGTGAATCTAAAGGATTTATGGGCACTTTATTGCATAAAGAATAGAATTGTTTGCAATATTACTTATTTTCTTGCCAGCTTTTTAGAACAAATGCAAATGCAGAAAACCCGAATACCCCAATCTTTGGCGGTGCATGGATCTACAAGCATTACGAAGCCTATCATGTGGAAAGGAACACAAAGCCCTGAACCTATTGCTCTTGACCTCAGTTTCTGCAGCAGAATGCAAATAGCCCGACTTCTAAACGCAAGACCAGAGATTTGGAGGTTCATCGACAACCGGGACCAAATTTGGGACCCGTAAGCCAATTAGAGATGGAAATGAATGAAGAACGGAAGGACAGGATAGAAGCACAGATAAAAGCTGAATATGCACGAACAAGGCTTCGTAAACCATTTGACCCGGACACAGGTAACTGATGAGTGGCGCCACTGGTAGGTCGGGCACGGGCAGGGGTTGGTAGTATCTTTATGACATTATTATTATGTGTGTTTTAAACAATTTACTTTCTGTTGGTACTTATTTAGCCCGTTAGGGCAAGGGATGGATGATTCCATACCCAATTTTCAACAAATTAGGCTTGGTTATTTGTGGTTGTTAGCAGTTTTATATTCTACAGGTACAAAACAGGAAAACGGACGATAAAAAGGGGATGCTCTGTCGAAATTTCGTTAGCCCGTAGGGAAGTACCTCTCCATTTTAACCCACCATACTTAATTAGAATTTTTATCTTTTAATGAATCTTTTCATATTGATGACAATGTGAGATTCAAGTATGGGGAGGGGAAATTACTTGACCAATTGCTTGTTCAAATAATTATAAAAATTCTCTAATCAACCACAAATATTTTTGAAGCAAACAAATACTATTTTTACAACAAAACCTAAAGAAAAATCCAAGAAAAGTTTTTGCAAATAACCAATTATTAATCTACTATAACTAAAAAAGTGAAAAAGTAAAAAGAAGTTTTGTAATACTGAGAAGAAATTAATGCAGAATATGGCGTTTATACCCAATCCCTCCATTACTGTGAGATAAACCTCATGCCATATTAATATTTTTCGGAAGCTTTGAGTGAGTCACATGTTTCTTGTGATTTAGAACTTGTCGCAATTATTCGTTTCAAGACCGCACGAAGCATTGTATAAGGAAGAAGGTAATATTATCACAAACCCATCAAACCATTCTTTAAATCACAAAACCAAAAACCTTACAAATCCTTACCATACCACTTTATCCCTTTCACCGGTAAAATACAACACTGGTCTTTTACCGGCAGACCCTAAAGAACTGGAAATGCATTCTTTCGATTTTGATTTTCCTTTGCTGCATACATTTCGCAAAACCTAGGTTGCCTCCAGAACTTAGGGAGAGAATCTTTCTCTTTAGCAATGAGGTGAGGAAAGAGTGGCGCCAAAACGAACAAAGGCCACCATTTTGTGGAGTTTCCAAAAGCGCGATGTCGAGAAGAGCAAAAAGATACGAACAATGCTTAGGTTGCGGAAACTGATCCCACGAAGGAAGATGTAGAAAAAGTCAAACTCAGTCTCAGCATGAATATACCGAACTAATGAGGGTGGGGCTATTAGGCTCAAAGCCGAACGATCCAATAGAGTTGGAAGTTATGTTCAGAACAGGATTGAGGAAGAACTGATCCACATCCTCGACAAAACTGGTCTTGAAGATCTGACCTTAAAATAGTCACTAGGTTTGTAATAGACACACACACACACACACACATATATATATATTGGGAGAAAGAGCTAATCATTGAAGACATCTTAAGACTCCCGACAAACAAC
This sequence comes from Bidens hawaiensis, assembly GCF_021521415.1. Classification (NCBI taxonomy): domain Eukaryota; kingdom Viridiplantae; phylum Streptophyta; class Magnoliopsida; order Asterales; family Asteraceae; genus Bidens; species Bidens hawaiensis. Next base: position 646,447 of record NW_027491818.1, read on the forward strand.
ACAAAGTTGTATTTACCATCCTCACCACCATTAACCTAAACCCACGAACCACCAATACCAAAATCCCTACTTACCCAAGACCAACCATTATTACCTTTTGATCTATGCAACCCTTCACAAAGGTGGAGATTTGAACTTGTTACAAGCATATTTATCACAGGTCATATTTTGGCTAAAAGTGTTCACATACATGCATCACAGGTATGATCAAATATAAAACCAAGTAACAGTGAACACTGTGAGAACGTGACGTTCTGCATAAACAGAAGCTTATAAAATCAAATTTTCCTTTTTTATTTATCGCTACATATATTCCTACGGATTAAGGTTGGGTATTTTGTTCCCATTTTTTTTGGAACTCTTTTAGGGGATGTTTAAGCTATGGTCCTAACTTGCTATTCTTTTTTAGAGAATATTTATAAGCAGATTACTTGAGGACAAGCAATGTTCAAGTGTGGGGATGTTTGATGTACATAAAACTATACATCTTTTTAGCATCAAGTAATCTCTAAAAACTGCAATTTCTATCAAATAACATAGCACATAAAGCTACTTATCATAATAAAATATAATTTCAGGTGAAACCGAGCCCCAAACGAATAAACAAGCGAAAATATGAAGAAAAATGGAAGAAAACACAAGAAAAACAAGAAGCACGCCCCCATTCCTCAAGAAACACGCCCCCATGCTTCTCAACACCAGAAAAGACAAAAATCTAAAATAAAAGACAAAACCTGGGAACAAAAGCACGGGTCAGTGTCCCTTGCCCACGGGGTCGTGGTCGTCTACAAGAAAAGATAAAATAAAACTGGCACATGTCATAATAAAAAACGGGAGCGTGCTTATGTAAGCACGAGGCCGTGCTTCTCACTCCAGATTGCCTATAAATAGTGGCTCATGTTGCACTCATTTGGTGTGCCTTGAAGGGAGTTCTATCCGGTTTTCATTTATAAAAACACCCACTAACACTCATATTGAAGATCTAGTGAAGAGTTTGAAGGCTTGGAGACCATCATCATCAACCATCATCATCATCCATCATCATCATCATTAAGAAGGAATATTCATCCACATTTGGTTAGATTGTTCTAGTTTAATCATGTGTTTGTTATCATCATCCATTCTAATGTTCATAAGTATGTTCATTATGAGCAAAACTCCATTTACCATCTAAATCTATGAAAAAGCTTTGTTTTACTTGATAATTATATAAAACATGTGGTTTAGTCTAGTAAAGTACATGGTTATCTTGCAATTATCTTTTGATGAGAAATGTTTCACCATCTTAAATCAACAATTCAAAGTTGGTGATTGTCAATTCTATTGGCAATCATTCATGATCGATTCATGTTCTTGAAAGATAGAAATACTTTGATAAATTATCGAAACATGGATCCTTATATTGTATTTAGAAATGATGAGATATAAGTTATGATCTATTTCTCTAAGTCTTGGTAATCCGAAAATGGCTTTGCTTAGGATATCATGCTAGTTAAAGAAATCATATGTTAATAGAATGTGTAAGTATAACCTACTTAAATCAACCAAGGGGAGGTTGTGTGACTAAACTACAACCACCCGAAGTTGTTAGAATTGGTATTTGAGAAAGCGAAGTCAATCCTAATCTTTCTATTTTACGAAACTACTTGCCAACTTAAATTGACATTTTCGAGGTAGCATGACATTAGGGAAGGGTCGACTTTAAAATACGCATGCTACTCCCTTTTTGTCATAGATGCTCGCTTAGAAATGAGGAGCTATCTATCATATATTATTACGGCAAGTTTTACCACATGTTTACATATTAATTATCAATGATAAAATGGAGTGGATTCTTGATATTATATGGTAACCTTCATATAATTAAATTACTTGTTTGGAATCTCTCGTCTTGGTCACCTATATATTATATTTATGTAAATATATTTTATAAAAGTTCAAAAAAATTAACCTCAAAATGATTAAAACCTCCGATTAATGTAAAACGACGATTCATTATTAGAAACATTTGTGTCCACGGATCGATACTTGGTTCTTACCAATACTATTATACATATACAATATGTACACTTGCCTATTTTGTGTGTGTTTAGTCATTGTAGAAATCATTTTTATAAATTTAAAACACGATCTTGTGCTAAAGCTAAATATCCAATCCATCATATTTTACAAGCCACACTCGCACACGCATCACAGCTGCAGTTCCCATACTAGAAAGGCTATCCCCCAGTTGGCCAACAATCTTCTCGTGGTAGTCTTTGGAAGCCTTCACAGCCTGTACCAGACAGTTGTTTTGGATAAAAATCAGCTAAGGATAATGTATCCAAATCCGTAAATGTGAGGTCTAGTGTTATGATATTAACAACGAATATATGAACGAAATTGAGATGAACACAGAGATTTGTTGTGAGGAAAAACCCTTTGATCTTGTTTGGATCAAAGGAAAAAAACCTCGGGTGATGACAACTCGTCAATCACCAATTTATTAATCAAAAAAGGTTACAAGTGTTTTGTAGATTACGATCAACGTTACAATGAATGCTAGTGTGTAGAGAGAAATATGAATTCTGCTCTAGTGTGTGTGTGAGTACAAGTGAGTCTAATCGATCGTTATCTCGATGTTTATAAAGTAAATAACACATAACAACAATTCCTATTAATCCGCCACTCGTCCACAACTCCTCCAACATTCATTGACCACGTGCTTGGGAGCTTCCAGTAGCGAACTTTAAGGTAGGCCAAGTCATAAAGTGGTTATACCTGGCTAACACAACACCATTCAAATACAATCAATTCATTAGTAAATAAATAATACTGAGGATCCTGGATCCATCATAACTTAAAACATATCTCAAGGATAATCTATCCACAAAACAGTCAAGAATAATGGATTCTCAGCATAAAATTCATGCCCTAACAACCGTTACACAAAGTTAGAAGGATCCTTGATTCATAAATGAGGAATTTCAGGATCAAGGATACTTATAGCGATGATCATTTCGAAGGGACTCTCAGGCTCCGAGGATCTTTTTCTCTTGGCTGATCCAGATTTGGCCCTGGTGGTTGCAGTTCTTGTTTCAGAGGTGGTAGCTGCCTTCAGAGCTTCTTTTTTGACGACTTGAGGAGATATAAGATTGTTGATATCCTCCAGAGAAAACTTGCTGGTGGATTTGTTAGACTTTTGAGCGCCTGTAAAGCACAAGAAACAGATAAGTTTTCTAATCTATTTAATTTATTATACAAGTTTAAGTCTTACTTGACAAGTTGTTATTGGAATCCGAAAAGATTCCACAAAAAGCATCAATGAATATGGCCTGGAAAGTTTGGACTTCAGGATCCAGGGAAAGAAACCTTTTTGCTTTTTCTCTTGTTCCAGGTATATTAGCCAAGGATGCGAAGTTATCTACTACAAAGAAGAATAAACAAGATAAAACAGTTAAAAGAAGGCTTAGTTATCCTAAAGTGTTTCTTTTTCAATGATCTAGGATCCTACCCTTTTTAACCCATTTTAATGGTAAGTCGACCCCACCAGGGATGGAGTTTCGTTTAATGAAAAAGAGCTGATTCCTCCAAAGGGAACCGTTCTGGGTTACTTTTGAAATCGGAGTCGGTTATCGGGGCTTGGATTTCAAGAAAAATCAGTTTGAACTGTGGGTGGTTAGGCTATAAGGGTGTGATAGCTCCTGGACGCTAAACTCAATGTTTTCCTCCTCCATTGTCTTCTCAATGGTACACAAAAGCCTCCAAATCATCGGCATGGCTTGGATGTAAGACATTCCGGTAGTGTCGAAAAAACTCTGGGTAAAAGAGGGGAATGGATATGTGTAACCGGTAAAAAAAGAACAGGCGGAAAACAGACCCAGGTCTCTGAGTAGATATCGCATCAGATTAAAGAATCGAAAGGTCAAAAAACGGTTTCCTGTGGAAACAATGGCCGGAGTTCATCTATCTCGGGATCCGTAAATTTACATATCTCCATGGATAGGTTAGTGATGAGCTTATGGGATTGCATTTCCGATAACTCGGAAGGATGAGAATGGTCGGAAGGGGAAGAAGAAGCGGTAGACATTTTTTATATATTATTCAAAGAAGATGAAGGATGAAGAAAGAAGGATACCTGTTTGGCTGCCGGATTGTGTGGTTATAAAAGGGTTGAGTTGATCGCATATATAGGCGGCTATATAAATAATAAGGGTTCATGATAATTATAACGTCTGACACGGGTCTAATCATTCAATCTTTTGCAGGGATTCAAAATTCAAAATGATAGCGGTATTGCATAAACACCCGCCATTTTGGGGGGCAATTGTTAGGGCATAAAATTTATGCGGAGGATCCTCTATCCTTGAGTTACTTGTGGATCAATTATCCTTGAGATATGATCTAGGTTGCGCAATATCAAGGATCCTCGGTATTACTTATTTACTAACGATTGTATTTGAGTGGTGTTATGATCAATAGGTATAACGGCTGGACGACTTGGTCGCCCTATTTATTCGCTACTGGACTCCTAATGCACGTGGTCAAACTAATGGGAACGGCTAGTGGGAAGACTGGCGCAAAAGTAGGAGTTATAGTTAAATGAGATATGGGATCGGCTAGGTCACACATTATTATTCACTTTATACACCTGAGTATTACTCAACAGCTCTCTTTAGCAACACACACACTTAGCTATTCTTGTATTACCGATCCATATCTCCACCATTGTAATTTGAATCCTTAATTAATATAGTGGTGATAGACAATTGTCATCACCTGAGGTTTTTATGCTGGCGATCCTCCAAAGATAAAGGGATTTTCCTCGTATAAATCCTTGTGTTTATGTTTGCAACTGATTCAAAATCGTTATTATCAACTTAGCACTAAACCTCACCTTACAAATTTGGTTACATTATCTTTAGTTGATTTTTGACCAAAACACTCAGCAACAGCATTAATGAAGCCAATAGATGGAGAACCCCTATCCTTATACCTAGCTGTCTCAGGAAATGTAGTAAGTGATGTCCTGGTAAAGGATCACGAAGGTGAACAACATCATGTTTATTATGTAAGTAAAAGTCTTCTGGATGCTGAAGCCAAGTATTCTCATTTAGAAAAGTTAATTCTTGCACTTATCATGGCTTCTACTAAATTAAGGCATTACTTTGAAACTCATACTATATTTGTGAAAACTAAATATCCTATCAAGAATGTCCTTAGAAAACCATATATGTCAGGTAGGATGGCTAAGTGGCTGTGAAGCTAAGTGAATACCAATACGAGCCAAGGACTGCTATAAAGTCTCAAGAATTAGCCAACTTTGTGGCTGATTTCAGTAGTAATCTACAAAAGGAAGCCGACTTGGAGGTCCAACAACTAAAAGAAACCAAGGTTCTTTGGATCTTATTCACGGATGGGGCATCCAACCTTAGAGGAACAGGATTGGGTATCCTACTAAAATCGCCACAAGGGAACATAATACCCCAATCTATAGCCTGTGAGTTTCAAGCCACTAATAATGAAGCAGAATATGAGGCTCTAATTGCATGTTTGCAACTAGCTAAACACATGAGGATCAGATATCTTCAAGTGTATATAGATTCGTTATTAATAGCTAACCACTTTAATGGCTTGTTTTGGTCAAATTCAACAAAGGATAAAGTAACTAAATTTGTTAAGTGAGGCTTAGTGCTAATTTGATTATAACAATTGTGATTCGGTTGCAGACACAAACACAAGGGTTTATAAGAGGAAAAGCCCTTGATCTTTAAAGGATCGCCGGCATAAAAACCTCGGTGATGACAATTGCTATCACCAATTTATTAAACAAAGAATCGGGTTACAAAGGCGGAGATTACGATCAGTGTTACAATATTTCTAAGTGTGAGTGTCATGCTTGAGAGAGTTCTCAGGGATGATAAAGTGTGCGAGAGTACAAGTGTGTTTCCTAGCTAATCAATAATATCGATATATAGAAAATAAAAGCTAACAAAATATCCTATAAATGCGCGACTCTTCCCACTAGCCGTTCCCATCTCTTTGACCACGTGCTAGGAGTCTCCAGTAGCGAATTATGAGGAGGACTCAATCATAGAGCCGTTATACCTATCAAACACAACACCACTCAAACACAATTATTAGTAACAACATATTACCGAGGATCCTTTATCCTTCATAACCTGGAACATATCTCAAGGATAATTGACCCATAAGTCACTTAAGGATAGTGGATCCTCAGCATAAATTCTATGCCCTAACATGGCTCATATGTTGTTAAAGGTGTAAAACTAATCAAATATCTAGATATTGTGAAAGAACTGTCAAAGTTATCTAAATATTGTGAAAGAACTGTCAAAGTTCTTCGATTCTTTTAGTATTATACAGGTACCAAGGGAAGAAAATGCTGGGGCAGATGCTTTAGCAAATCTAGCTTCATCTTTGAAGGTTCCGGAAGCCACGAAGATTCCAATCATTCATATACTCTCAACAACAATAGGAGAACAAGAAGTTTGGGAGATAACAAATAACAGAGAGATTGTGCTTTAGGATCCATTATCCTCAAATAATCAAGGATCTTGGATCCTCCCAATAAAGAAGTTCATTCAAGATGGAGATATTACCGCGACAGAGAATCCTAAATCCTTCTAACTTAAGGTATCACGATACATTTTATTACATGATATTCTGTACAGGAAATATCTTGCAATTCCATACTTGAGGTGTATCGAAGATCCTGAAATTCAAGAGGTGATTAAAGACTTTCATGAAGGAGATTGTGGTAATGACACTAGAGGAAGAGCCCTATTCTCTAGGATTCTAAGAACATGGTACTTCTGGCCAACCATGAAGAGAGATGCTATGGAATATTCAAAGAAGTGTGATGCTTGTCAAAGACATGGCAACATCCTACACCAGCCAGCGAAACCTATGTATCCTATATCCTCATCATGGCCTTTCATGAAATGGGGCATGGATATCGTGGGTAAGCTACCTAAAGCGCCAGGAGGAAAAGTGTTCATGCTTGCAATGACTGATTACTTTCAAAGTGGATAGAAGCAAAAGCTTTTGTTCAAGTCCGCGAAAAAGAGGTGATATCCTTCATTAAAAGAAATATTATTACTAGATTTGGTATCCCTTCAGAAATTATTTGTGACAATGGTTCCCAATTTATCGGTAAAAGAAGCACTAACTTTTGTGACAGTTGAGGCATCAAGATGATCACTTCTACACCAATTCATCCTCAAGCCAATGGTCAAGCAGAATCAAGCAGCAAGATTATCATCAAAAACTTGAAGAAGAAACTAGGATCTAAGAAAGGCAATTGGGCAGAGGAACTTCCTTATGCTCTTTTGGTTGATAGAATAACACCAAAGAATGCAACAGGTCAAATACCCTTCTTATTGGTGTTTGGATCAGAAGCTATAATCCCTATAGAAATGGTGGTTCCTATTGCTAGAACAAGCATCTGTGATCCTGATGCCAATAATGAAATCCTTCTCGAAGACCTAGAAACTGTTGAAGAACTTAGAGACCTAGCCAAGATCAGAATGGCAGCATATCAACAAAGGGTAGCTGGGTCATACAACAAAAGTATCAGGATTCGAAGATTCCAAGAAGGAGATCTAGTCTTGAAAAAAACCTTCCAAAATACAACTAATCCCTCAAATGAAAAACTAGCACCTAAGTGGGAAGGCCCCTACCTGATCGAGCCAGAGGCAGGAAAGGGGGCATATCATTTGCTTACTATGGAAAGCAACAGGTACCAAGAACATGGAATGCTATTCATCTCAAGAAGTATTTTTTCTGATCATGAACAGGTATCCTTAGAGGATCAAGTATCTTTAAAGGATCAAGGATCCTGAAATTGGTGATGTTCATCTAATCACTTATTCATTTAATATTCTTATTAGTTTAAGGATAATATATTCTTAACGTTTGTCTTTTCCAAGTTTTAAATAACAATGAAGGATTTTAGTAAGAGGATCAATGACTAAGAGGTTGGCCACCTCTCCCTCACGCTTAGGGTACATTGCTATTTCCTTTGGCCTAGCCCACGATTAAGGTATGACCCCTGATGGTCATGTCTTACAAGGTTTAAAGGTTTTCACCTTTCTTATAAATTAGAGTTTCTACACTCTCGCCTGGAGTGCCCGTTATCCAACATATAGTCCATGGCAGCGGGACCAGTACACGCATAGTGGCTGACAATTTTGTTGAATTTGGCTATATGGAGGATCTTACGATATATGGTAGACGTAACATACCCCCGTTTTATATAACATTTCATGTTATCTCAAGACAAAGGTTTCTAACATTTTCATGTTAGCTAAGGTTTTGACGTTTTCACGTCACTTACATTTGGGCTAAATCCCGGTTTGGGCGAGTCCCCAGTTTAACATCCGTTTATTTGGGTTTGTCCCTAGTTTATTTGGGCTTGTCTCCAGTTTATTGGGTTTAATCCCAATTGATATCATAAGTTATTTGCATCAGTTATCCTAAGTTCAATTATGAGGATCACAGAAGGATCAACAATTATGGACTCAAGTTCCTTAATTTATTTTTACAAGGATCGCATAAGGATCAATACTTATGGTAACTTAGGTCTAATTAGATATTATGGTATGGTTTCTAATTATCAGTTTACTTTTACTTGGCTAAAATTTTTATAAACTCTTTTTGCAAGGATTCAAGATCCTTAATTTATTTCTTCAATGATATTCTATTCTTAAAGCTTTTTACTCAATAATATTTCTTAAAACCTTCAACAAAACTAAGACTATAAAAAACTTACTTTGGGAATAATAAATAATATATATATATATAGACAAAGTTTTAAATTATTATTAATCGTAAGTCACCTGGACTTACCAAAATTCTTAACCCGGATTTCACCATTCAAAAGATTGACCATCCATCCGGATTAAGCAGGTGTTACTAATTGTTTATCGAAGTGCAGGAAAATAAAAACATGGGCATCTAAGGTTTCATCCCCACAAACAGAGGATCCCTCCACCTTTGCTACCCCCGGAATTTGTCTTAAGGATCATGGATCTTTTATCCTAATTACTATTGTCTTAAGTACACAACCATAATATCCTTAAAAACACAAACAAGCAAATAAAATACGGGCACTGGCCTTGTCTATATTATCCTTCATCTCCAGCTTAAGCAGCTTTCTCACCACCTGCTGCTGCTTCCTTTCATTCATCCATCTCACCCGCATCCTTCACACCACTTGTTCCAGCTCCGCTCCCATCGACCACCTTGATATCTTCTTCGTCATCTCCTCCACCAAGTTCCACCAAAGCCTACTTCCATTTTTCCACATCCGAAGCCGACCTATCAAAAGCAGGATCACCGGCTTCCGTAACCATCTTGATCCTGGCTTGCAATACAGACCTTGTCGTCCACATTTTTGCCTCATCGGTAGCTTGCTTCACCTCCTGTTGATGTTGGGCTTCTGTGGTGGATAGCAGATCCTCCAAGCGCTTTTTCTCCATGGTGAGTTTGGCTAGAGCCTTGTCCTTCGCGGCAGCTGCAGTTCCCATTCCAGTAAGGCTATCCCCCAGTTGGCCCACAATCTTTTCATGGTAGTCTTTGGAAGCGTTCACAGCCTGTACCAGACAAAAACACAAATTTGGAAGGATTCTTGATTCATAAACAAGGGATTCAGGATCAAGGATACTTACAACGATGATCATTTCAAAAGGACTCTCTGGCTCAGAAGATTTTTTCCTTTTAGTTGCTCCTGATTTGGCCCGGGTGGTTGCGGATCTTGGTTCAGAAGTGGTAGTTGCCTTCAGAGCTTCTTTCTTGACGACTTGAGGGTTATGAGATTATCGATATCCTCCAAAGAGAACTTGCTGGCAGACTTGTTAGACTTTTAAGCGCCTGTAAAGCACAAGAAACAGATAAGTTTTCTATTTTATTCACTTTATTATACAACTATAAAACTTATTTGACATATTGCTGGTGGAATCTGAGGAGATTTCACAAAAAGCCTCTATGAATTTGGCCTGGAAAGTGCGAACTTCGAGATCCAGGCAATAAACTTTTTTGCGTTTTCTCTTGTTCCAGGTAGATTGGCCAATGAAGCAAAATTATCCACTGCAAGAAGAAAAAACATAATAAAAATGAGCAGAAGAAGGATCAGTAATCCTAAACCGTTTCTCTCTCAAGGATCTAGGATCCTACCCTTTTTAACCCATTTCAATGGTAAATCAACCCCACCAGGGATGGAGCTTCGATTAACAAAAAAGAACTGATTCCTCCAAAGGGAACCATTCTGGGTTACTTTTGAAATCGGAGTAGGCTGTCGGGGTTTGGATTTCAAAATGAATTGGTTCGACCCGTGAGTGGTTAAGGTGTAAAGGTGTGATCACTCCTGGACACTGAAATCGATGCTCTCCTCCTCTATTATCCTCTCGATGGTACGCAGGACCCTCCAGATCATCTACTTGACTTGGATGTAGGACATTCCGGTGGTGTCGAAGAAGTTTTCTGTAAAAGAGGGGAAAGGGTACATGTAACCGATAAGAAAAGGACAAGCTGGGAAGCAGACCCAAGTCTTCGAGTAGGTGTCACATCGGACTAACGAGTCGAAAGGTCGGAAAATGGTTTCCGCTGGAACCAGTGGTCGAAGATCATCAATCTCGGGATCCGTGAATTTGCAGATCTCAAAGGATGAGTTAGTGAGAAAGTTCTGTGATTGCATTTCTGATAACTCAGAGTGATCGGAAGAAGAAGAGGAATCGGTAGACATATTTGAGAGGAAATATTATTCAAATAAAATGAAAAGAAAATAAAAGAAAAGAGGATAGCTATATGGCTGCTGGATTGTGTGGTTATAAGAGAATTAAGATGGTCACATATATAGGCGGCTGATAACCATGGGTTTGTTGATAATAATTGTGTCTGACATAGGTCTAATCGTTTTATCTTTTGCTGGGATTCAAATTTCAAAATAGCAGCTGTAATACATAAACACCCGCCATTTTGGGGGCAATTGTTAGAGCATTGAATTTATGCTGAGGATCCTCTATCCTTAAGTGACTTGTGGATAAACTATGCTTGAGATATGTTCCAGGTTGCGAAGGATCAAGCATCCTGGGTATTATTTGTTTACTAACGATTGTATTTGAGTGGTGTTGTGTTCAATAGGTATAACGGCTGGACGACTTGATCACCCTATTTAATCGCTATTGGACTCATAATCCACGTGGTCAGATAGATGGGAACGGCTAGTGGGAAGGGTGGCGCAATAATAGGGATGTTAGTTATGTGTTATTTTCTTTATAACGAGATATTGGATCAGCAAGGTTACACACTGATTTCACTTCGCACAACTCAGTATTATTCAGAGCTTCCTCTCAAGAAACACACATACTTAGATACTCTTGTGTTACTAATCCATATTTCCACAATTGTAACCAAATTTCTTAATTAATACAGTGGTGAAAGACAATTGTCGTCACCCGAGGTTGTTATCCTGGCGATCCTCTAAAGATCAAGGGTTATTCCTCGTACAAATTCTTGTGTTCTTGTTTGCAACTGTTTCATAATCGTTATTATCAACTTAGCACTAAACCTCACCTTACAAATTTGGTTACATTATCCTTAGTTGATTTTTGACCAAAACAAGTACCTTGAGATCTGTGAGAAAATCAGCTCACACCCCGGCATTTCCACCTTAGGTTGGGGTATGACATATTGGTATCAGAGCCGAATGTTTAAGATAGGTCGTTAATGGTGCCATACTAACATTCTTAGGAGCCCCATACGTGCTTATCTGTTTGCCTTATGTGTTCATTTAACTTTTTACAGCTTTCATAGGTAAATAATTATTTATTATTTATTATTATATTGTTATGCGCACACACACAACCTTGAGGCTATCCCTAATGAAACCATTGAACTAAAACCGTAGATTTGGACAGACCAAAGGACGAAAACTACAGTTGACTGAAATAAGTATTATAATAAAGAAATGATGAAAAGACATGTCTACCCCTGACTTAACTATTAAATTTAACGGGGTTAGTGATTTGGATGTAATTGGCAAGAATTGGGAAACGTGGATGTGCTATATGAAAAAAAAATAAACTTTTTGGACTAAATTCGCATTATTTGCCAAACCACAAGGACGAAAATGACTAATCTGCACATTGTTCCAAGTTAATGCCATATAGAGATCTTAATTGTGGTTTCTATGTTGTGGCCTATTGGCCCATAACGAGGTTGTACTTGTGACATTTTAGCTCAAAACACATTTTATTTAACAGATTTTTAGATGTTAAATACTATTGAATGAGTTACTTTTCGTGGCATTAGGGAAAACTTTTTTAAGTTATTTGACATGAGATGGATATGCTCAATTTTTCAAGAAAAGAACTTTAACTAGCACGTCATTATTTTAAGATAACTCAACAGTCTAGTGGAGTATTATAGGGATAAATGGATAATGCATTTACCCTGAATAAAGCTTTCCTATCACCATTTAAGGTGGTGTTTGGGACCACTTATTTCGCATCCTTGTAACTTTTTTTCGAAAGTTAATAAGTCACAATATTTTGACTTATTAACTTATCCCTCCATAATATGTCACAATACCAATCACCTTTTAACATTTCTAAAAATTAATAAGTTATAAGTAGCCTCAAATAAACAATCCCAAACACTTAGTAAGAGGATATTGTTAGTATTACTTCAATGAACGGTGCACGAGTAGTTCTAACAAAACTCTTATCAACTTAAAATGAATATAGTCGTCCAAAATTTCAACGCAGTATCTGGCTACAAGGTATAAATTTGAAAGCCACTTCAGTAAGTTATCATCTGAAAGATTCAAGTCAGATATTGCAGTTTATTGTGGCAAGTTTCTGACTTCACAAAAAATTATATGAATATTTGTGTTTTAAGAGATTCATTCATGAAATTAGAACACTTCAATCAAAATCCAAGAGTGGAGGACATACACATACATTCACGATTGAGATATGAGAAATCAGGCAAAAATTTCCAAAAATTGGCATATTATGTTATATATATATATATAGGGAAAGTATATGGCAGAAACCCTCTCCAGTTGAGAAAACCCTGGAAACTTAAGTATGTGGTTGTGGTGTTGCCATGTGTCCACTTGATATATTTAATAATTGTTTAACTAGAAGGGTAGTTTAGTCTTTTCAGTTTCTTCAATCCCTTTTTCCGGTTTTTCTGATTATATCATTCCCCATCATGTCAAATCATGACTTTATTTTCTTCAAATGTTCCGATCTTCTCTCTCTCTATCTTCATATTTTCATTATCTCTTCCTAGTTTCACATTTTATTCAATTATGTCTTCCAAAGCTAAGCTACTGTTAGATTTTTCAGGGTTTTCTCTGTCAAAGAAACAACATCAAGTAACTCCATATGTTTTTCTCTGTGTCTGCTGTTTTTGTTCCAGTTGTTGAACTTGTTAATCTAAGACTTGATCTTTCTTTGCCTGATGATGTTGTTCCAGTTTTTCAACCTATTAATCATACATCTCAGCCGTCCCCTTATCCGGATGTTTCTCATGTTTCTCATCAATTTAATCTGAGGTTAAAACTGTTTCTCCTTCGGCCACTGAAGACTTAACAATAGAAAATGATATTCCTCCTGTTGGTAAAGATTATGGTTTTGCGTGTTGTGTGACGTTTACCGCCCATATCCAAGTTTGATGGGGGAGGAATGATTGTTGTGGCAGTGGGATCGACTAAGTCCAGTTCGTTATAACCAATGGGGTGATTACAGTGCTGATGTATCACCCTAATTTATTTACGTTCTTATGTTGTTTCCTTTACTTTAATTTTTTATTTGGTATTTGTAGTTGTAATGTTGAACTCTTTGTTTACTGATGCAATCTAGATCTGTTGTTGGTTTTATTTTTATTTGACTGTATTTCCCTTTATGTTGTCATACGTTCATTATGGTAGCATATGTATGTTGTTGTTGAATGAACTGGACTTGGAATAAACATATGTTCTTTTTATGGTATCATATGTTCATTATATGTTAACATATGTTTTTATAGTATGCTCTTAACCTATGTATGTTGTTGTTGATCCTTGGGTTGTTGAAAAAAAAAACAGGCTTCAAGTTGATGTCCAAGTTTTGCGATTCTCACTTTTGTTTTCTTGTGTTTTTTTCTCTTCTTCTTAGTTATTTCACTATGGGACCCTATTCACTATAATCTATTTCTTTTTTTTTGTTGATTGATTAAGGATTATTTTAATTGTTTAACTATTTTTGTCTCAACCAACTAAGCATGCTACGAATTTAATGTCACATCAACAGTTTTCTTTACTTTCCACGTACCCAACACACTTTATACTGTACCTCCCCAAAGATCTTCTTGCCCTTCATATTCCACACAAGGTCCCATCTAAGAGTATTTTATTATTTAATTTATGTTCCCCTAGCACTATTTTGTCAAACCAAATCAAACCACCTATATTTCCCAAATATTTTGTCAAACCAAACCAAACCACCTCTATTTTCCAAATAATCACGTGTACTTTTTTGTCTATATTTTAATTTTTCTTTAAAAGTTTGTTTATGTTTGGTCACAACCAATCCAAAATGTTTGTTACTACATAAACTCGCAATTAGTTGAAAAAAATAATCGTCGGTTCATTTTTTCTCATGAGGTTTAATACTGCTTAGAAGTTTTATTTAAGTCTTGTCATTTTGTATATTTTACATTTCTACTTAATATTTTGGTGTCCTTAATTTTCTCTACTGTACTGAATATTATTTATTCTTAATTTCCCAATAAACTTTTTGTCCACACATATTTAAACATAATCTAAAAACAAAAGGGATCCAAAAGTACTACATACATCATACTTTCCGCAGTCACCCATCTCGATGTTTATCAAGTTTCTGATGAAGTACATGTGAATCCCTAAGAATTTGAAACAAATAGTTGGAACATTTGGTTCTCCTACTACTAATCCACAAGAATTTGGTTTTTGCGTTTTTTGTGATGATTATGACTCGTATCCAGGTTTGATAGGTGAGGAATGCTTATTGTGACACTCATGATGGATCACCTCAAGTTTTATAGGTGAGGAATCATTATTGTTTTAGTTTTTTGTATTTTTTATAGCTTTAATCTGATGCTCATTTCTAGAAACTTCAATTTTTTTTTCTGTATTCCCCTTTATGTTGTCACATGTTGCTAGTATGGTATTTATATGTTGAATGACATTTATCATATTATAACATGATAAGTTGTGTTTTTATTAATGATAAAATATGTCTTTTACATGTTAACATATGTTTTAGATCGCGTATTAACATATGACCTTTTTGTATATTGTTTTATTTGTTTTACAGTTATGGTTGATTATATGTCTTTTTTGAGTTTAATTACTTTCCTTGTGGATTAATGTAAAAACAGGTTACCAAATAATAAAACAAACCAAACTTTGAGTCGAGTTACATCATTAAACTTAATTAAAAATTAAGCTATTCTTCCTTCCTTCTTCTACATAATTAAACACACGTAAAATAAACATACAACATAATTAAACATTAAACAACTTATTGTCTCCCCCAATTGTAGTAGTCCCATGACTCGTCAGAATCACTAACATAGTAAAAGGGGTCGGGTTCAGAGTCGTAACCATCTGGTTCTGGTTTTAGAGGTGGAGGAGAGTGGTATGGTGGTTCGTTTTCCGCCCCGGGGTCTGTTTCATACCCTTCTGCCCAATCAGGTACTTGTTGTGTGGGTCGAAGAGTAGGAGGAGGAGGTGTAGGTGGAGGTGCAGGGTGGTCGTCATCATGTGTGTTCCCGTGTACTTGTGGCTGATTGTTAATCCCACCATTCGGTTCAACTTGGTCAATTCCAGTTTCTACCGGCTGGTTAGCCTGGTCAACCACGTTGTTTACAAGATTTAGTGCAAAACACCTTTTGTTTTCAATAACATCCTATGGAGGTGTACTTGGGTTAGGATACATTTTTGTATATATTTTTTGTTTGTGTTAGAGTAAAATGTATTTACTTAAAATCTGAATTGGATGTTGGTGTGAGTTTGGTAGATGAAACCTATTTATTTATTTATTTGTACAAACACTTTGATTGCAGTCCTCCTTTGTACCCCCCCCCCCCCTCCTATTTTATTTTAATTTAATTTATTATTGTTGGAGTATATTTTTTTATATTTGCTTGTCCTTTGTTGATTTTCATAGTTCATTAGATTGTCATTTCATACTTTCCCCTTAGTTCACCATTAATGTTAACCACCTTCCTTCACCCACACTTCCTTTATTGTGATGGAAGTTTTAGCCGGCTACATTGATGATATCACATTAACTACTCCAAGCAGACAAGTTTTTACCATACCTTTTGATCAGTTTACTTCAAATACTTTCCTGAACCACTTAATTAGTCCCACCAGTCAAGGTAGTATTCATTAATTTATATTAATGTTGTAAGTCTAGTTTTTATTATTCTAATCCATTTGTTTTAATGCTTTTATAACTAAAAATCCTTTTTTTTCAAGCATTATTTGTCTAATATTTTTAAATGATTTTTTTTTATCTTTTTAGAGAATGTCTTTAGCAACCAAACATCTTTAGGCCAAACAGATGTGGAATCTCCTATTTTCATAGAACCAACAATTCTTCAAGAAGAGGATACTTATTATGTTTATTATTCTCCTAATGGTTCGAAGTTTTGGCGTCCAAAGATTGATAAAAATTTAAAACCTATTGAAGGGACTTTTTTTAAATCATGGGAAGATGTTGTTACTATGTATTACAAGTACGCTGAAGAATCTGGTTTTTCGGTCCACAAAGGCCAGACTAAGAAATGGAAAGGTGTCGTTACACACAAGTATTTGAGGTGTAATAAGTACGGTACCCCACAAAGCAAACGTTCCTTTGATTCCATGTCTGAACCGTCAATGTATGTCAGGCAAAAGACAATTGCCGTAACTGGTTGCAAGGCTCATGTAGGTGTTTCATTTTGTCGTGAAACATGTAACTTTATTTTGTCTAAATTTGTAGAAGATCACAATCATTGTCTTGTTGACACTTTTAACCGTGACTTGACTAAGATATCTAGAAAGCTTTCATTCTCAACCAAAAAATTTATCCATCAGATGAGTTTAAATAGAATTGGTCCTACTGTTGCTCATCGTTTACTTGTCCCAAAAAAGGGTGGTCATCTTAACGTTCGAGGTACACCTATTGATTTCAAGAACTTTTATAATGGAATGAGGATTTTCATAGGTGATAGGGATTCACAGTTAGTTATTTACCGGTTGAAAGATCGTTATGAGTGTTGCCCCGAATTCTTTTTTGATTGTACAGTTGAAAATGGCAAGTTAAGATCTATCTTTTAGGCTGGTGAGATATCCAAGTTGAATTATAAAGCTTTTGGTCATGTTTTGGCTTTTGATGCCACCTATCAGACAAATAGGTCAGTCAATTTAATTTAACGTTTTGTTTTTTCACTTATCTTATGTACTTTTATCTTTAAAACATATGTTTTAAGTGTTAACAAATGTTACTTTTACAGGTACAAAATGATATTTGTTCCCTTTACTGGTGTAGATCACCACAAAAAAATGTGTTACTTTTGGAGCTGCCTTGATCAATAGTGAGACTATCAACTCTTACAAATGGTTGCTTCAATCCTTTCTTAATTGTCATGGCCAGCAACTCAAGCTAGTTTTAAGTGATAAGGATCCTTCTATACGGCAAGCAATAGTTCAGGTATTTTCTGAGTCACGTCATAGGCTTTGCATGTGGCACATCATGAAGAAATTGCCGGCCAAGGTTATTATCTTAAATTTGAGCGTTGATTTATTTGTTGATATCTGTGTTTTTGTCTTTTTGATATGTTTTTGTTTCTTTTTACATTAGGTATCTGGTGATGTTATTGAGAATACTAACGTACGTTCGAGACTACATCGTTTGGTTTGGAATATGTTTAACACCCCTGATACATTTGAGTCCAGATGGCACTATCTTATTGAGAATAAATTGTTTTTGTGATATCTTACCTTCATAGTTTAGGTCATCCAAAACATTATTAATTAACTTACCAGTATCATCTTCGTCACCATTTGTTCCATCCACTACCTTTACCATTAATGCACTTCTGTACCGTTTGCAAAGTTCCTCAATATCCTTCGACTATATGTTCTTTTTTACTGGCTTTCTTAACATTTTATCTATTTGTTTCTTTGCACTCTCAAACTCTTCAAGACACTGTTTTGCTTCATTCACCTTAGCCTTTGTTACAAGAAAAACATAATACAAATTAACATATGTTTTATTTAACAAATAACATATGTTATAAAGTTGTAACTTCTCACCTGCAAAACTTCTTCGTCGTCACCTTTCTCCTCCTTTCTCCATTTTCTTATTTTTTTTCTCCCAGACTCCGAATCCTCCAGCTAACCTTTCTTTTCTATCTCTTGAACTCAGCAACTCCTTACTCCAAAACTTGATTGGGTTCGTATTCTCATATGAACACACTTCTTTGAAGTCCATGCTTTCAACATATAAAAGCTGTGTTAAACAAAATTAATGAGTTAGTAGTTTCCTACCAGTTAATGTGTTAATACTTTCAAACATTATTAAATTAACTAACAAATTAACGTTAAAACTGTCAGTGGTCCGCAGAAGTACTTACTTACATTACATCTTTCCCGTCCAAGCTTACATGTTTTCAAGCATTCCATAATGTAAGAACCCCAATCGATTATCTTGAAATTTGTTTTGCTACTTATGTAGTGCAATATTTCCTCTCTACATCTTCCTTGGGTTTTGCAGTCCCCCATAATGCACAAGAACAACATTAAAAAGTCAAGACGGAATGTGAACGTATCTTTGTCCTCGGCTTCCCTTATTTTTGCCACAATTTCTGTTGGGGCAACATGTATTCCAGGATATCTATCTCTCCATTCTGGCACACTGTTGTGACATTCTTGATGATACTTGAGATTCTCAATTTTTCACCCTCACTGGGTATTCCAAACAATCTCCTTATTGCCTTTTTGGTTACCTTAATACTCCCCGACTCAACCTCAATGGTCATTTTTTCTGGATCGAACCTGTCAACAACGAAATGTGCTAACTTTGCCGGTATCCCGTCAATATTAAAGTGTAGCATCCTCCCAAAACTCATTTTCTTTACTCCTTTCCTTTGATTCTTTCTTAAGTCCTTTATGCACATACATAACTGAGACGGCGATGACCTAGTCCTTATTCCATGCCACCTTTCCTTCTTTTCTTCGTCTGACGTTTCTGCCTTATCTTTTTTACAATCTCTTGTTAGTTTCCCAAAAAACTTTTTCCTTGACCACTGGACCCTCTCACCTGTTTTGTAATTAAATTTAGTTCTTCTTAACAAAAATTCTTCTACCCTTCACAATTTTTTTTATACTTTGATAGCTAACAAAATATACCTGTGTCCTCCCCGTCTGAGTATTCCCCCTGAGAATCTATTGACTCATACCCTGTTAGTATTAACAAGTTCATTATTTTTATTTTAATTTCCGACACATATTTTACAAAATATATGTTAGACTTCACATGCTAGCAAGTACCTAATTGTTTTCTCTCACCGCCTTGCGGTTCCTCTTTATGTCAATCTCTTCACTGTCTGAATCTGTTGTTTAAATTATCAACAAATTACTATTACCATATTTTCAATTAATTAATACATATTTATTGACTGTCTTTGTTAACATTTTCCCTTCCTTTTTAAATTTAATGTTTTGTTTATTGAACTCATCTTTATTTTGATTTTTCTGATTATCTTTTTTAACCTTTTTATCATTCTTTTTATACCCTCGAACTTTGTCTTCAAACTTATAGCCTTTTTTTAAACAAAAATACTCTTCAAACAATAACATATGTTTTACTTAATAAATAAAATATGTTATTACATTATTTTTTCCAAACAACCAAAATTTCATCTTCATCAATTTAAAATACCATTAATTAAAACATTTAATACTACAAAGAAACTTTAAATTTTACCTGAAAGCATGTTTTTGTGCAACTTCATTCCCCTCCCTCGTTTAGTAGTGCTTCTTTGTTCATTTATTTCTTCGGATTGCTCTTCCTCACTTTCTGCAAAATCTGTTTCAAACACAACACATCAAACCAATACTCCATAATTTAAAGATTTACTCATAATATATGTTTCTACCTCTTTCGGAATCTTGTTTATGTTGCTTTTCTTTCTGCACCTTGTTTTGACTCTTTTTCTTGTTGCTTGAATCAATAAAAATTGGATTTTGAACTGTGTTTCGAAATCCCCTTCTCACAGTCCCTACATTATTAAAAAAGAATAAAGTTAAATCTAACACTTAGCTATACTTTAAATTCCACCAAAAAAACTCAATTATTGTACCATTAAACTTTTGAATAACTTTTTTCTTTAATCCCACCGGTGCCACATCCTTTCGTCTACGAGCTTTTAACATAGATTGGGTTACTTAAGCTGTTTTCAATTTCCTTCCTTGTCTTTTTGGAAATGCTTCTACTCCTTTTGTCGATTACAAAGTACTTCTTCTTTGATGTGTTATCTTTCATTTTCCTTAACTAATCCAAAAAAAATATTCAATAATATAAACTAAAATTAAAAACTAATTTTTAACACTAACTCAGTGATCTGAGATTATAATTAGCAAAAACAAGGAAACAAATCCCCTACAGACATGGTATGTTTGTTTGTTTTTATGTTTTAGTCAATTTTTAACCTTCCCCTACACTTTAATCATCCAACTTATTCAAAACCTTCAAACATAATCTTACTTTTCTTAAACCATAAAAAATCCCTACTATTTTTTAAAGTTAAAGTTTATAATCTTAGTAATGCATTTCATTACGAAATATTGTAACTGTATTTCTTAGTTTAAAATTTTAGTATTTAAACCACACAACATATATTATGTCTTGTTAACCTTTCGTTAAGGTTAAAAATCTTACAAAATCAATTCTGTTTTTTAAACTTTAAGATGACCCAAATTTTTAAAAAATAAAATCGGTTAAATAACCTTTAGAAAACATCTACGTTTTCTTAAACGTTAATAAAACACATTTATTTTAGACCTAACACTGAAATCGAGTAGAAAACCTTTCGAAATCATTTAAGTTTTGTTAAACAAAAAGATAACTCAAATTTTTAAACCCTAAAACTTTAATTATTTACTTATATCAACTGTTTGTCAACCCAGACATACATTTTGTAGAAGAACATATATAAATGAACCAAAACTTACCGATTTTGTAGACTACGGCTATCGGATCGCCGGAAATTAACATTTTCTCTCTCTAGAAGCACAAGAAGATGAATAAAGGTGAAGAGGTGAAGTAATGTTTCCGGTGAGATTTGTTTTAAAATTTGAACGATTTTGTTTTGGTCTGCATGTATGATTGATTAGACATAAAGTAGATAATGTTGAAAGGTCGATTTGCCCTTTAGTACTAATAAAATGTTTTTTTTTAATTTAAGTATTGTACTAGTAATCAAGATTTGATCTCAACCACTCATTTAATGAAATCAATGGCTTAGAAAGAGTTTCCAGGGTTTTCTAACTGGAGTGAGTTTTTATTTTAATATTTCCTTATATATATATATATATATATATATATATATATATATATATATGTGTGTGTGTGTGTGTGTTTGTGTGTGATAAAAATGACAAAAGATGTCATTTATGTTTGCACGGTTTTTCAATTGACGTCATTTGACAAACTTAATGACATAAAACATCCTTTATGTTCAAAAAAAGTTGCACGGTTCGTCCTTTTTACTAACGAATGTTAGTTTTCTCGTTAAATCCAGTCATGTGCACCTCATGTGAGGGCAATTTAGTCTTTTTACCCTCTCAGGGGTTATTTGTGTAATTGACTTAAAATCTTGGTCATTAAATAAATAAAAGTTTTTTTTCTTTTTAACCTCATCTTCTTCCCCAAATATTCATCCCCTCTCTCCCACCACCACCAGCACCACCAGCACCATCTCTAGGTACCATATGTTCCATCATCTCCATTCAATCCACCGCAAAGGACACGACCACACCACCACCGAGCTTCCGATGCAACAACTCCACCACCACCGCCGACGCACATCACCACCCCTCAACCTCTCCGTCAATTACTGAAAAACTATCCACGGCTTCCTCTATACTCGCTCACAACAACACCAAAACATATGCTAAAACCCCCAAATTTTCACAACCAATTTCCGAATTATGGTTTCCAACCCATAAACCTAGCTATTAAAACAATAACTTTTGGGATTAAATCAGAGCTATTGAAACATGATATTGTAAACCCGTTGGCGAATGGAACCATAGTGGATGATGATTGGAACAAGGTGGCTGAGATTGAGAGGATGTCAAACCGGCAGTGGAAGGTGACGGTGCCGCCGGAGGTGGTGGTGGTGGGTTGCCGGAGTGACACGTTTGTGACAGTGCCGAAGCCGGTTAAGATACATAACCCGGTGTTACGTTTTCGACAGTAGTTGTTAACGGCGTCTATGATATTAGTAGCGGCTGGGGGTTCGAGGACGTATGGAGCCATGGTCGGGTCGGGTTCTCGGGTGATGATAATGGGTGGTTTAGGTTTGCTTTTGGACCCGGGTGGGCGGCCACGTGGGCGTTTGACGAATTCAGTAGACGCGCCGTCGTTAGCGGTGGTGGAGGCATCTTTTTTTTTGTTTCGGGTTCATCGGAGGTGTTGCTGAGTTGGAACGGGTGGCTGGTGATGGAATTGAAGGTTAGAGAGAGGGAGGGAGATAATTTATTTTTAAATATTTTTATTTGGCTCAAACTTTTAAAGATTTCTGCGGAAATAGTCCCTCAAGTAGTAAAAGACAAATTTACCCTCATGTGCTTTGCACATGACTGATTTTAACGATAAAACTTAACTGGGTTAGGGCCAAAGGACAAAAAGTGATGATGTTTTTAATCATAAAGGTTGTTTTCTATTACTTGTTTCGCTCCACCGAAAATTCATGTAAACATAAAGGAGCATTGGATGTTGTACCATTTGCTTCCTATGTTGTACACCATCTCAAGTCCTTACCTTGTTTATCTGTCACATTCTACCTGTATTGACGCGTCTTGTCATCCGGCAGTATGTTGCTGGTGTTGTAGGCCCATTTATATATTAATTAGCAAGTTAGCGGTCACTCTCTATCCGGTACTGTGCTACTCGTGTCGTTTTTTATGTGTGGTTTAAAAGTACTTATAGCGTGTTAATGTTACCATGTACGGTTATGTGTGTCCTTCCGCTGCCGTTTGTTACATGCAGATAGGTTACTTTCTGGTCATTGGTTCAGGTTTTTACAAATCAAACTTTAGGTTGTGATGAATACACGTTGTTTGACTAGCAATTGGGTTTAAAGTTGGCTTGGCATATACGTATGATGGTAATTGAGTACTCCATTTGCAACCTATCTTGCAGCCATGTTTGTGTAACCGTGTTGCTATGATGCTCAAACGGGTCTGAACCTTAAATGGTCTTTTAATATCTATCAGTTATCAGCATTATTGCATTCCACAAATTGTAGATCTTTTGAAAAATAGATTGAAGTTATGTAATCAAATTTAATTGCATGTGTTTTATCTCTTAACAAGTCAGGAAAAATAGCTTAAAAATGGGGGGATAGATTGCATATTTATTTTTATACTTATTTTAATTTTGTTTCATTTGTTTGGAAAATTAGTTTTTGTCTCTGCATCCATGCGCAGATGTGGAAGAACCGTTTGGTTTATTTGTAAATATTAATAATCATACACCATATGAACAGTTTTTATTTAATTTCTTTTTTATATTTGAATAAATGTTCTCGGAGACTTCGCTCGTTAATGACATAGCCCTTTGTAGAAATGATAAATAATCATATTATTAAAGGCTTTCAAGAGCAGGAATGGTAGCATTTGGCGAAGCTAACACAAGAGGTTTCGCTAGAGCTTGAACCGGTTGCATAGTGGACATTCATTAGAAAATCAAATACATCTCAACGGCGAGTACAATTAAGCATGATGAAGATACTGCAAAACCAATTATGTATCAATGTATGTATCAGTTTTGCTTTCTATTTATGTGTTTGTTATTGTAAGTGCATGGGTAATGTTGCTTATTAGTATGGATACAATGTGCTCATGTAACGGAAATGGCATTTTAATAAGTGTTCACATATAGTTTTGCTAAAAATGGGCCGGCAAGCTGGTGTATTATCCTAAATTACTACAATGCTCATTTATTAATAAACTTTAAGTGAGAGTGTTCGCCAAACAAAAAGAAGCATGCACACTGCACAGTTTACAAAGTGCTCTTAAATGCTGATTTTGTGGAGTACTAATACTATAGCCTTGGATTACATAAACTTGATTTAAACACATGACATTAGTTTGCGACTTACATTTCAGCCTAAACGAATAATAAAGTCAACTTACGTTTCAGCCTAGACAAATAATAAAGTCAACATAACTACTGCATCTTTAACACCACTTGGCACTGGTACAAAGGTTAACAACCCTGCCGTACATAAACTTGATTTAAACACATGACATTAGTTTGCGACTTACATTTCAGCCTAAACGAATAATAAAGTCAACTTACGTTTCAGCCTAGACAAATAATAAAGTCAACATAACTACTGCATCTTTAACACCACTTGGCACTGGTACAAAGGTTAACAACCCCGCCGTACATAAACTTGATTTAAACACATGACATTAGTTTGCGACTTACATTTCAGCCTAAACGAATAATAAAGTCAACTTACGTTTCAGCCTAGACAAATAATAAAGTCAACATAACTACTGCATCTTTAACACCACTTGGCACTGGTACAAAGGTTAACAACCCCGCCGTACATAAACTTGATTTAAACACATAACATTAGTTTGCGACTTACATTTCAGCCTAAACGAATAATAAAGTCAACTTACGTTTCAGCCTAGACAAATAATAAAGTCAACATAACTACTGCATCTTTAACACCACTTGGCACTGGTACAAAGGTTAACAACCCCGCCGCGCGGCGGGGGCTAAAAACTAGTTTATAATTTAAATTCCAATGGTAATATTTCATTTTGAATTTGTTTCGTATCAGTATCAAATCTAAACTAAAATGAATTAGTATCAAGAGTAAAGTTAAAATACAAAGGACAACAAAAATGAGAAGGGTGAGAAGGAATCAAGTCCATTGATCTTATATTTGAATGGTTGAGAATAATTTAATAAATAAAAATTAATGCAAAGGGCATGAAGGTAATAACCCGCATTTGTTGACCTTTCTCTCTCCACGTGCAAGGCACATGCCAATTCCCCCATCATTTTAAAATGTCCATAACTTTTTCATACGACATTATTTTTTTAAAAAAAATTCACCATAATAATAAGCGTTTTTTATCTTTAATATGAGTATCATATTGTTATATAAAAATAAAAAAAATTAATGGGTTTTTTTAATTGTGTTTTTTTGTTGCCCATTGTGTAATATGTTATTTCCATTGTGTTTTACGTTTCAAGTCGATGTGTTATATATATTCACCATTGTGTCTTACGTTTTAGGTAATTGTGTTATACATATTCACCACTGTGTCTTACGTTTTAGGTCATTGTGTTATACGTATTCACCATTGTGTTTTACGTTTCAAGTTATTGTGTAACTTATATTAATCATTGTGTTTTATGTATTAGATAATTTGTTGTTATTTTATCATTATTTTTACATATTATTATTACACAACGGTGTTATTAGTATTTAAAAAAACATAATGATGAGTTGAAAGACACAATGACGAAAAAACACAATGACGAAAAAAGACACATTGAGAAGCGAAAAAACACAATGACGAAAATAGACACAATGGTAAGAGAAAAAATGATGTGCGAAAAGACACAATGGTGTGTGAAAAGACACAATGACGTAAAAAGACACAATGATAAGCGAAAATACACAATGGTGTGCGAAAAGATACAATGACATAATTTTTGTTTTATATTTATATAACAAAAATCATACTCATATTAAAGATAAAAAATGCTTGTTATTATGATGATTTTTTTTAAATATCATACGAAAAAGTTATTACGATTGGGGTATTAACATGTGTCTTGCATGTGGAGAGAAAAAATGTGTACAATTATCTCTATACCGTTTTTCTTTTGTCCTCATTTGACACATGTCAATTATTTATGACTTCTCACACTTCTCATTTTTGTTACACTTATAGAATAACTTTACCTTAAGTATCAAATCTAAATTAAAGAATCAAAGTGAATTGTATCGGAAAAAAAAAAGTTACAAGATTAGATTAGATTATATAAGGAGATTAAACAAACGAACTATTAATATCCCACTTGTATATTATGGTTTTAGGGAGGGTGAGACGACAACAAACCTTACCTCTATTTCATTTTATAAAGTCAGCGGCTACCTCCCAAGGATCAACCTTAAGTAGATTGTATCTTTTCAATTCCTTTTATCTATATACTTGACTCAGGTTATACACACCACTGTATAAACAAGACATTGACTATAACAAACACACCAAAAAAAATAAAACTTTTCAATACATTTATATGTATATACACACACAAACACAAACACAAAGATTAGTTCTTATGAATCTTTTGTTCATAAACGCTACCCGATTCGTCTCGGGGCGTTCTTGCTAGTTTACCCTAATCAATATAATCGCATAAAAGAAAGAAACAAATAAGACATGTATACACATTTAAACAGACACAAGTTTCAAACCACTATCCGACCTGAACAATTTGCCACCAAAATACCAGTTCTAGCAAACCACATTATCATATTCAATATAAAGTCAATGAAAATGGTTCAAAAGAAAAAAATCCATAACAAAATCCATCATTCATAGCATCATAAAGAAATGAAATTCAAGTTCAAGCAATACACACAAAGTATGCCAAACAACACTAGTAAACTAACTGTAAATAACAAGAATATAGCCACTTCCGTCATACCTTCAACGCCTTCTGCTATTCCCTTTACTCTTCCTCCGGCTTCTACTATCATCAGAATCCGATTCTGATTCAGACTCCGACTCCGATTCTGACTCAGAACTTGAACTATGCCTACGGTGTTTCCTTTTCCTCTGCTCCTTGGTCTTCTTCTTGTTCTTCTTACTTCTCCTGGATTTTCCCTCAGAATCAGAAGATGACGAGTCACTGGAATCACTCTCTTCAGAAGATGAACCCGATCCAGTAACCGACGAAGACTCGCTATCAGATTCAAAAACCGAAGCTTCACTGTCACTACCCGATTCTGACCTCGACCGATGCTTCCTCTTGTTGTTGTTGCCTTTACTATGCTTCTTCTTTTCTGCTTTTCCAATATCCGGGTTATCCAAATCATACGACACCTGGCCCCGCATTCTCAGTTTAGGGTTTTTAAGCTGCTGGGTGCGTGAGGGTCGGGAAATGTAGACCCGTTCGTTTTTACACTCGTAAGTCCAGTGTCCGGGCTGGAAACATTTCTGACAGTTGGTGGCGGTTGACATGGAGGCCTTTTGGTCTTTCCTTTCGCCCAGCCTTACTTGTTTTTCTGTGCTCATTAAATACATCTGTCTTTTTGCTTCTTTTCTTTCCTGCCATCTGCTTGGGCCTTCTTCTTTTTGACCGTAGGCGTTTATGTTTCGTGCGGCAGCCGCAGCTGCACGTTCAGCTTGTGATCGGCTTAGACCCTTGGCGGCTGACAGGGTGGCGACTTTGATCCTTTCTGCTGCATCGCCTTTTTCTTCTTTACCAGACATGGATTTAGTTTTGATTTATTGAAAATGATAAGACTGTCCTGAAACAGATAAAGTTATCGTGTAAGGCGTTGTTATCTCAAAATAGCTGATAGGAGATTTGATGAAAATACCATTGATCAGTGAGTAGGGAGATAAAATCCTATTCATAGCAAAAGTAGTGAAAACAACAACAATAATAATAATAATAATAATAATAATAATAATAATAATAATAATAATAATAATAATAATAAAGAAACCCTACTTACAAGTGATTTCAGAAGTGATTTATGAAATATAAAAGAAAGTTAACCCGATTACAATGGTGAATCGATTCATAACATAAAATAAACCCTAGAAAATATATCTCTGTGTGAAATTATAATAATTAGATCCAACAAAACAACATAATATTAGTCTATTAGATTAGATGCATCATAACATAAGAATGAATAATAATAATAATAATAATAATAATAATAATAATAATAATAATAATAATAATCGTATTGATTGAATTAAAAGAAAGAAAAGAAGAGGTGCTTACCCGAAAGAGGGAGGTGGAGTAATTGGGATTTTGATTCATTCATTCATGCCCTCTTTTTGTTTTTATTTGCCGGGTTTAGGTTTTCTTATGGGTCAGGTCGGGTCAAAATATTTATGATTTCAGGCCTTACTTTTAACAAGTATACAAATTTGGTCCCTAAAGAAGGCAAAATGTCAACCATAGTTACATTCTTATGTAATTTTCTTTTTTCTACATAGATAGATGGTTTCTTTTCTCTTTTTCCTTTTTTTAATGGCGGTAGATTATAAGATCATTTTCATTCAAACCATTGAATTTTATGAGACAAGTTTTTATAATTTAGAGAGTATTTTAGGGTGTTGTGAGTCGATAAGAGAGAATATACAGTAATAATTTTTCTGCATATTGGAAAACTTCTTGTGGCACCCTCTAAATTTTTTAATATTTGTTGAAAATGGTTTTGAGTGAAAGAAAGAGAATATATATTGATAAAGCTATAAAAAATATATTATTTAATTAAAAATTGAAGAGAAAATATAGTGATTTTTAGTGTAATTTTGGATTTAAAGCTAGGGGATTGGATGTGAATTCTCTAACACTACTTACCATTGAACACTCCATCTCTTTGATCTAAAACTTACACAAAGAAAGCTTAAAATTTTTATCTCTTCCACAATCTTGGAGGGGCTTGGACTATACCATTGAATTTTTTATCATTACGTGCATTCCACATACTCCATAACGTGACTCGACATATTGATTGGATTATTTTGCTATGTGTTTGACCCCTGTTGTAGTGATCTTGGAGAGGCATAACATCAATGATTGAGAATGCAAAAAAAAGGAGAATACTTATGCCATCTTGAAATACCTTAACAAACGAAATCCACCATGGAACATGTAGTGAGCAAATGATCCACTGATTCGTTATGTTCCGAGCAAAACGAACACAATATCCAACCAACGTGGATATTCCTCCTTAATAGAGCAACTCGAGTAGCTATTATTTCTTGTTCGTTTGATGGTAGTAAGAACTAAGAGTATGAAATATAAGTGATCGATATAACTATTACATCAAGTGTGACCTACAAGTCACGAGTCAAAGAGACAAAGATCAACGTTGAAAGAAGAAAATGGTTGTCGGCACACATGTAAATAAACAAAATTGAAGGTATCATGAAAAATAAATATATTAGTAATGAATTAATCCTACATATTCCATTATTGATACAAACACTTGATTAATAAATGTACAAGTAACGCCTCATAAAGCAGGATCTTGGGAGAGGGAGATAGCGCAAATCGTACCTCTTTAACGTGAGGCGTAATATTATCATGTGAAACACAAATTCTAGAAGTGTGAACCTTTTGAGGGAATCTATTATGGTAATCTCTTCCAACTTGATATAAATTATAAAGTGACCTCCATATCTTAAAGAAAAGAACGCTTAAAAAAGTCATAATTGTTGATGTTACACTACTAAGTTTTTCGGCCTTTATATCATATTCTAGAGTAGAATTTAGATGTTACATTCAATTTAGCTTCTCGTTTTCGATGGCCCTTATGATATTTCATATTTGTATCGGTTAAATGATTATTGTAAGGGTAACACCCTAAAAAGAGCATCGATATGTGTGACATTTGTCAAATTCAAATCTCGAGTTGTATTAGTTTTGTAAACTTTTATTTTTGTAAAAACCAATTCAACATTTTTAGAACCTTATTTAATTATTATATAATATTAATATATACCTCGATCTTAAACAAATCGACGTTTATCATAATATAGTGTTGTTAAGAAAAACTTAGGGGGTTCAAAATGGGTTTCGTAAACTTGTTATAGGCTTTGGAAACCTTTAAACTCGTATTAAACCATTATTGAAACTTGGAGGGCCATTTCTGTAAATATGTAACATGCATATATAACCAAAAAAAAACCCTAACCCTATCTTATTATCATCACCAGCCGCTCCCTCTTTCCGGCGCCGATTTCCGGCCGCCGCCGCCACCCCTGTCGGCCACCACCTCCGACGCACCACCACCTCCGGCCGTCCCTCTCTCCCATTCTGGACCTCAACCCGACACCACCACCCTCTTTCCCTCCCTGCTCCGGCAACGCCTCCTTACCCTCGGTTTTCGTTTTTTCGCGACCGGAATTCCGGTCGCCGTGGCCTCACCGCCGTACTCTCTCCCTCTCTCTCTCTGTTTCTCTCTCTCCGGCTCTCTCTCTCTGTTTCTCTCTCTCCGGCTCTCTCTCTCTCTCTCTGTTTCACTCTCTCTCTCTAGATCTCTACGTCCCTCTCATTCTTTCTCTCTCTCGCCGCTGTCCTCATCTCCGGCGGGTTCGGCTCGGGTTCTTCCAGGTGTAGAGCCACGAACATGTACACGTCCGATAGGTAAAGTAATTTCGGGTTTTAGTGCTATCAGTTTTTCATATATCAATTATTAGATTTAAATTGTCAATAATCGGTTTTATCGTTCGGTTATAATCTTTGAAACAAGTTGGATGGGTATTTGGTTGTTTTGTATTGGGGAAAAGATGAAAAACCGGGTTCGAGTCTCATCCTAGACCGGTTTTGGTATTATTTTTATACTTAACAAATAATGGTTACTATTAATACTAATATTACTACATAAGAATTATTATTAGTATTATTATGGTTAACTTACTATTATATGTATTCATGATTAATATTGTTATTATTATAATTATTTTATAAATATTAAAGTTGTTATTATTATTAATAAAGATCATATTATTATTATTTAGTAAAATCATATTTTTATCATTTATTATTAACAATAATATTATTATATTTATTTTATGAATTCGTTTAGAAATCAAACCGTCATCGAGTATGGTATCATTATTTACTATCAATATTATTTATTATTATTATTATTTTTATCAACAACATTTTAATTAATACTAAGATCGTTATTCTTTAACTATTTGTGACAATCGTCAATTTCAGGTTAACTCCGTTTAATAAACTCCGTCAATTCAAACTTAAGATCACTGAATCTATAACGCATACCTCATTACATTTAAACTAGGGTTTAAATGACGCTTAACACTTACTACATGTGTAGTCTTTCGGGAATTGCACCGAAACGTAAACGAGTTGACACAAACGATTGGTGAATAAACGAAAAACGTCAAAACAGTAATTATGTGATAATTATGTGTTAGACTTATGTGTTGTGTGATAACATCGTTATAAACACTAACTCAAGATGTAAATAAGTTAGTTTAAGCCAAATAAGTAATACTTGGAAGTGGAGGGGCCAAAGTGTAACATAGATTATTATAAATAATAATAATAATAATAAACCCTAACTTATTATTCTTCTTCCCACACAAATCCCGATCGGAACTCCTCTCCCACTTCTCCCTTGGCTGCCGCCACCTATACACACACATACAATCAAGTTCTCAAGTCTTTGATCGAAGATTAAGGTGCTAGGAAGGTATAAACGACTATCCTATGCATCCTTTATACTTAATTTTGATGTTTAATGGGTTAATTGAAAACCCTAAGAGCCGATTTTTATGTGTGTATGTAGTTTATATGATTGTTGTTGATTTGATGATGATATGATAACTAGAATGGATATTGTTACATGTTAATTGCTTGTGTCTTTGATTTGAGTTCAAACAAAAACCCTAATCATGTATTTAATGTGTAATTGATGTGCATGGATAGTGATTATGGAGTCTAGAGTGTTATATGAATGCATGATGGTCCATAGATAGTTAAATTGTTGAGTTTGGATGCAAACAGTTTCTGGACAGATTGTGTTATTGATGTTTAATTGACTGTAACGAGGTGTAAATGTGAAAATTGGTTGAGATTGTTGATACTACAGTAAACTAGGTTGAGTCTAGTTTCTAAAGAATATAAATTTGCAATTTTTGGACGTGGAAAAGTTAACTTTTATGATTTTACAAAAATGTTGTGCAAAGCTGAGCTGTTAGACCTGCTGTTAGGTTGTTTTGTAAATGTTATATCTCATGAACTACGAGACCAATTGGGTTGGTTCCACTTCTGGAAGTTGACTTATTGAGTTAGGAACCTAACCCAAGTGGTCTTGCATTTATTGGATTTTTCGTTTAACGGGAATTTCAAATAATATTCTGTTGCGCATGAATTTGACTGTTATGAGTTTGCTATAATGATTTGATGATTGTGAGAAACCTATGTGGAATAAAAATATAATAAAATATGCTCTGGAAACCTAAGACATATATGCTTTTGTGATGATTTTTGGTAAATTAATTGTGATGCTATGATCGGTGAGATAGTACAATCTTTCAAGTAGAATTTCTGTCTCGGTGAAACTAGCTGCTGAGTTTTGTGAAAATGCATGAAACATGATACTTGCTATATAATTGTTATGTTTTGACCAAAT
Organism: Bidens hawaiensis; assembly: GCF_021521415.1. Classification (NCBI taxonomy): domain Eukaryota; kingdom Viridiplantae; phylum Streptophyta; class Magnoliopsida; order Asterales; family Asteraceae; genus Bidens; species Bidens hawaiensis. Next base: position 679,144 of record NW_027491818.1, read on the forward strand.
TGCCCTTGCGGGGAATAATTGCTAATTGATTGTCATGATTTGACCAAATTGCCCTCATGGGGAATGATGGCTAGTTAATTGTTATGTGTTGACCAAATTGCCCTTTACGGGGAGTAATTGCTGGTGATGTACTTTATGAATACATGACACGTAAATAATTGCTTACACATGTAACGTATAACAAATACATTTGTTAAAGTCACACACAATTCACAAACGAAACACGAAACATGTTATGTGCATAGGTATTATGTGCCGGGTCTAGAGACTCGATAATATTCCGACACTTAGAAAAATCTCTTTATTGTTTTAGAACGCTAGAGAGAGTTTTTCTGTGACGCGCATCTTGGTGAATTATTTTGGGAATACTTCGCAAACAGTGAGTTTCACTTTCCCCTTTTAGACTTTTTAAACGCTTTTCACTTGGGGGAGATAACATACTCCGAAACGCATTTAAGATTTTGTTAATATAGATTATATATCACTTGTAAAGACTAAGTGGCAAACGCAATAACTAAAGTCCTTCATTCACATCGAACCGTTTAATATTGGATAATAGCGAGTCATTGTTGAGTAGTACTACTGGGTTTGACAAACCCCACCTAACGCTAAACTCGACTGGAGGTCGAGTGGGTGTAATCTTGGCTAAACACATACCATGGTCTGGATGACCTGGTGGCAAGGCAAATGATAAACAGTCAGCTTCGGTGTCGAACACTTAGTGATACTTGTTTTATAGGCTAGCTACCTATAGATATATAATTGACATAACACTATCTGGTAACGCAAAACGCTGTAACGCAAAACGCTGTAACGCAAAACGCTGTAACGCAAAATGCTTAACGCAAAACGCTGAACGCAAACGCTAAACGCTTTATTTTTATTTAAACTTGTGAACTCACCAACCTTGTGTTGACACTTTTAGTATGTTATTCTCAGGTAGCCGAGGCGGGGCGCGCGGTTTAGGAACATGCATTGCTTGAAACATTTTAATTATGCAAACTTATTTTTAACTGTTATCATTGGGTTTTAAGTCATCCTGCGTGACGTAACATTGTTTTCTATGGTTTTACGCTTCCGCATTTAATTACTCGTAAACGTTTTCATGGTTTTGAAACTTTGTTTTATGGTTTGATTATAACTAATGATTCCGATCCTGTTAGTTCACACCCTCTGACGGTAAAACTCCGTTAATGGATTTTGAGGGTGTGACAGATTGGTATCAGATCCATTGGTTATAGCGAACTAGAAGCTGCATGCATACTAGACTATAACCTCGACGACCCATTAGTTATAATGATACGCACTGCATAGATTTGTGTAGTCTTTGTTATCTTATCTCTTTACCTCTTCCACTCATACGCGCGCGCATACACGGCTTACCTGTAGGAATGTCGACGCCGCCACCCTCATCCTCATCTGATCCGATGACTCATGCTCACGGGAAGGAACCGCTGTTACCTACCGCATCGCCGCCCCGTGTAGTTCCGGAACTTGAAGCTCCCGCACCGAAGAGGTACCGCCTATCCGGAGGCATGTACGAAAACGAAGTTAGCTGGGATTGGTACCCTAATATGATCAGACGTATGGTCTATCGCGAACAAGTTCCCCCGTTACCTCACCCGAACCACCCTGCTTACCCCAACACCCTACCACCCATAACCGAACCTGTAGAGCGTGTGCTCGCAGCTGTTGTTTCTTGTTTGGAGCGTGACGTGGGTTACATGCGTTATACGAGAGCGAACATTTCCGGACTGTTAAAAGACGGAACCGAGACTAAGGAGGAGATTGCCCGCATGGCAGCGGCAATGAAGGAAATGCAAGAGGCTAGTGATCAACAGATGAAAATTATGAGAAAGATGCAAGCCGAGATGATAGACTTGCAAGAGCAACTCCAAGTAGCAAGGACCCGAACCGAGATGGCTTTAGTGCGTTGCGATGTGTTACAAATGCAAATTGCTCAGAACGCAGCCGAACCTGAGGCAGAGCCTGAGGCCGAGCCTGAGGCAGAGCCTGAAGAGGAACCTGAAGAAGATCCCGAGGAAGATCCCGAGGAGGAACCCGAAGAAGAACCGGAGGAAGAACCGGCTGAGGAGGAGGCACACTCAGAGGTGTCCTCAGATGATGACATCTAGTGATGATGACACCTAGATGGAGGGGTTGTCTCCATTCGAACTATTATTTTCTATGATTTTAAGGATTGATTGGAAATACTTTGTAGTGAATACAATGGTTTTAATCATGAATTATTAATTAGATTAATATATGGTTGTGATGTGATGTTGTTTCTTATTTCTTTCTTACCTATCTTTTTATTGCATGTATAGTGTGTTGTATATGAAAGAAAAATTCATGTTTAACATTTTATACTGTGATTCTAGGAAATGGCTGGAAGAAACGCTGGACACGGACGTGGTAACATCAACTTGACTGCAGCTGAACTCTAAACTCTGCTGAACGACCATACAGCGGCCGCTCTAGCCGCACACGTTCAGAATCAAGCTGGAGGTCCAAGTGGAACGTGTACTTTCAAGAATTACCTTGACTACAAGCCCAGTTCGTTTAAGGGCACTGAGGGAGCTATAGGCTTCCTGCGTTGGGCTGAGAAGGCCGAGTCGGCATTTAAGATGTGTAATTGTCCCCCTGCCAGTAGGGTCAAATTCGCTGCTGGAACACTGGAGGATTCTGCCCTCACTTGGTGGAATTCGAACGTGCAGATCCTTGGATTGGAACTGGCTAACGCTATGAACTGGGAGGAGTTCAAGAACATGATGCGAGAAGAGTACTGTCCGAGAGAAGAGATTTCAAAGTTAGAGTCAGAATTTTGGTCACTGAAGATGGTGGGCTCAGAAATCGAAGCCTACACTAATCGTTCTCACGAGTTAGCGGTGATGTGTCCGTGGATGGCAGATCCGCCGAGTAAGAGGATTGAAATATATATTGATGGGTTAGCACCGCAAATTCAGGGCATGGTGACGTCTTCCAGACCAGCCACGATTCAACAAGCGATCCGTTTAGCTCACAAACTGACGGATCAAGCGGTGACCCAAGGTGCGCTACCACCTAGGGGTTCAACCGCTAAAGCCCGTGACAACCCGAGTAATGACAACAACAGCAACAGCAACCCGAGCAGCGGAAAGAGAAAGTTTGACAACACCAGATCCTCGTCCTCGAGCCTCCCACAGCAACAACACTACCGTAAGCCCGAATTCACTCGGCGCTTTAACAATCAGAATCACAACAACAATAACAACGGTAGCGGGCAGGGTTCGAGTGGATATGCTGGGAAATATCCAAAGTGCAATAGGTGCAACTATCATCATGTTGGCCCGTGTGACCGTGTCAAGTGTCAGAGATGCGGAAAGATGGGTCACCAGGCGAAGGAATGTAGAGGAGACCTTGCGGCAAAGGGTGCTCCTAAACCACCTATGACGACGAAGGGATGTTTCGAATGTGGGCAGGAAGGTCATTTCAGGAAAGATTGTCCCAAGCTGAAACAGAACGACAACAACGGAAGTAACGGAAGTGGCAGTAGTGGTGGAAGCAATGGCAAAGGGAGAGCTTTTGTAATTGGGTCGGGTCAAGCCCGCAATGATCCGTACGTAGTGACTGGTAAGTTCCCTGTGAACGATTGTTTTGCTTCTGTATTGTTTGACACTGGAGCTGATAGGAGTTTTGTGTCGAAAGCCTTTAGCCAACTCTTAGACTTAACTCCAACTCCGTTAGATGCTAAGTTTCCTGTTGAATTAGCTGACGGTAAGACTATAGTAACGACGCATGTACTTGCGGGATGTAAGTTAAAACTATCAGGTCATGTCTTTGATATCGACCTTATTCCTTTTACGCTTAGTAGTTTCGATGTCGTGGTCGGCATGGACTGGTTATCCGAGAACCGAGCGGAGATTATATGTCACGAAAAGATAGTCTACATTACTACCCCTTCCGGCGAGATCATTTCGATCCGAGGTGAGAGAAGCGGCATGACCACCAGCGTCATTACCCTTATGAAGGCGCAGAAGTACCTACGAAAGGGTCATCCGACAATTTTGGCGCAGATTGTTGAGAAACCCGCGGAGGAGAAGCGAATTGAAGATATACCAGTTGTGCGAGATTTTCCGGAAGTTTTCCCGGAGGATTTGCCCGGACTCCCTCCTATACGACAAGTAGAATTCCAAATCGAGTTGACACCCGGTGCAGCACCCATAGCACGAGCCCCGTATCGGCTCGCACCGGCGGAGCTTCAGGAGTTGTCCACTCAGTTGCAAGATTTGTTGGATAAGGGCTTTATCCGACCTAGCTCATCACCATGGGGAGCCCCTGTCTTGTTTGTCCGAAAGAAGGACGGGACTTTTCGCATGTGTATCGACTACCGGGAGTTGAACAAGGTGACGGTCAAGAACCGTTATCCTTTACCCCGAATTGATGATCTGTTTGACCAACTTCAAGGATCGAGTTACTACTCGAAGATCGATCTGCGATCTGGTTATCACCAACTAAGAGTGCGCGAAGAAGATATCTCAAAGACGGCATTCAGAACACGGTATGGTCACTACGAGTTTTCGGTTATGCCTTTTGGACTAACCAACGCACCAGCCGTATTTATGGATCTCATGAATCGAGTATGCAAGGCGTACCTCGACAAGTTTGTGATTGTTTTCATTGATGATATTCTCGTCTACTCCAAGAACGAAGCTGACCATGAAGAACACTTAAGGGTAATCCTGGAGTTATTGAAGAAGGAACAACTGTATGCTAAACTCTCGAAATGTGAGTTTTGGCTTCGCGAGGTTCACTTTTTAGGACATGTGATCAACGAGAATGGTATCCATGTCGATCCCGGTAAGGTAGAGGCCATCAAAAACTGGGAAGCACCTAAGACTCCGACTGAGGTGCGGCAATTCCTAGGACTGGCCGGCTACTACCGACGTTTCATCGAGGGATTTTCAAAGATTGCTCAACCCTTCACCGCTTTGACTCACAAAGGCACTAAGTACAATTGGGGTGACGCGCAAGAATCCGCTTTTCAACTGTTGAAAACCAAACTCTGTAGCGCCCCTATTCTAGCCCTCCCCGAGGGAACGGAAAATTTTGAGGTACACTGTGACGCATCGATACAAGGTCTCGGTTGTGTGCTGATGCAATTCGAGAAGGTTATAGCTTATGCCTCTCGACAACTATGGGTTCACGAGAAGAACTACACGACCCATGATTTGGAACTCGGAGCTGTGGTGTTTGCCCTTAAGATATGGAGGCATTACTTTTACGGTACCAAGTTTACCATTTACACCGACCACAAGAGTCTCCAGTATATCTACGATCAGAAGGAGCTGAACATGCGATAGCGTCGTTGGGTCGAGTTGCTTAAGGATTATGATTGGGCCATCAAGTATCACCCTGGCAAGGCCAATGTAGTGGCCGACGCCCTCAGCAGAAAAGAAACAGATAAACCCAGACGAGTGCGAGCATTGCAACTCACGATTCATGCCAACTTACCTGACCAGATTCGCGAGGCGCAACTCGAAGCTTTGAAAGATGATAATCTTCCATCGGAACTCATGCGGGGCATGAACAAGCAACTTGAAACCAGATCGGACGGGGTCCGATATTTTGAGAACCGGATTTGGGTTCCACGGTTCGGGGAGTTGAGAACTCTGGTAATGGACGAGGCACACAAGTCCCGATATTCTATCCACCCTGGCTCAGATAAAATGTACCATGACTTAAAGGCACTTTACTGGTGGCCGAACATGAAAGCCGACATTGCCACCTATGTGAGCAAATGCTTGACTTGTGCCAGAGTCAAAATAGAATACCAGAAACCATCTGGTCTACTGCAACAACCGGAACTCCCAATGTGGAAATGGGAACACATCTCAATGGATTTTATTACGGGTTTACCTAAGACACCGACGGGATGCGATACCATCTGGGTGATCGTTGACCGGTTGACTAAGTCTGCACACTTCTTAGCGATTAAGGAATCGGACAAAATGGAAAGACTGACTCGTGTTTACATGAAAGAAGTGGTGTCTAGGCACGGAGTGCCTGTCTCAATCATTTCCGATCGAGATTCTCGTTTCACTTCGCACTTTTGGAAGTCGCTGCAAAGCGCACTAGGCACCCGTCTTGATATGAGCACAGCATACCATCCTCAGACGGATGGGCAAAGTGAACGAAATATTCAGACCCTGGAAGATATGTTGCGTGCATGCGTGTTGGATTTCGGAAAAAGTTGGGAACCTCACTTACCTTTGGTAGAGTTTTCGTATAATAACAGCAACCACGCAAGTATTAAAGCAGCGCCGTTTGAAGCGCTGTACGGACGGAAGTGTCGATCACCACTCTGCTGGGCAGAGGTGGGTGACAGCCAAATTACTGGTCCAGAACTGGTACTCGAAACTTCGGAAAAGATTGTTCAAATCCGAAATCGCATGGCAGCAGCACGAGATCGCCAAAAGAGTTACGCCGACAAGCGCCGAAAACCTCTCGAATTTCAAGTGAACGATCGAGTGTTACTCAAAGTCTCACCTTGGAAAGGTGTGGTTCGCTTTGGTAAGCGAAACAAACTCAACCCACGATATGTTGGTCCCTACAGGATAACTGAGCGCATTGGTCCGGTGGCGTACCGACTGGACCTACCAATGGAACTCAGTGGCGTACACAATGTATTCCACGTATCCAATTTGAAGAAATGCTTATCCGATGAAACCCAAGTAGTCCCTTTGGATGAACTACAACTTGATGAACAGTTACGTTTCATTGAGGAACCAGTCGAGGTTTTGGATTGGGAAACCAAGACGCTCAAGCACAGCAAAATTCCAATCGTTAAGGTTCGTTGGAACTCGAGACGTGGACCGGAGTTCACGTGGGAACGCGAGGATCAAATGATGAAAAAGTATCCTCACCTTTTTGAAGGGCTGACCAAACACAGAAAACCGCGAAACCCGGCAAACCGTCAGAAATCACCGGAGGTATGAATTAAATTTCGGGACAAAATTTCTTTCTACTAGGGGATGATATGACAAACTGAAAATTTTTCTTACTTTTTCAGACACTCATCACGACTTGACTCAAATTTTCGGGACGAAAATTCTTTAACATGGGAATGATGTGACAATCGTCAATTTCAGGTTAACTCCGTTAACTCAACTCCGTCAATTCAAACTTAAGATCACTGAATCTATAACGCATACCTCATTACATTTAAACTAGGGTTTAAATGACGCTTAACACTTACTACATGTGTAGTCTTTCGGGAATTGCACCGAAAAGCAAACGAGTTGACACAAACGATTGGTGAATAAACGAAAAACGTCAAAACAGTAATTATGTGATAATTATGTGTTAGACTTATGTGTTGTGTGATAACATCGTTATAAACACTAACTCAAGATGTAAATAAGTTAGTTTAAGCTAGATAAGTAATACTTGGAAGTGGAGGGGCCAAAGTGTAACATAGATTATTATAAATAATAATAATAATAAACCCTAACTTATTATTCTGCTTCCCACACAAATCCCGATCGGAACTCCTCTCCCACTTCTCCCTTGGCTGCCGCCACCTATACACACACATACAATCAAGTTCTCAAGTCTTTGATCGAAGATTAAGGTGCGAGGAAGGTATAAACGACTATCCTATGCATCCTTTATACTTAATTTTGATGTTTAATGGGTTAATTGAAAACCCTAAGAGCCTATTTTTATGTGTGTATGTAGTTTATATGATTGTTGTTGATTTGATGATGATATGATAACTATAATGGATATTGTTACATGTTAATTGCTTGTGTCTTTGATTTGAGTTCAAACAAAAACCTAATCATGTATGTAATGTGTAATTGATGTGCATGGATAGTGATTATGGAGTCTAGAGTGTTATATGAATGCATGATGGTCCATAGATAGTTAAATTGTTGAGTTTGGATGCAAACAGTTTCTGGACAGATTGTGTTATTGATGTTTAATTGACTGTAACGAGGTGTAAATGTGAAAATTGGTTGAAATTGTTGATACTACAGTAAACTAGGTTGAGTCTAGTTTCTAAAGAATATAAATTTGCAATTTTTGGACGTGGAAAAGTTAACTTTTATGATTTTACAAAAATGTTGTGCAAAGCTGAGCTGTTAGACCTGCTGTTAGATTGTTTTGTAAATGTTATATCTCATGAACTACGAGACCAATTGGGTTGGTTCCACTTCTGGAAGTTGACTTATTGAGTTAGGAACCTAACCCAAGTGGTCTTGCATTTATTGGATTTTTCGTTTAACGGGAATTTCAAATAATATTCTGTTGCGCATGAATTTGACTGTTATGAGTTTGCTGTAATGATTTGATGATTGTGAGAAACCTATGAGGAATAAAAATATAATAAAATATGCTCTGGAAACCTAAGACATATATTCTTTTGTGATGATTTTTGGTAAATTAATTGTGATGCTATGATCGGTGAGATAGTACAATCTTTCAAGTAGAATTTCTGTCTCGGTGAAACTAGCTGCTGAGTTTTGTGAAAATGCATGAAACATGATACTTGCTATATAATTGTTATGTTTTGACCAAATTGCCCCTGCGGGGAATAGTTGCTAATTGATTGTCATGATTTGACCAAATTGCCCTCATGGGGAATGATGGCTAGTTAATTGTTATGTGTTGACCAAATTGCCCTTTACGGGGAGTAATTGCTGGTGATGTACTTTATGAATACATGACACGTAAATAATTGCTTACACATGTAACGTATAACAAATACATTTGTTAAAGTCACACACAATTCACAAACGAAACACGAAACATGTTATGTGCATAGGTATTATGTGCCGGGTCTAGAGACTCGATAATATTCCGACACTTTGAAAAATCTCTTTATTGTTTTAGAACGCTAGAGAGAGTTTTTCTGTGACGCGCATCTTGGTGAATTATTTTGGGAATACTTCGCAAACAGTGAGTTTCACTTTCCCCTTTTAAACTTTTTAAACGCTTTTCACTTGGGGGAGATAACATACTCCGAAACGCATTTAAGATTTTGTTAATATAGATTATATATCACTTGTAAAGACTAAGTGGCAAACGCAATAACTAAAGTCCTTCATTCACATCGAACCGTTTAATATTGGATAATAGCGAGTCATTGTTAAGTAGTACTACTGGGTTTGACAAACCCCACCTAACGCTAAACTCGACTGGAGGTCGAGTGGGTGTAATCTTGGCTAAACACATACCATGGTCTGGATGACCTGATGGCAAGGCAAATGATAAACAGTCAGCTTCGGTGTCGAACACTTAGTGATACTTGTTTTATAGGCTAGCTACCTATAGATATATAATTGACATAACACTATCTGGTAACGCAAAACGCTGTAACGCAAAACGCTGTAACGCAAAACGCTTAACGCAAAACGCTGAACGCAAACGCTAAACGCTTTATTTTTATTTAAACTTGTGAACTCACCAACCTTGTGTTGACACTTTTAGTATGTTATTCTCAGGTAGCCGAGGCGGGCGCGCGGTTTAGGAACATGCATTGCTTGAAACATTTTAATTATGCAAACTTATTTTTAACTGTTATCATTGGGTTTTAAGTCGTCCTGCGTGACGTAACATTGTTTTCTATGGTTTTATGCTTCCGCATTTAATTACTCGTAAACGTTTTCATGGTTTTGAAACTTTGTTTTATGGTTTGATTATAACTAATGATTCCAATCCGGTTAGTTCACATCCTCTGACGGTAAAACTCCGTTAGTGGATTTTGAGGGTGTGACACTATTATTATTAGTATTATACTATATTAGTATTATTAATAATAATTATTGTTATTATTATTATTATCATCATTATCTTATATATATATATATATATATATATATATATAACATATCTTTTTAGAATTATTACTATCATTACTATCTTTATCATTAATAACATCATTATAAGCTTTATTATCTATTCTTTTTATATAAAACCGAACTCTTGAATTAAACAAGTCTTGTTTCTATTTAATATTGGTTTATTTATTTAAAAGCCCAATAAAATAATATCGTTTTATTTTAAATTATCAATTAAGTACGAGTCCCTAATCGTTAACAAATTAACCGGTAACCCGACTAACAACCGAACCTTCTCGTCCAATGTTTCAAATATAGTTTCAACTAAAGTTCAAGTTCATTAATATATTTTATTTATTCGTTTTCAATTAGCTTTCAAGTCGGATTCGTTCATTTCGTTTACAAGCTTTCTATATGTCGATCACTTAATAGTTCTCAATTCGTCAATCGAGGTGAGTACATTTCATCCCTTGTTTTCACTTTTATATTTTGGGGGTAACATGCATACTTATTCAAAACAAGAATGATTTATTATACACATTTCTCAAACCACAAACTTTAGGGTGTATGATACTTAGAATACTTGCTCTATTGTGTGTTCTATGTCTCATATGCTTTACGTGCACGAGTGTTTATTTTTATGTTGCTGTTGAGCCTCATTAAGTATGATCATACGCTCCCCTAACTACTTAGCCTGGTGCTAGTAGAATAGGGCCTCATTATCCGAGTATGTCGGTTGTTACCGAATAAAAATTATCCTCGTTACATATGTTTTTATATACCACGATTGATGTTTTTATTTATAGTCTCATATACGTTTGTGGATTTCGCTCATATTATATATACTCAAACTATGAAATTGCTCACCAACATACGTGTTGACAAAATATTATTTTATTCATTGTTACAGGTTTGACTTTTATCGACTTGAGGACTTGACGAAAAATGTTACCAAGACTATTAGGATATTAGTAAAACGAACAATATATTTGTTTACTTGTGTTCAATTTGTTTGTATGACCAAGATGTGTTGTTTATTGATTTGTGAAATAAATGAGTTGATTAAATATTGTCACTTTAATAGTGTCTTGTGTTTTGGGCAATCGGTTGCACCCTGGCATGTTTCGCATTTGGTCGGGGTGTGACAGATTGGTATCAGAGCCACAAGACTATATGATATGTGGTTAGACGTAACGACCTAGTATAGTCTTTATTTTAGGGTCCTTACACGTGTTGCCTATGCGTGTTTACCCTACTTGATTGTTCAATGCACTTGTTTATTTATATACTTATTTATTTTATCAAATCATAATATACACATACACACACTTTCATAGTACTCCAAGGTATCCTTACCTTAAACGCAAAAACATTAGTTTTTATTGTGTTTTATGGATCACGAGCTTAACTTGGGTCCCGTTGTTTCAAATCTCCTTAAATATTGTCTCATATGAGATGACCACTTTAAGTAGTCGAATGCGAGCGCTCTGCTTGCCATCCAAATTTTCGGTGTCAAAACAATAGAGCTGCGGTGGTACGTGGACTAGCGTTTTGACATGACGTTGTATTCTGATTTATTATTTTTGTACAATTGTTATTTGAGTCGAAGACATGAAAAAGACGCGGTGGTACGTGCACACGTTTAGACTCCAACATGGTATTTTTGTAATAAAGGTTTTTAATGTCGGAATATCAAGTCATGGTGGGTTATGCACGAATTTTTCCGCCTTTAAATCTTAAAACATTATTATTACGTTTCAAGAATTTAAACCATTTTTCCTTCATTTTGTTATAAATTCTTATCACAAGTCTTCATTTATAAATGCTATATTTTTCTTATTGTTAATATTTCTTTTATATCTCGATTTTATATGGTAAAGTTTTACACCAATTATCTCATTTTGATTTCAAAAGAATTTTTATTGCAAATTTAATTCATTAAAATCTCTTCGTTAAAAATAATAATAATATATAAATAAATAAATAAATATATGTATATATGGAGTTTGATCTCTTCATAATGATTTTTAATATGCCATTTATTTTCATTAAGACGATTTACAAACGAAAATCATATTATATAAATTTCATCATATTAAGAAGGTTTTAAGATAAATTTCACCTCAACTTTTCAAGAAAATTTCCTATGGTATAAACTTTAAATTGTCTTTAAAGTCCTTATACAAAAATTTGATAAAAATTTTTATTTTTATAACTATTCCGTTTATTTTAGACGATCACTTCAAAATTTTAATTATTTAAACTTCTCACGACATTTTTAATTATACTACATTATATAATACACGTGATAGAATTTTCATGATCCAAATTTATTAACATACAACTTTCATTACGAAGTTTTCAATTCATTATAACTTTTCACAAATAAAACTTGCATCTTACGATACAACCCGTTTTAAGTTCTTATGATAGTTTGCCATGATTTTTCAAGAAATTCACAAACTAATAGCTTGTAATTTTCTTAAAATCCTCATGCAAAACTTCATAGAAATTTTACTTAAAAACAAAAAAAAAATCGTTTACTTGTGATTTCTCGATTTACAATGCCGGTCATTTTAACTTACCATAATATCCTGCATTTTACGATATTAAATAATGAACTAGGTAAAAAAAAAATTTCACAACTTTATATTCCCAAAACGACACTCATCATTTAATGTTTGATACCTTATAACAAAATTTTAACATTCAATTTACTTATTATAAATTCCTCATAAGCAAAATTTTAATTTGATCCTTATAAAAATTTATTTTACTTGCTCATGACGATCAACTTTTATTTTTGCAATAAACCTTATGCAAACTTTATTATCTTAGTTTATCCGTGATGTCTCCCACTACTTAATTTTAAACATTTCAAGAACGATTTATGTTATGCGGGTTGATTTATTTCAAATTTTCTCGTAAATTATTTTACAACCTAAGCCGACCCGACGTATCTTAACAACTCTCATTTTAGTGGAAAACTTTTAGCAAAAAGAAAAAAAAATTGTGTGATTCACACGCTCGGATCTCAAAAATTCTATTTATATAATATGTATATTTATCATGGATATTTCAAACATTATTTATAAATTATGATATTTTCAATTTACTACCTATTATTAGTAAAACAAATCTCCCTTACACAACCACAAGTTCCCAAACACCCTTATCCCATCTCAAACTACCGCCTTAAATCAAACCACCCCTCAACTTTAAAAGATTCCCGAGCACTCACATCTTTCCTCAGTATGAACGAAACCTAACACATCAAGTTATATCCTCACCTACCCAAACCCCATGCAAGTCCAAGGTATACAAAAATCAACTCAACAAAAAGGCCCTAACTGCCGACACCCTTACACCACGAAAACTTATCAAACTCACTATCCTAATACTTCAAAGACACCGACAAACACACTCACGAATGCTTTGAACATATACAAACCAAAGTTTACCCAACTAAGACTCAAAACACTTCGACCCATACTATGTCGAGTCACGAACCATATCGCCACATCGTTCTCATCCAACCATAGAGTTTGATATCAAAATAGTAACCCGAACACTCCTTGAAAAACACATGTATAAACCAAATCTCAACCCAAGCTAGTCAAGGTCGACTTACCCAACCCATCAACTTACCCGAACTCAAATAAGCAAGCATCATCCTAATAGCCCAACCACTACTCACGCAAATCATCCAAGCTTAGCCCACTCAAAAAACCTAAACTCAACAAACCCCATCGATTCAACTCAAAAAAACTCAACTACCCAAGCCGACCTAAACACTCTCACTACTACTAAATTTCCAAACCCATTCACCGTACGAAGCCTAAGACCCCTCCCTACACATGCAAGCTTCGTTTTTTCCTAAATTTTTTTATTTATATATATACAACTAGTGTATTTATAACAACCTTATGTATTCAAATAATCACTTATAGATTATAAACTCTTTCAAGATTAACGATTCACATATTGTCCAAATCTTATAAATCATTTTTTTTCAAAAAACAAAAAAAATCTAAGATTGTCATGGCAACAAAATGCTATTATGAGGATTTGTTTTCGAGGAGATTATTAAAAGATTATATACGTGTTTTCAAGATTATAAATATTGTCACCTAAGGCGATAAATCTCTTAATAACTTTATACATATGAGGTTTCATTTTGAATGTCAAATTCGAAATTTATTCAGTAACAAATTACAACTTTTCACCATCTTGCATGAACTCAATGACCATGGCTTTGCAAATCTTTTTGGGACACATTTATAAATGCGTTATACTTCATACGCGAACTATTACCTCTTATTATCTCAAACATCATTTCTTCATAAATTATTTTCTTCACAACGGCTTTAAGTATACAAATTCCTTTAACAACTCGGCTTACAAGATTTACATTTGATAATGATTTACACCTTTCTCTAACTAAACATTACTGCGATGTTTGTTATTATATACATTTTCTTGGAAACAATAAAAACGAATTCACTTGAGACTTCGTTTTCGATGTTATTTTTATATTTTCAAAGAGCATATAAAACGCGATTTACATATTTAATCATTAATTCGAGTCACACGATTATTGCGATATTTTTTCCCCATTTATAAGATGTTTCGATGGTAACTTTATGCACATGAGATTTCATTTTAGTGTTTTGATTTTGACCGAATTCAAGTTATTCTATGACAATTTGTGTAATACTTTTGAAATCTCAAGCTCGCTAAAAATTTTGTTTATTTTTCAAACGATATTTCATAAATTTTGTTATTCATATTTGAGCATTTATGCTTTTCAAGCAAGACACGATTCTATGCATTATGTTACATCATTTCATCTAATCCATTAACAGCCTATGTGTGGCTGTCTACAACTTTTGGCGCTATTAGAAACCGTTATTATAATGACGATTTTATAAATGGTTTCGCAATAGTGGCCGTATTCACGTTTTATCACGTTTTATCGATTGTTGTGATTGTTAATCAAATACTATTTTATTTATATTGATACACGTATGCGTCACCCCAAAGAAACTCACCTCATTCTCGTGTTATCACAGCTCATGAAATCATATCCTCAAATACTTATAACCTCAAGTTTGTTCACGTGTGAAACTCATCGTACGACGTTATTGCAAGCTGTATAAGCGTTTATCCCAACCTCATGTACTCACTTATTGGACTTTTTCATTTCTATTTATCGGGTTTCATTTTATCAATTTTATTTAGTACCTCGATTTATAGACTTTGGTAATTATGTTGATGACTTTTGATTTCAAGTCTTATTTCATATTGTTTACTCAAAAAAAAACATTTATTTATTTAATTGATCGTCTTTACTTAATTTAAGCCGAATTGTTATTTTCGTCTTGGTTTATATTCTAAGACTTTAAATTGTTTCATTTATGTATCCCATTTTCCTACTTATTAAAAAAGTCAATCCCAAAATTTTCATACGCTAGTACTGTTTTGTCAACATTGGTAAAATTCAACAAATTTATTTACACATCTATTTTAAATATTTCAAAATAAATATGCCTCTTAAACCACACAATGGACGAATCATGTGGACCATACGACGATCTAAATAATTATGGGTGCACACTTAATTATCGAAATCCCCGCATGGAAGCCATGGTAAGTACGGTTGTGTGCGATAACTCAGACCTGAGGATGATGGTTGAAAAACGATAAAAATGCTAATCATGATAAAGGCATGGTGGATATGCCGCTCGTACATCCTATATATAAGTGCATTTATTATGTTTCTCATTCATAGCGTTTTTCGAGTCATGCAAGGATTTGACGTTATTCTTTTGCTTAAAAAATTTGTTCATGCAATTATCTTACTAAAGAAAATATTCGTTAATAATTACTTTTTCTTTATGTTTATTTTAATTTCGGGAAAAAATTTCCAAAAAGTTGGGGATGCTGTGACATTTGTCAAATTCGAGTCTCGAGTTGTATTAGTTTTGTAAACTTTTATTTTTGTAAAAACCGATTCAACATTTTTAGAACCTTATTTAATTATTATATAATATTAATATATACCTCGATCTTAAACAAATCGACGTTTATCATAATATAGTGTTGTTAAGAAAAACTTAGGGGGTTCAAAATGGGTTTCGTAAACTTGTTATAGGCTTTGGATACCTTTGAACTCGTATTAAACCATTATTGAAATTGGAGGGCCATATCTGTAAATATGTAACATGCATATATAAGCAAAAAAAACCCTAACCCTATCTTATTATCATCACCGGCCGCTCCCTCTTTCCGGCGCAGATTTCCGGCCGCCGCCGCCGCCACCCCTGCCGGCCATCACCTCCGACGCACCACCACCTCCGGCCGTCCCTCTCTTCCCTTCTGGACCTCAACCCGACACCACCACCCTCTTTCCCTCCCTGCTCCGGCAACACCCCCTTCCCCTCGGTTTTCGTTTTTCCGGCGACCGGAATTCCGGTAGCCGTGGCCTCACCGTCGTACTCTTTCCCTTTCTTTCCCTCTCTCACTCTCCGGCTCTCTCTCTCTCTCTCTCTCTCTCTCTCTGTTTCTCTCTCTCCGGCTCTCTCTATGTGTGTGTGTGTTTCGCTCTCTCTCTAGCTCTCTCCGTCCCTCTCATTCTTTCTCTCTCTCGTCGCCATCCTCGTCTCCGGCGGGTTCGGCTCGGGTTCTTCCCGGTGTAGAGCCACGAACATGTACACGTCCGATAGGTAAAGTAATTTCGGGTTTTAGTGCTATCAGTTTTTCATATATCAATTATTAATTTAAATTGTCAATAATCGGTTTTATCGTTCGGTTATAATCTTTGAAACAAGTTGGATGGGTATTTGGTTGTTTTGTATTGGGGAAAAGATGAACAACCGGGTTCGAGTCTCATCCTAGACCGGTTTTGGTATTATTTTTATACTTAACAAATAATGGTTACTATTAGTACTAATATTACTACATAAGAATTATTATTAGTATTATTATGGTTAACTTACTATTATATGTATTCATGATTAATATTGTTTTTATTATCATTATTTTATAAATATTAAAGTTGTTATTACTATTAATAAAGATCATATTATTATTATTTAGTAAAATCATATTTTTATCATTTATTATTAACAATAATATTATTATATTTATTTTATGAATTCTTTTAGAAATCAAACCGACATCGAGTATGGTATCATTATTAACTATCAATATTATTTATTATTATTATTATTATTATTATTATTTTTATCAATAACATTTTAATTAATACTAAGATCGTTATTCTTTAACTATTATTATTAGTATTATTAATAATAATTATTGTTATTATTATTATCATCCTTATCTTATATATATATATATATATATATATATATATATATATAACATATCTTTTTAAAATTATTACTATCATTACTATCTTTATCATTAATAACATCATTATAAGCTTTATTATCTATTCTTTTTTTATAAAACCGAACTCTTGAATTAAACAAGTCTTGTTTCTATTTAATATTGGTTTATTTATTTAAAAGCCCAATAAAATAATATCGTTTTATTTTAAATTATCAATTAAGTACGAGTCCCTAATCGTTAACAAATTAACTGGTAACCCGACTAACAACCGAACCTTCTCGTCCAATGTTTCAAATATAGTTTCAACTAAAGTTCAAGTTCATTAATATATTTTATTTATTCGTTTTCAATTAGCTTTCAAGTCGGATTCGTTCATTTCGTTTACAAGCTTTCTATATGTCGATCACTTAATAGTTCTCAATTCGTCAATCGAGGTGAGTACATTTCATCCCTTGTTTTCACTTTTATATTTTGGGGGTAACATGCATACTTATTCAAAACAAGAATGATTTATTATACACATTTCTCAAACCACAAACTTTAGGGTGTATGATACTTAGAATACTTGCTCTATTGTGTGTTATATGTCTCATATGCTTTACGTGCACGAGTGTTTATTTTTATGTTGCTGTTGAGCCTCATTAAGTATGATCATACGCTCCCCTAACTACTTAGCCTGGTGCTAGTAGAATAGGGCCTCATTATCCGAGTATGTCGATTGTTACCGAATAAAAAGTATCCTCGTTACATATGTTTTTATATACCACGATTGATGTTTTTATTTATAGTCTCATATACGTATGTGGATTTCGCTTATATTATATATACTCAAACTATGAAATTGCTCACCAACATACGTGTTGACAAAATATTATTTTATGCATTGTTACAGGTTTGACTTTTATCGACTTGAGGACTTGACGAAAAATGTTACCAAGACTATTAGGATATTAGTAAAACGAACAATATATTTGTTTACTTGTGTTCAATTTGTTTGTATGCCCAAGATGTGTTGTTTATTGATTTGTGAAATAAATGAGTTAATTAAATATTGTCACTTTAATAGTGTCTTGTGTTTTGGGCAATCGGTTGCACCCCGGCGTGTTCCGCCTTTGGTCGAGGTGTGACAATATGAATGCGACTCAAAGAGCCATGTTCATAGAATTGTTGCGAGAGGGAAATAATTGAACAGAAGGGCTCGGTAAATGACAAAAAGGATCGTACAACATGTGACAGCTGGAATACAGACCCACCGTGCTCAACTATTATAAGCGTGCCATCGTGCATGACCATTATAAGTAATAGTAAAAATGCAGATGCGATGTTACCTTGTATATATATCCCAAATATCTATAAAAATGCTCATAACATAATAATATCAAAGATATCATTTCACCTTTAACTATATGTTTTCTATAACCTCTCATATCTCCCAAATATCACTCATATTACTTGTTAGTCGTAGCCTATCAAGATCCATAATCATAAGGATCAAGATTTTCTTTAGCATTGGCGCCATCCAGGTCAAATTTGAGTCTTTAACGGCAAATTTTCGTGAGTTTTTTAGGGAAATATGAGTAGTGACGTCATGATGGAGAAGAATGACAAAATTCTGGGGGAAGAGAAAGAAGAAATTGAGTCAAAAAGTGAAATAATGGAAGAGTTGGGGGCTGGTTTCTTGTTAAGAAAATGTGATTTCCTAATAAATCTCAATAAACAACAACAAAGAGAAACAACGATCCAATCGATGCAAACAAACTTGTTTGAAACTACGGTGACGGAAGGCGCTAGCGCCGAAAGTTTAGCGAGTACAACACCATCAATAACAACATGAGGCAAGGTAATCCTATCGCCACAAACATTACAACCAACACGGTGTTTAACAAGGTTTCAACACACACAAGCACACAAATATCGATATAAGCACCAAGCATGATCTTCACACATCCTATCATGCATACTTTCAGACTTACATCGCAACCCTCATTCCAAAATTTCCACCCAGCACACTCCGGTGGACAATGGCTGACGGGACCACAAAACTTGTTTGGACCTTTCACACCCATTCGTTTGGAATCAAAACATGAGGCTAGAAACAACCATGCCATTATTTACTCAAGGGCAAAACTTGTTTGGACCTTTCACCCCACCTTCGACAACCATCCAAAGAACTCAAAATATGAAAACACCAATGGTTGACGTAGAAACAACCATACAATCATTGGACCTAACCACACTATACAAACCATCTTCGGCTTACATGTACCACTTGGCAAAACTTTATCACTAATGTAACCATGATTAGCAATAACCTATAATTATACGAATAAAATCTTTTCTTATTAAGATTTAAAATAGTGGAAAGTCA
This sequence comes from Bidens hawaiensis, assembly GCF_021521415.1. NCBI lineage: Eukaryota > Viridiplantae > Streptophyta > Magnoliopsida > Asterales > Asteraceae > Bidens > Bidens hawaiensis. Next base: position 698,692 of record NW_027491818.1, read on the forward strand.
ACAAAAAGTCCAAATTTCGCCACGTAATGAGCATTATGTGGAATAACCTCGGGCAGCGAGCCAGAAAATAAATAAACCATTAATATAATTAAATGGCCCCCGAAAATTTAAAATATATGTTAAAATATTAGAGATAGTGTATAAACATAATTTTAGAAGGCTCTAAACGCAAAAAACTGAAAAATAAGCAAACGAAAGTCAGTACAGGACACCGAAAGGACCCGACACCAACTATTTTCAGAAATTTTTTCAGAAAAATAGTTTCCTTAGTCTATATTGTCAGGAATTTGATTTCGTTCAAAGTCTAGCAAAAATTACTAAAAACAGGATCCGATTGATTATCCAAAACCCGCAATACGTTAAACCGAACCACTAAACTAGTTATATTATCACCCAACCCTTCACCTCCCCCCTCCCCTTTCCACCTCACCATCTCCACCTCCATTTCTCCCAATCACCTAATACCAACCCACTCCTCCAATCCTTACATCCTAAAACAAGATTTGTGTGTCGTAATTATACAAGCTAAACCACTTAACACTACACCATACAACGCATCCAACCTATTCCCTCCCCCACTCTCTCTATATTACGGCACACACACACATTCACAACTCAAATTCAAATCACTACACACATTCAAGTAAGATCAAGATCCAAGGTGAAATTAGGCAATTAGGAGCAAGAATCAAGTGAAAGAAAGCATCATACACACCAATATCATCCATATCATCATCTTAGGATCCTCAAAACCCAAATAAGTTGTAGTTATAATTTGATTTCTATGATTGGATAGATAAGATTATGTGTTCTTGGGTTGAGATTGATCTTAGAGACTGAAAATTATGAATTCATGTGTGTGTGTATGGGTCGTATGTATGCATGTGTAAGGAGAGGTGTTGAACCCTCACATACATGCATACATTCATCCTAAAGATCATAATTGTATTGTTGAGATTGATTAGAGATGTTGTTAAGATATTGGATAATTTGGTGAAATTATGGATGAATTTGGTGATTGAGTTTAATGTTAGAATGGATATTGAGTAGTTAATGATCAATAAGATTAATTATATAAACATAATCTATTGAATTGCTAGTATTGAAATTGAAATTGGCAAGAACTTGTTCATAATTTTGGAATTTAGGGATTTCTTGGATAAACTTGGATAAATTGATGATTATTGGTGATTGATGAAATTAGAAATTGATATTGATGATAGGTTGTATGTTAGAGAATTTATAATCTATTAGTTTGAAAGACAATGATTGTTGAAATTGTTAAGTTGCTAAATAAGGAAACTTTGTTAGATGCATAATTAAATCTTTGATTGTTATATGAATACTTAACATATATGATTTTGATAGATGATGAGTTACTTACTTGTATTATGATAGAATACATCATCAAAGTTCCTATTGGATAGTTTTAAGAGTTACTTGTCACCTGCTTGCTAGAAATAGAAACTATGTAACTTAAACAACAGAAAAATCAAAAATTAAATAGAACAATAGGTTGCATGAAATATTGTCAAACTAGTTGAATGAGATTAATAAGAATCATATTTGATTATAATTGTGAGCTTGGATTAGATAGAATTATTAAAAATTAAAAGTTGCTATAATAGGAAACTTTGTTAATTGAACACTTAAGAAAATTCATAAGTTGATTAGTTAATGATGAAACACTTGAACTTGTATGATAAGATGATGTGGTGATGTGGTGATGATGGACTATGATCATATGCTTGGTGATTTAATTCAATATAAACATGCATGATTAGGCATGCATGTTAGAACATTTTAAAAGGGAATAAGGAATATGTTTGAAAAGTGCAAGTCTGGCTTATTGTGAAGACCATGACAATGATAAGAATTTGGACTTTTGGAAGTTATGATGATGCTTGTTGTATTATATTTTGCTAAGTTGATTATTACAATTATTAGTAAACTTAAGTTATGAATTTAGGAGCCTAAATTGATTGAAATGTGCTATATGAAATTATGTGATCAAATCTCGAAATAATAGTGAATTATATGTTATAATGTGTATATTTGGTTTATAAGATAATTGGTGTGGACTTATTTGGTTCATTTTACTTGTCGGTAACTTTAACGGTTGAAAAATAGGCTTTTAAACACGAACCGACACGACGATTAGGGACTGTTTTAGAACAGCCCCTAAAGTTGTAAAATACTCATATATAACATGAATTAATATATGAAATGAGGACAAGATAACAAAACTTGATCCTAAACGGTTAACGTTAAAAGTGGTTATTTTAAGAAAATATTAACTAAAATGAAAAGTAACATATTTTTGTAAAATAACTCCTTAAACTTAACTAATATATATGGAACAAGTATTTTCAAAGATTTAAAAGTAATGTTTTATAAGAAAAAGTCTATCGGTTAACATTAAAAGTCTAGCGGCCGAAATAAAAGGATGGTCGATGCCAGGGTGGTGTTACATGTTTGCCTAAATGTTAACCGGAGCAGCCCGAAAGTGGTTCAACAAGCTAAAAGCAGGTAGTTTAGATAGCTTTGAGGATATGCAAAGGGTATTCTTAAAAAGTTATAGCCGATGAAGGAAAAGTGCAAAAGCACACACCTCTTTACATAGTCTGAAAAGACTAAATGGGGAAAGTGTGGAGGAGTTCATGGAAAGTTATACAAGGCGTTTTTCAGCTCCTTCCAAGTTTCAAAGCATTAAGACTTCCATGATAGAGGTGGATCACTTGTGGTTTAAGTTTCTCAAAACTATATCTTATGTCTTTATGTTGTAATTTTGATTATTTATATATACATCAGGTCATTGCAGATTTTATTAAAAGGGCATATTGCTTGAGGTTGCTCTTATTTAGGCAACCAAGTAACTTGGTATGATTATTGCCATCACTATTATTGTTATTTTTTTGAAGTCTTCTCATGTTCAGTTAGTTGCTTGCTGCATCAAGTAATATAAAACATCTAGGTTGAAGATGCATGTTAATAATTATTTATTAGGATATTGGTTTTAATACTCCCAACTTTCACCCATTGGTAGATATCACTCCCAACTTTTGATTTGTTGCCCACCACTCCCAACTGTCACCCTATTTGTTTATGGCACTCCCGAACTTAACGGACTCTAACTCTGTTAGTTTTTTTGCTGACGTGGCATTGTCCTTGCTGATGTGGCATTGTTTTTGTTGACCTATCATGTTCTACTTAAATAATAATAATAATAATAATAATAATAATAATAATAATAATAATAACAATAATCACACCCAAAACCCACTTTGTCTCCATCTTCTTCCTCACACCCAACCACCACCTTCAAAACACACTACCATCTCTATCATGTAGACAAGCTACCACCACAGACCACCAAGGGCATGCTCTCCTGCATCCGCTAGAAGACTATCATCAATCTTCCATCGTGTCCACCTCGCTACCAAACTCGCAGGCACCTTCTCCACCAAGAAAAGCCTATCTCCGACGAAATCCATGGCGACGGAGAAATTGACGAAACCTGACCGCCTTATTCCGATTCCGGGAGCACGAGTAATTGTATACATGACGAGCCTCTGTGTGGTCCGATCAAAGTTCAAGACTTACCGGACCGTACGATCGCATCTGGAAGGTTTTTGTGTCTCACTCGACGAACGAGATCTCTCAATGAACTCACAGTTCATCGAGCTGAATCACTTCACGGAATCACGGCGGTGGAGTGCGGCGGAGATTCGCCGGAAAATATGAAAATGACGTTACCTAGGGTTTTCATCGGTGGCCGGTACGTCGGCGGAGTGGAGAAGGTGAAGCAACTGCACGAGACTGACGAGCTGAAGAAGATCGTTGTAGGCTTGCAGCCGCTGAACTCCGGCGAGTGTGGCGATGGCGGTGTGTTTTGAAGGTGGTGGTTGGATGTGAGGAAGAAGATGGAGACAGAGTGGTTTTGGGTGAGATAATGATTATTATTAGTTTTTATTATTTCATTAGAAAGTGCCACGTCAGCAAAATAATGCCACATCAGCAAGAACAATGCCACATCAGTAAAAACCTAATGGAGTTAAGGTTCGTTAAGTATGGGAGTGCCATAAACAAATTGGGTGAAAGTTGGGAGTGGTTGGTAACAAATCAAAAGTTGGGAGTGATATCTACCAACGGATGAATGTTTGGGAGTATTAAAAACCAATATCCCTTATTTATTAAGCTTAATTTAGGAATGAGCTTGTGTATATAAGTGGCCAGGTCTAACATATTATTTGCACATCAATGCTAATTTTTGTACAGTGAGGACCAAGGGAAATCTTAGTCCCAAATCCATTCAATTTCTTTTTGTAACAAGTCATTTACCAGTCCTACAAAAGCTAAACTATGGCCTAGGAAACCGAATATAATACTTGAAACATTTCGGGTTTTCATTTTTATATTCTTGTAATTATACCCGGCCCGTTTAAGAGTTCGGGTCACTCGTTCAATAAAGTCATCACTTTTATTTGACTATTTTATTGTTATAACACTTTTATTTAATACTCCAATTATTTAAAACTTACAAAACTTGGCATTTTTCTCCAAACCAAAGCTTTAACCCAAATATGTTTCCAAACCTAAACTACAGGGACCTGCTGTGTAAATCTAGTATTATATAATTATTATTTAATATATTTTAATCAAATTAAACCTAATTCTTCTAACCTGGTCTGACCAGTCTGCCCATGGATCCTACCCGACCCGGTTCGCGACCCAGTTTGCAAATCACCATCAATTCCCGCCCAATCGATCGAACTAAATTAGGCATTTGGCATATTCCATCATATAATCGCTTAACCGACACTCAATTTTGGTAAAGACGCGTTAAATAATCCGTAAATTGGTCAATTAACCTTGTTAAGCCCGAACAAACCCTAATTTGGGATCTTATATAATCCCTTCGCATTATATCAATTAAACTCGCAGAAACCCTCTTCTCCTCGTCGCCAACATTTCCCCTAAACTCAATTCCATTTACAATCCCAACCCGTCACTTAATTTACCCTTCTTCTGGCCGCGACTAGCTTGATCAATTACACCATCTTAACTGCCGTTATAATCCAATTAAAAGGTATGGTTTGGATCGCGATCTGTCATGGAACATTAACCCTAAGAAAATTTTAACAAACCATAAACGGTTGAATCGATTTGAAGATCTAGGGTTTATGGTTAATTTGGGTTCTGTACATAAAAGATATATTGTTTTGTAATATGTTATAATCACAAATTAACACACCAGCGTGATGGCTGGTATGTGTGGGGTTAAGTCTTTGGAACAGAAGAAACACGGATCCTATCCCCGAGTATGGGTCCTGGATCCAATGAGTCCACAGGGTAGAATATGATAATTACAACCAAGATATGAGTAACTTCCCAAAGTCCAGTGACCGGAACCTGCAAAACAAACACTGTGAGTCTCGTTACATGAAGGACAAGAGGGGGGGTCTTCCTGTAACCACCCTCCGGCGTGAGAATCAGTAACGTTCGTAGAGAAGAAAGTACTGAAGTAAGTAGACTAAGTATAGTCAGAATATGAGTGAATGGATGCCTACCTCATACCGTTTGACAAGGTATTTGTAGCCGAAGGATGTAGGAAGGTGATTGGGCCAGCTGTCCTCTTCTAGAAGATCTTTGATAACCGCCTGGACGCGTGTCCTTTTATGATAGGTTGAGCTATATGTCCCATGTGCATGGGTATAATAACCTGGACACGTGTCGCCCAATGATAGGACGGATCGCACCCTGGCCAAGTGCAAGGTTATAACAACCTGGTCAGGTGTCCTTTGTTCATTGGCTGGTAGGTCACGTATTCCTCAAGTAACAATCGTGGATATTCTTCTAGATGGTAGTTAATTGATGACAGCTGTCCCGCTGGCATTGTCTTCCGGTTGTTTAGGCGGACATATATCCTGTCATATGGATGACTTTTGAGGGTGTCGGGATGCTTCAGCGCGTGGTATGAGGACGTTCCTCTTCTAGTGTGATATGCGGGTGACCCGTATGCCCCTCGGGTGGCCTATTAGAGGTCCCTCTGTGATCCGTGGGTGGTACTTAAGGGTATTTGGGTCTATGTGGTACCCTACCTCTATAAGTCCCCCCATGTCCAGTGTTTCTTCTAAGTGAAGTCTTTTATGCGGGTGAAATTCTGGACTTAACGTATGCGGGGGTTTTTGAATCTTTTGGAATTAGGTAGAAAATATCTTCTGTTGGTGTGGATAATCATGAAAAAAGGACAAGTTGACCACTCGCAGGCGCGTGAACAAATGATGGAACGTTTTGACGGCTGTCATTGTACCCGACTGTGCAGCTTTTTCTCTTTTTACGAATTTCCCGCGTGACGTGGCAATTATAGATTGGCTGACTATTTTCTCTCTCTACTGTTCATATCCCATCGCATTAATTGCGATGGGTATAAATAAAGAGAGAATCTTTCTTTCTGAAGTTTTATCGCTCTTTTCTTCTGATTACCTTCATAGTTTCTCTGAATTTTTCATACACTTTTTCTTCTATCTTATTGTATTCTATTATAATGTCGAACGTATAGACTGAAGTCGAAGAAATAGAAGTGTCATGGGATTATTCGGAATATGAAAGGTTGTTGGAAACTTACGGTATTCTACCTGAATGGGGACCGGAGTTTCCAGCCCCTGGTTCCATAGCCAGTTTCCAACCGCCTGGGAAAATGGTTGTGTATGCTGATTACTTTGTTCATTGGAATTTCCGTCTTCCTATAACGAAATTTTTCCAGAAAGTGTTAACCGCTTATGGGATCCATTTATCCCAACTGCATCCTCGTGATATGATGCGCATTCGTCATTACGAATTTGTATGCATAGCACGTGACATGGTGTCACACGTTGACCGATTTCCGGTTTTTTACCGTTTTACTAACCGTAATGGTTGGTACACATGTCAAGGGTCTTCCGATCGGAGTATCGGATATGAAGTTGAAAAGGTGTCCAAAGACTGGCGGAACAAGTTTTTTTGGATTTCTGAGGACGTGGTCCCTCTGGCCATGGTTCGTCGCCCAGTGAACTTCGCTCTTCCAGACGTTGTCACGGCTGCTCACGAGGGTCGTGAGTGGTACCGTGTTCTTACTATGGAGCCGACACCTATGCGGGCCTTGCCAGAGAAAGCCTTAGTGTGGGCAGGCATGAGCCGTTTGTGGCCGGCAGAATTTATGGAGCCCATTTTTGTTAACCTGGATGAGCGTAAGTTATCTTTTATTGCCCTTTATTCCTTGAATATTTTTATGATTAAGCTTTCATCGTTTCAGGTCGGAGCTCTATGCTTAACGCTCTTTTTTAGGATAGAGGTTGTGTCCGTAAGAGTATCCGCGATGCGGGAGACCAACCTATCCTTGAAAAAACCAAGTCTCAATTTCTTTTTCCCAAGAGGGTTTGAGCTGAACCTATCACTTCAAATGCCACCTTTGAAACAGGTGCGTATGTACTAAACCCTCCTCCCCTTAATGCCATTACTTCCGACGGGATGATCGTCATTCTATCATCAAGCGATGACGATGGCGATGCTTCTGAGTTTCCTGTTTCCAAAGAGGAGGGAGACTCTGATGAGGATACTTCTGAATTTTCCTCTGTCTCATCTTTAATGGCAGAGTTAGAGAAAAAGAGAGCCTTAAGGAATCAAACGGGCGCGACGACTGTGGATGTTGAGGCAGGGCCATCGAAGAAAAAACGAAAAATTCATCGCCCTAAGAAGCCCCAGTACAGTTTTGCCGACCGCATAGATACTGTAGAAGGTGTGTATTAATCTTTTTAAATATTATACTTTCATAAGGTGTTTAGCTAAAAATAGCTTTTTGTTTTTGTAGATCCACTGATCTTCGGATAAGACGTCTCTGAGAGGTTGCCTACACCAACTCCTCAAACTGAGCAACAACCATCTCCTTCTCCAAAGAAAAATGCGGAGGACAAGCCTTCGACTCCTCCTAGTAATATTGACACGGAGGATCGACCATCCTCGCCTTTGATTGAGGTTGTTGTAGAAGAGAGATTGCCAACTCCTCCGATTGATACTGCCACTACGGAGGGGGCTAACGTCCAGTCTGAAACTGATACTCGTTTTGACTATCTTTTCCAGGCTGGGGGTGGTACTGGTGATCAGTAGGACAATCTTGCTGTTAATGAGGGGGGTTACAGGACTGAGGAGTCTCCTCCTCGGCCTCCTCCCCAACAGCCTTTCTCAACCCCAACTCGTCTTAAACCTTCAGGTTCTCGCTATTATGGGGATATGAACCTGGGTGACAATCATGATTTGTTTGTCCCTCCATGGGACATTACAAATGGGTCCCGGTTTTCTCACCCTGGGACTTGTATGGATTTTGTTGAACACTGTACGCCACCTGCTGAGATGGCGTACCAACGTGATCTTTCCCGTCATGACCTTCATACCAACATGGCCTATCACCTGGCCAATGCTTTAGCCGGTAGCCAGGAAGTCCTAAGTGAGTGGCGCACCTTAGGCGGGAAGGTAGGGGAAGCTTGTCGAGCCACTGAGGCTGCGAAGAAAGACGCAGAGGAGCACCGTGTCGTGGCCCATACTGCTAAATGGAAGCAGGTCGACGCGGAGAATGCCCTCAAAAGCGAGCAGGATCGTAATACTGCTGCTGCTCGTCGATGGAAGGAAGCTTGCGAGAAACAAAATTCCCTTCTTGAGGCTGCTCGGGCGAAGACCCAAAAGGAGAGGGATGACTTGGTCCGGGCTCAAGAAGCAAATTCAGCTTTGGAAAACCAAGTGACCCTTCAAGGCACTCGGATCCAAGAGCTTGAGGCGGAGTTAAAACTGCAGAGGGAGCAAATTGAGCTTAAAGACAAAAGTGCCATTAAGGCTCAAGCTGCTTATGACTCCCTCTTGCGAGCTAATGAGGAAACGGCCGCGGAGTCCCAATCTTTCCAGGTGCGAGCTGAACGAGCGGAGCAGGACCGTCAGTGGTTCCTTACTCGCGGGGTCGATGCTGTAAGTCATGCTTAGATGCTTGTTGCTTTATTTCTCATTTCTGATAACAAAAACTTATATTTTTGTCTTGACAGGTCGTCCACCATATCAAGGGAAGCAAAGAGCTTAACGACAGTTTTGCCAATTTGATGGCTGCTTCTTCTTCACTTGGGCGTGTGACGGGCTTTCATGAAGGGATGAACTATGCTCGAAGCAACCGCTCATTTAAAGATCATCCTCTTCATGGTGTAAATGTCAAACAAGATCGTGCTAATCGGGTTAGAGAGCACGATACTTTAGCCTTCCCTTTACAAGATATGATTCCGGAATTTGCTTCCGCAGATGACGGCTTACAACTTTTGAAAAACTATCTTGGTGAAGAGTCTGAGGACGATTCTTCGGAAGATACTTCGTTGAAGGCTCCGTAAGACCCATCGGCCTCGAATCCTTAGGATAGGCTTAGATGTTTTGTAATTTGTAATTTTTTCTTTCTTTTTTTTAATTATGTTTTGGATAATTAATGAGAAAGATCTCTTTGTTATTTTGGAACACTCTACTTATTTGACGAAAATATCTTTAGAAGATATTTTTGGGATTTTATAACGATTTTGGAGTGTTTGAAACTTTTGGATAATTATGTTGACGTGGCGGAGAGAGAGACTCCTTGAGGACAACTGACAAGACGTGGAAAATGCCGTTGACAGCCTGTTTACACTTTCTTGAATTTCCCGCCTGACGTGTCAGTCATCTGGTGGTCCGCGGTTTCTCTCTCCTCTGGCACTCCATCAGTCGCATTAATTGCGATGAGTATAAATAAACCACCTGTGTCTTTATCGCTTTCCAATTCCTTTTCTCTCAAACATTCAAGCCTTTGAAAGATTTTCTGAGATTTCTTCATCGTCTTCTATTTAGATGGCTAAAGATAAGAAGAGTACTCCTACTATTACCGAGGTCGTCGTAGCCCTTAAAGAAGAGTACTTTAACGACGTTGTTAACGTATATGGGCTGGCGACTGAGTGGGAACCGGAACGCCTGGCTGATGGTTCCATTGCTACTAATCCTCCTCCGAAGAAGATAGCTGTATATGTAGACCATTTTACGACGGGGAATTTCCGGATTCCGGTGACGAAGTTTGTCGAATTGATCTTGACAGCTTATGGGATTCATCTCTCCCAGATCCATCCTTTTGGGATGTTGAGGATTCGATATTTCGAATTTTGTTGTCAATCCCGCAACCTTGAACCTTCCGCTGACATGTTTGCCATTTTTTATAAAATGACCTTTCGCGATGGGTGGTACAGTTTCGCAACCATCGAGAAGAGAAGTATAGGTGTGGAGTGGATCCGCATCCTTCATGACTGGAAAACTAAGTTTTTCTGGATCCGGGAGGAGGTTGTTCCGTTCCAGATGAATCGTCGGAAGGCGGAAGATGCCATGCCAGTGGTTCCGGCCTCTGATTACAAAGGGCTTGCCTGGTTTAAAACCTTTACTGCCACTCCAACTCCCATGCGCCCAATTCATGAAGGGGCAATGGTGTGTGCGAATATGAGCCGTTTATGGCGATTTCCTAACTTGGAACCATACTACGAGAAGTCCGACAAGAGTAAGTTTGTTTATCATTTCTATCTTTTTCTTAATGATTAGTAATTCCTGACTTGTTTTATTTGTTTGTATAGGTGAAGGTTTTGCCTTCAGCACTTTGTTGGATCACGAAGGGGACATGATGGTACGTCGTCCGATTGAACCGAGGGACGACCCCTTTTTGGATCGAACTCGCAACAATTTTTTGTTCCCTACTGCATTTCATCCGAAACCTGTGGTTTCCGAACCTATGTATGCCAAAGGTGAGAAGTATGTTCAAGAAGCCATACTTAATGGTGAGGGCATTCTACAACCCCGACCCGTGACTGCCATTACTTCTAGCGGAGTGATCGTACTATTTTCGTCTAGCGAGGAGTCGTCACTTTGTGAAGAAGTATGTTCGATTGATGCTAACAAAGCTGTGGACTCAATTGCAGGTCTCACCCATCAAAGAGCCACTACTAACCAAACAGCAGGTCAAGATGATGTTGACACTGCTGCGGAAGTTAAGGGTCCGGTACCTGATGATGTTACCGCTGAGGGTAAGCGTCTAGTTGTTGATGCGGACGTTTCTAAGGTGGCCGGGAAGCGCAAGGTTAATCCGGTCAAGATTGCCTTAAAGAATAAAAAATCCAAGAAGGCAAATCATGCCGCCTTGGAAGCTCGTTTGGATCAACTTGACTCGGACGATCCTTCGTTAGGTATGCAACATCTTTTTATTTGTAAGCTGCTACGTATTAGAATTTTTCTAACCTTTTGCTAATGCTTTTCAGTGAACCTGGACAACCTTTCTAAAAGTGCTGCTGGGTTGAAAGATTCAACTCCTCCTCCGCCACCACCGCCTCCTAACACTGCGAAGGAGCCCATTGAGGTGGCGTATGACTCTCCTATGAAGAATAAGAGGTCTGACGATACTGAAGATGTCAGTATGTCGCCTTCGTATAATGTTCATCACTTTAGGGATAAAGGGGGTGTGAGCATGTTCCCACACGCTCCTCAGACTTCTCCTGCTCCGTAGGAGGAAGATCCCACTCCGCATCAACCGAATTTGTCCTTACGTCGAGATTACACATTCTGTGACGTGGACCTCTGCTTCGAGTATTTGCGGGAGAGCCTTCCTCCCGGCGAGAGGGAGAGACGCCGTCGCAGTATTCGCCAAGAACTACTGAACTCCAATTCTTACTATTTGGCGAATGTTATTTCCACCAACCAGGAAATAACCAGGGATTGGTTGGCGATGAATGAACAACGGGACGAGCTGGCGGCCTCTGCAACTGATGCCAAGGAGGAAGCTCTTAAAGTGATGAACGAATCTCGAGAGGTCCGTCAGGCTCTTGAGGCAGATAAGGTTGCTCGGTCTGCTGCCGAGGAAACCAAAGTTGTTCTTCAGAAGCAATTGGAAGAACAAGCAAAATAAATGGCTAAACAGACCAAATTAATTGAAGCCCTTCAAGCTGAATCAGCAGCCAAAGACAAGCGTCTATCTGATCTTAATGCCAAAAACCGTGACCAAGCCTTGGAGTGCGTTGGTCACAAAATGGATCTTGTTCGGGCCAAAGCTGACCAAAAATGGCTATTGGCGGAAGCTATTCCCAAGGTATGTACCTTATACTTATTATAAATAATCCAAGTGTTCGAAGTCATGTATGCATAAATGTCTTAACAGGTCATCGCCGATGTTCGGGCGAGCGATGAGCTTAGGAATTATGTTGCTGTCCTTTTGAAGGCGTCAAAGCAGGCTGGCCGCCAACTGGGCTTTAAAGAAGGTTACCAATTTGGTTCAACTACTAAGCGTCCTGAAGAATATATCTTAGCTGGTCAAGATACCGTTGCCATTCTTAAACAGAAAACAAAGGATTTTGATTCTTTGAAGTTCTCTTTGACGGATTAGATATCTGAGCTTGCGGACAAGGAGGACAGCATCAAGCAGTTAAAATCTCTTCTTGAACTTGATGAAGAAGATGAAGAACATGCTGAAGATGTGGGAGACAGAGGTGCGGGGCATAATGATACTGCACCATAAATTTTTCTGTCCTTGTAATTGATCTTTTTTTTTTGTTGTTGTAATCCCATTTGTGTAAATAAAGAAGGTTTAATTTTTTTTTTGTTGTTGTAATCCCATTTGTTAAAACAAAGTGATGAACGAATCTCAAGAGGTCCATCAGGCTCGTGAGGCAGAGAAGGTTGCTCGGTCTGCTGCCGAGGAAACCAAAGTTGTTCTTTAGAAGCAATTGGAAGAACAAGCAAAATCAATGGCTAAACAGGCCAAATTAATTGAAGCCCTTCAAGCTGAATCAGCAGCCAAAGACAAGCGTCTATCTGATCTTAATGCCAAAAACCGTGACCAAGCCTTGGAGTGCGTTGGTCACAAAATGGATCATGTTCAGGCCAAAGCTGACCAAAAATGGTATTGGCGGAAGCTATTCCCAAGGTATGTACCTTATACTTATTATAAATAATCCAAGTGTTCGAAGTCATGTATGCATAAATGTCTTAACAGGTCATCGCCGATGTTCGGGAGAGCGATGAGCTTGGGAATTATGTTGCTGTCCTTTTGAAGGCGTCGAAGCAGGCTGGCCGCCAACTGGGCTTTAAAGAAGGTTACCAATTTGGTTCAACTTCTAAGCGTCCTGAAGAATATATCTTAGCTGGTCAAGATACTGTTGCCATTCTTAAACAAAAAACAAAGGATTTGGATTCTTTGAAGTTCTCCTTGACGGAGCAGATATCTGAGCTTGCGGACAAGGAGGACAGCATCAAGCAGTTAAAATCTCTTCTTGAACTTGATGAAGAAGATGAAGAACATGCTGAAGATGTGGGAGACAGAGGTGCGGGGCATAATGATGCTGCACCATAAATTTTTCTTTCCTTGTAATTGATCTTTTTTTTTGTTGTTGTAATCCCATTTGTGTAAATAAAGAAGGTTTCATTTTGTATCTGCTACACTTTGTTTATTTGTCATAATATAAGTGTTTATAGGATCTTCTTTGTATGCCAATAAAGGGTTACACGTCATAAGTGACTGAAAAGAAAATTTCTATTATAAAGGCATAAGCCGAATTACAAGAAGTAAAAATACATAGGTTGTAAATATTCAATTAGGCACGGAGGCCAGAAGGGAAAAACAAACTATATATAGCATATTTTTAGTTGGGCCCCATTCCAAGTTCTAGGGATCTCAGTCCCATCCAACTTTTCCAACTTGTAAGCCCCTTTAGATAAACTTTCTGTATTTTATAGGGTCCTTCCCAAGTTGGGGCCAACTTTCCTAGAGGCTCTTGCCCGGAGGCTTCATTATTGCGGAAGACGTAGTCTCCCGCATCAAACTCGCATCGTTGGATCCGCGAGTTATAGTACTTTTGCAACTGGCGTTTATAATTATTCTCGCGGATCGATGCTAGCTCTCTCCTTTCCTCGAGGAGGTCAAGGTTCATCCGGAGTTCATGATCATTATCTTCAATCATAAGAACTCTGGCGGATGGGATACCAATCTCAGCCGGAATCATAACTTCTGTACCATAGGTCAAACTAAAGGGGGTTTCTGAATTACTAGAATTCTTTTGAGTGCGGAAGGCCCATAGTACATGGGGCAATTCCTCGACCCAACCCGTCCTTTTAGTTCATAATCTTGCCTTAATTCCTTCCTTGATGGTCCGATTGGTTCTCTCGACTTGACCATTCGCTTGCGGGTGGGCTACAGAGGTGAAGATTTGAGAAATGTGTAACTCTTTTAACCATTCTTGTAACCCACTGTCCGCGAATTGTGTCCCATTATAACTAACGAGCTCAAGAGGGAGGCCGAAACGACAAATGATGAATTCCCACAAGAATTTTTAACACTCACTGCTGTTATAGAAGCAACTGGTTTGGCCTCCGCCCATTTTGTAAAGTTGTCAATGGCTACTATTAAGAATTTGACCCGTCCAGGGGCTTCAGGGAAAGGTCCCATGATATCGATAGCCCATTTTTGGAATGGCCAAGCCGAAGTGACTGGAACGAGTTCATTCTTTGGTCGCAGTGTGTTAGGGGCATGGCGCTGGCATGAATCACACTTCCTGATTTCATTTATAGCATCCAAATGCATCCCCGACCAATAATATCCGGCATTCATTAATTTCACCATGACCATGTGTGGGCCAGCGTGAAGACCACAAATGCCCTCGTGAACCTTTCTGATTAAGTAGTTCGCGTCCTCGGCATCCACACATCGAAGTAGTGGTCCGAGGAAGGAACGTCGGTATAAAATACCGTCATGTATCTGATAGTTCAAGGCTTTGTGCTTTATCTTCCGGGCCGCTACTTTTCCTTCCGGAAGTGCTCCGGATGACAAGTATGCTATAATGGGTGTCATCCAGGATTCTACTCCCGTTTGGATCACTAAAACTTGATGTTGCGGAACAGAAGGGCGGTCTAATATTTCAATGCGGATGTCTTTGGCAAAATGTTCGAAGTTTTTTGAAGCCAATTTACTGAGAGCATCTGCTGATTTGTTCTCGCTTCTCTTTATATGAATGACTTTGCAAGAAGAGAACTGGAGCATCAAATCTTTTGCCTGCGACACATAAGAGGCCATGATATCATTTTTTGCTTCGTATATGCCATTGATCTGTCCCGCAATCAACATGGAATCTACCTGGACTTCTAAATGCTTAACCCCAAGCTTTTTGGCTATCCGTAAACCCGCCAAGAAAGCTTCATATTCTGCCTCGTTGTTGGTACTTTTGAAGTCCAACTTTATGGCGTATGTAAACTGATGGCCTTCGGGATTGACTAGCCTGAGGCCTGCGCCACATCCCTCACTGCTTGAAGCTCTGTCCGTAAATAAAGACCAAATCTGTCCTGATTCTGGAGGTACTTGGGGTTGTTGCTCGATCAAACACTCTTTTTCCTTGTGATGCGGGATTTCTGTCACGAAGTCCGCCAACACCTGCCCTTTGATTGTTGGCCTAGGTTTGTATTCTGTTGCGTGTTCACCTAGCTCGATGGCCCATTTGGCCAATCGCCCAGACAATTTTTGTTTACTGAGAACGTTTTTGAGCTTGTATCCTGTTAAGACATTGATGGGGTGCCCTTGAAAGTACCTGCGGAGGCGTCGGGCAGCATAAATCAGTGCTAAAACAAGTTTTTCAAGCATGGAGTATCTCGTTTCCGGGTCCGAAAGCGTTCTGCTGACATAGTAGATCGGTGTTTGGACGTTCTTTCGATCTGTCAGAAGGACAACCCCGATGGCAATGTCTGAAGCCGATAGGTATAATGTTAAAGGTTTTCCCGCTTGGGGTGCTGTTAACGTGGGCAATTCCATCAAACATTTTTTAACCTCCAAGAAAACTTGTTCCGCTTCCGCGGTCCATTTGAATTGTGCTTTCTTGAGGCAATTTCTTAGTGTTGAGATAAAAGGATAAGATTTGGCTGCATGGTTTGCCAAGAAACGATTCAAAGCAACCAATCGACCGTTGAGTGTTTGTACTTCCTTGAGGGAAGAAGGAGAAGGCATGCGAGCCACAGCTTGAACTTTATCTGGGTGATCTTTGAAGCCTGTACTTGTGACAATTACTCCAAGAAATTTTCCTTCCTCCATTCCGAATGAACACTTATTTGGGTTCAGCTTCATGTTGATGCTTTTCAAGGTTTCGAATGTCTCTTCAATATCTCTCAACATCTGGTCTTCCTCAACACTTTTAATTACGAGATCGTCCATATAAACTTCCAGGTTTCGACCAATTTGACCTTTAAACGCTATGTCCATTAATCGTTGACATGTGGCTCCCACATTCTTAAGTCCGAAAGTCATCATTTTATAGCAAAAGGTGCCTTGATCAGTACGAAATGTTGTTTTGTCCTCATCGCCCGCCGCCATGCGGATCTGATGGTAGCCTTTATAGGCATCCAGGAAACACTTGAATTTGAACGGTGCCACAGCATCAACTTTGATATCTATTTCGGGTAAAGGATAACAATCCTTGGGACATGCTTTATTTAGATCTTTGAAATCGATACACATCCGCCATGACCCATTGCTCCGGACCCATCTTATGTTGTTTTTGAACTATCGGTGTAAAGAGTGGATTTACCCGCAGCTTATGTTCCGCAATGTTCCGCGGCACACTTGTCATGTCCGCGGGTTGCCATGAGAAAACATCAATATTTTTTGATAACAGCTGTTTCAGGAAAGTCCTTACTATCTCAGAGATAGCAGGTCCAATTGTCACAGTTTGATCTGGGAACTTCTTGTTCAAAACCCACTTTTCTGGTTCTGCCTTCAAAGTTTGTTTTGGAATCTTGCTAGGTTTTGAACTTTCAGTTGCAAAACAATGTCTATTAACATGAATTATTGCTACACCAGTGCAAGTTGGGACTCCCACTGCCCCATGAGCTGTGGACGGATGAGCATTGAAGTCACCAATTGCTTCACGTCCGAGAATAATGTCATGTTTCGATGTTGCAGGCAGAACCAAAAACTCGACCTCCTCGTTCCTAGAATGAATTCCGTCGCTTAGGGTGACTGGGAATGAAATTACACAACGCGGATGCATTATTTCCCCTCCGAACCCAGATACTGGAGCGTGGATGGGTTTCAATATTTCCCTATCTTCTTCGTCAAGCTGTTCAAAACATTGTTCATACATAATGTCCGATGTACTACCGGTGTCGAAGAAGACGTATTAGGAACGGTAGTGCCCGAATAGGGCAGTGATGATCAAGGGGTTTTTGTTATTCGGGCCCCCTTGATTCGAGGAAAGATCACTGGCTCATTCTTACATTCCTCATCATCAGACTCCTTCCTCTTTTTCCCTGTATCGTACCCGCCTTGTATCATATGGACGTTCAAATCTTTGACTTGCTTTTTACTTGGACCCTGGATGTCCCTTGTAAGAGCTTTACTGTTGTCAGGTTTTCCATTTTTTTTTAGGTGTCCAAGCTTTCCAGACTTTACAGCCGCCTCAATTTCGTTTTTTAATGTTCTACACTCGTTCGTATTATGACCAATGTCGTCATGATACGAACAATGTTTTTTGGCATCCAAGAATGATCTTCTTGTCAGTGGCTGTGGCTTTCGAAAATTTATATTTTCTATAGTGAGAATTTCAGCGGGAGTCTTTGAAAGGGGAGTCAATTATTGGGGCCTCGGTTCGAGGGTCCCGTTTTGTTCTTGTTGCCTATGAGTGATCGTGCATCAAATGGTTTTGATGCTTCCGTACTTGGCTGAAGTCTCGACCAAATAGGGCCTTTCGCCTGTCTATTCGGCTTCGGATTTTGAAACTCGACTTTAAATTTTTGCTTCGGGTGACCACTCCTCAATGTTTTCTCAGTGTTAGCATACACCTTTGCCGCAGTCATAAGATCGTCCCACTCTTTTGGCATTCCATCTCTGCCAGTAAGTGTGCGGACTAAATCATCACATTTGACGTTTTTGCGAAAGGCACCGCGAAGCATGTCTTTACTAATTCCGCCAATATTTAGGCTCTCGTCATTGAACCTGGTGATAAAATCTTCTATAGATTCGTTATCGCGACGAACGACATCTAAAATTTCTGATTGGTCTCGCGTATGTTTCTTCTGCTGGCTGAACTGTTGAGAAAATTTTTTCACCAGATCGTCCCAGCTAGAAATTTCACCTTCAGGTAAGTTTTCAAACCACTATCTTGCTGCCCCTGTTAGTGTTAATGCGAACATATGACACCAATAGGGGAGCATCCAACCACTAACACCACCTACCGCCACAAAGTTCTGGAGATGATCACTTGGATCAGTCATACCATTGTATTTACCTACCGATGTAGGTATTTTAGCATTAACAGGAAATGGTGTTGTAGCAATACTTGCTATGAACTTTGATTTTTCGGCAAAAGCCGCGGGGCGATATGGCTTGGTAAAGTCTCGTTCAGCATTGCTATGGTACTCGGTGTGACGAACTAGGTCATGCGGACGACTTCTTCTCACCCGTGAGCTCATCCTGCTATCACCGGTATACGTACTGTATTCCCCCGGTTGGTAAGTTGAATCATAACTATCAAATTCTTCCAAGTAAGATGGCATCCGCATGTCGATGCGAGGACGAGGACGTAGCCTTTGAATTTTGCCAAACTCTGGCTCCGCCTGTTGGCTATAACGGATCTGACTTCCTCTCACTGTTGGTGGAGGAGAAGGAGATCTCCAGGGAGATTCCTCATAATCCAAAGTACGAACATGAAATCTTTCGTTACGTTTCCTGCGCTCATATTCAGCCACCAAACTTTGTTGTTGTGCATGGATCTCTTCAGGAGTTAACGCTCATCTGGATCTAGAATTACGTTGATGAGACCTCGCCATGTCAGAATCACCTGAATCATCTTCCGGATCCAATACTAACCGGCTTCGGTGAGTCTCCTCCGTAATTCGTCTGAGATTAGCCAAATTGGAACCTTCCGGTGGCGAGACACGTCCCATATCTGTGGGAGTGGGGCCGGTTGGTGCTGTAGCATTTTCTAGGGTGAAACCCCCAGGTGTTACATCAGTGATTCGTGACCCCGGAGCTGTGACACGTTCAAGAGTACGGCCACTTGGAGTCGTGATACGTGCAAAAACACTAAGACCTTGAGGTACTTCTGTATTAGTTACACGTGAATCAGGTGCAGGGGTTCCCGTCAGCCCTTCAGGAAGTTTACTCATATCGAACGAACCAAAAAACCAACGAAAACTATTGTTGTTCTAACACCAAACACGGATAGCGCCAATGAAGAAACCCGGATCCTATCCCCAAGTATGGGTCCTGGATCCAATGAGTCGACAGGGTAGAATATGATAATTACAACCAAGATATGAGTATAACTTCCCAAAGTCCAGTGACCGGAACCTACAAAACAAACACCGTGAGTCTCGTTACAGGAAGGACAAGAGGGGGGGTCTTCCTGTAACCACCCTCCGGCGTGAGAATCAGTAACGTTCGTAGAGAAGAAAGTACTGAAGTAAGTAGACTAAGTGTAGTCAGAATATGAGTGAATGGATGCCTACCTCATACCGTTTGACAAGGTATTATAGCCGAAGGATGTAGGAAGGTGATTGGGCCAGCTGTCCTCTTCTTGAAAATCTTTGACAACCGCCTGGACGCGTGTCCTTTTATGATAGGTTGAGCTATATGTCCCATGTGCATGGGTATAACAACCTGGACACGTGTCGCCCAATGATAGGACGGATCGCACCCTGGCCATGTGCACGGTTATAACAACCTGGCCAGGTGTCATTTGTTCATTGGCTGGTAAGTCACGTATTCCTCAAGTAACAATCGTGGATATTCTTCTAGATGGTAGTTAATTGATGACAGCTGTCCCGCTGGCATTGTCTTCCGGTTGTTTAGGCGGACATATGTCATGTCTTGTGGATGACTTTTGAGGGTGCCGGGATGCTTCCGCGCGTGGTATGAGGGCGTTCCTCCTCTACCGTGATATGCGGGTGATCCATATGCCCCGCGGGTGGCCTATTAGAGGTCCCTCTGTGATCCGCCGGTGGTACTTAAGGGTATTTGGGTATTTTTGGTACCCTACCTCTATAGAAACCGGTCCAGGCGCGGGTTCGAGCCCCCTGGACCCGGTTTTTATATTTCATTTCTTTTTAATCACTTTACCTATAATATACTTAATATTGTTTATAGTTATCAAGTAATAAATGTTATTTTTCTTAAAACAGAACCTCTAAGTCTCACGAAACCCGGTTTTCTACTTTAGTTTCTTTAAAACCTTTTTAATCAAATTGTTATATTTACTACACATAATACAATATTTTGATAAACCGAACCACTCTAGATTATTCATAATAAATCTTCTTTTAAGCCTCCACGTTAGTTTATGTATATTACATAATATTTTACTGATTTATCAATAAGTAATATTTATCTTGTTTATCAACAATAATTAATAATAATGATAATTAAGTAATAATAATAATAGTAATGATAATAACGTTAATAACTGCAACATCGTATGAATATGACAATAAGACTAATGACACCATCAAGACCCAAGACCCGTCGTTTTATTTTATCATTTATATTTAACTCACTTTATCATTAACAACTAGGAATAATTGTCGACAAACCTCAAGGAGCTTGACCGTTTTCATCCTAGCCTTTTCTTTTATTATCTCTTCCTCGTTTATCCTACTCCATAAAGTAAGTAAATTCACATCCCCCTTTTTACTGCTATACAAATTTTGTGGGCGTTATGCGTTCAAAAATCAAGTTGTTGTTTTCACTACAATTCCATTATATGCATTACTGTAATTGCTCGATTAGTTGTTATGTGCGAATATGACTATGTGTTTATTTTATGTTGGTTGGTATCTCATCCTCATCCTCATTAGTATGATCATACGTCGTCAGAGTAAACTCTTATCTATGTGATTCGGTTGAAAAGACAACTTTTATTTACTGTTACACTAATTGTAGTGATTTATGATTATCGCATGGAATTGTCATTTTATTATTATATATACTCAAAACCGTGGTTTACTTGCTCAACTTTATGTTGACAAATATATGTATTTTCACGCATGGCGCAGGTAGCTTTATTGGATGACTTCAAGATTGTTGAAGTAGTGATACCTTAGGTTGCTCGATGATGTGAAGAATGTTATTTAATTTAAGTTTATTATTGATATATGTATCTGTTTTGAGAACTGTGTATTATTGTGCTTTAATGTATGGTTTATGTGAAATAATAATTTTGATATTGACACGTGTAATTATATAGTGTCTTCTGAGCTATGATACAATCAATGTCTCGCCCCGGCATGTTCCGCCGTAGGTTGGGGTGTGACAATACTAGACAATGGACGGGTATATAACTATATAATATATCACGAGATGATTGATGAACTAATAGAAACGAATACCGTGTTACAAATTGTCGCAAACTTTCTGCCTAGAGTTAGGCCATTTTTTAATATATAAGTAAGCATAAATTACTTGTCACCTTGGTTAGTTTCATTAACAAAATAATACAACTTAAATATGTCATGTATTGTTTTTTATTTATTTATTTATGTTTTGCTAATGTGATATACAACAGCAAAGCTTAGTGTAACCGGGGTCCCAGACCCCCCCCCCCCCCTGCTTTTTTTTCTCATTAGATATATATTTTTTTAAATTTTGTCGTAATTTATACCACATATAAATTTTGTTATAGCAAATGCCGATGTCATAACTAACCGAACCACTACCAATTGGATATGTGCGTTCCGCTGCAACGCGTGGCTCTTCTACTAGTATTCATGCAAGTAGTTTATTAATGATAAAATTATAATATTAAATAAGTTAATAATAAAATTAAAGTTATATTTCATTTGAGTTCACTATAATAAATTTTTGAGAAAATTACTGTTTTCGTCCCTGGGGTTTAAGAGCGCAGTCACTATTAGTCCCTGAAAAAAAAATTGAACTGCTTTCATCCTTGGGGTTTAAAAAACGAACTGGATTAGTCCCTACATCTAACTTCCGTTAGTTTTTCCATCCAAAAACATATGCAATTACTAATATACCCATGATTCAATATAATAATTAAAAACATCCATCCATCAGTTCAGCCCCTAATTTACTACTGTCTTCTTCTCTTCGATCGATCAATTGAAGCCCTAATTCATCTATCAATTGAAGCCCTAATACTGTTGAAAGTGGTAAGTGGGACGTTGCTTTAAAATTGTTGACATTAAATATTGAAGTCAGTGTGTATGATTCAATATGGGGTGCTCTTGGCACACGCATTTATCCTCCTCTCTCTCTAAATTTTGTACATTAATCATATTTATCTTTGGCATTCGAATCTCTGTCTCTAAACTTTATAGTCTTTGGTTGGAGTTATTATGTCACAGTTCTCCTCTTCTTCGTCCTCAAGATCGAGGTCACAAGCTACCGGTCCATCGGATTTGTTTTGCTCTTGTGGTGTAGGTATGTGTTATGGATATCTAGGACGGATACTAACCCTGGTGCAGGTACGTGGATCATCTCTAAGTTCACTGGGCTTCTTGCTAGCTTCCGGTTTCCACCGCCGCCGGTGAAGGTGAAAACTGAGGCTGGAAAAACGGTTATTTGCGGCGACAAAGTGGTGGAAGACTCGAAACCGGTGACGGTTAGTTTGTTGATCTGCGTTGAACAATATTGAGATTGTAAAAGTGGATGGAATTTGTGTTTTACATGATAATTTTGTTCCACTTGATAGATCGTTGAATTAGTGCTTCAATTGAATTAGGCTTCAATTAATAGGTCAAAGAGAAAGAGAAGAAGACATCAGTAAAATTACATTATTAAATAACAAAAAAGACTTAATTGAAATATATATCACCATCTCTCTCTCTCCCTCTCTCTCCATCCACCCACCAACACCAATTGCCACCTTCGCCAACCACCATCTTCACAAGCACCGCTGCTATCTCCTCCCCTCTTTCACCACGGCCACCACCGGACCTACCCCCAACAAGCCCAAGTTGCCAGATTCGTTCAGGTGACCGGTTTCAAGGGCATGGAAGCAACCTCCAAGTTGCCATTGCCAGATTCGTTTCTTGAGTTTATCAAATAGAATGGAATCGATCATTTAATTTACACCGCTGTTGATTTTCTCTGCCGTTATGTTTGGTATCTTCGATTTGTCAATTTACACCACCGCCTGAAACACGTATTCGCCGGAGATGCCGCCGCTATGGTTTCAGTTTCATACCATCTTTCACTAATTAGAACTGCGACGAGATCTTCTCTAAGCCTGAAAGTATTTTTGTGTGTGTTGAATTTCAAGGATTGCACAAGAATATAACATTTTGGACTTTGGGATTTCAAGCAAACAAAAGTTTGTTAGATATCAGAAGCATTGGTTCAAGTGCTTGTTATAAACCCCAAAATCATCTTCTTTTTTATTTAATAGTTGCATTTACTGTAAATCCCATTTATTCATAAATCGGTTGTTATTTGGCCATCACAAACCACGTCTTCAATTAAGTTATGCATGAATTGTGCTTCTCCTTTTTCAATTTTTACAATGAATGAGTGAGTTGAAACGTTAGGGTGTTTAAATCAATTGACCTGTTAATTTAAGCGTTATTTGTTTGATTTCAATGGCAGCCGGCACATCACCGAACCTTGACTTTAATTTGAGACCAGTTGAGACTAAACCAGTGGGTTTAAACTTGGAAAACTGGTTAAATGAACCTGTAGATGACTCATTGGGCCTCGGATCTAGGGCTTTGCAAATCGGCAACACGAGTGGCATTTGAAGCTAGTTCCGGTGGCGGTTGTGGTGTAAGAGTGGAGGAGATGGCGGTGGTTGTGGAGATTGTGGTTGTCGGAGGTGGCAATTGGTGTTGATGGGGTAGCCGGATGGTGGATGAAGAGAGAGATAGGTTTACTTATTAAAATGTTTTTTTTAATGTGAAATGACTAATTTGCCCTCATATATCTTGCAAATGACAAAATTTAACAAGAAAAACTAACTGGGTTAAGGCTAAAAGACAACCGTTGTAACATTTTGAAACATAAAGTAAAAGAGATGTTAATTTTAAAGATAAAGGACAACTACTGAAATCGAGTGTAAACATAAATGACAATATCTGTAATTCTGTCTTTATTTATGTATACTTTTTCATTGAAGTTTTCCAATAATTTTGGTGACTTTTTTACTATTATTGAAACAAAATTATTAACTGTAAAACAAAAATATACATGGTATATAATTAGTTTACAGATAAATTATCGGTACATTGGTTTTTATTAATCTCAACTATCGTTTTTTCGTAGCTGTCGGTCCAACTAATAAATTAGTTGCCGACGGTCACAACTTTTAACGTAATTGTTCATAACGCTCCTCGACTAACAGAATCTTAACGTCACCGGAAAAACGTTTTTGGCCGGAAAAGTCGCATTTTTTTTCAGAATACACCACCTGAACATTACCACCACCGCCAATTGTCTCACCACCAACTAACCACAACCACTTGAGCACCACCAACCATTCCGACAATGGTTCTAGGGTTCCGGCAACCTAAAATTTGAGGCTTTTACTAGAAAAATATTTCTAAATGTCCGATACAAAGTTACAAAAATGCTTAGGGAGTTTTCCGGAAAAAAAATGTGAACTGCATCTAATGACGTTAGGATTCTGTTAGTCGCGCACTGTTGGAAATAAATACGTTATAAGTTGGAACTGTGAGCCAATTTGTTAGTTGGTACCGGTAGCGACCGAAAGATAATAGTTCGGATTAATAAAAGGCAATATATGTAAGTTAACATTAGGGATGAGCAAAATCGGTACCCGGTACCAATACCGAAATCGGTACCGATTTGGTACCGTCGGTACCGAATCGGTACCAAAGTTTTAAGTTTCGGGATTGGTACGGTACCGGTATTTCCCGATTTTTTACCCTCGGTACTGGTACTATCCCGGTACCTGGTACCGGTACCGGTACCGTATCGATACCGAACCGAATATTTAGGTACCGGTACCAAGAATTTCTAATTTTCAGGAACTATACCGGTACCATCCCATGCTTATCCCTAGTTAACATATGAATATAAATGTTGAAAATAAAAAGAACACAAACTTGATAAACAGGCCAAAGTTGACAAAGAACATTCTCGATTAAATTAAAACAAGTATTCATCGTTTCCGTTTTCTTAATAAACGAATTGGTAGTTCTTTATAAACTGTTCAGGTTAATGGACAAACATTAGCAACCATTGTTCAACTCGATTCGAACGTGTTTAATTAGATTGAACGACTGATTTAACACCCTACTAATACTAAAGGAAAGTATCCAAGCACAAAACACCCATCCATCAAACAAGCAAAACATCATCTTAAATCATACATAAAATTAAGTGCATCAACCTACAAACAACACAGATCAAAAGAAACACACCCTGCCCGCCCTACTAGAATATGCCAGTGAGAAGATTTGCAGCTGTGGACATGGCCGCGTCCGTGATGGCAAACTGCACAATCTGATCACGAGAAGAATCGCTGGATGTTAATGCCAAAGCTGCACCCGTAATTGCCCCTGCCACCGCACTGTTTTTCTGCAAATCGAAAAATATTTCATTTCATTTAAATTCCTAGCCCTAGCTAGTGCAAGTAGAAAATAAGAAAACTAGCTAACCCAGTCATGAACTCCTCGAGCTTCTTTTAGACCGTATGTAATACCAGAATACGTCCCAGCAGCCAAACCTGCAGAAAACACAAGAAAAAGTAAGCGGTCCGGTTTTAATATTATTAATTAATAATAACTGGAGATAGAGTAACAGAGCATTTTGTTACCCCATTGTATGGATTCTTTCCCTGTGACCTTGACCTGAAAAACATCAAGAGAAAAGGTAAACAAAATAATACTCCATAATTTACATTAGAAAGGTATTTCGACATAAGAAACAGCTACAGCTGCCTTTTAAGTAGCACATGCGAGCTGTAACGAACTTAATATACAAGAAAAGTGATCGAAGAAGTACTAACATAACACCAGATGGAAGCAAGGTTTTAAACAATATATATATATATATATATATATATATATAGAGAGAGAGAGAGAGAGAGAGAGAGAGCACTAGTTGCATGATTAAGTTAGTGATAAGTAATGAATTAACATACCAAGCCTTCAATAGATTTACTGCCAATTTCCCCTGCAAATTAATCAACACAAGTATTAATTAGGATTGATTGATACAATAGGAAGATGTACATACATACCCCGAAGATGGCGGAAAGGATTGTGCTTGTTTGGAGTACCCAAACTGTTAGTCCTGTCTTCATCATTGATCAATGTCAATTAATTAATGTTATTACTCCAAACATGAATAGGCCGGGGTCAGTTTCTACTTTATATCTATACTATATATATAATATATAAAGCATGAGTTAGGGGATGTACCAAACTCAATAACATATAATGCATCAAAAATTTAGAATTTAGGGATAATTAAGTCTTTACTCACAAAGATTATACTTACAACTTTAGTCACTCAACTTTACTCCATTTTTTATAAAGTTTAATAATAATTACACATATGCCCCCTAATTCAAAACTAACTACCCCACAATTTTTTAACGGTCATAACTTTTTCACGCATTGATATTTTTTCAAAAAAATTAGATCATAAAAACAAGCATTTTATTCTCTTTAATTTGGATATAATATTGCTATAGTTTTTAGTTTTAAAAAAATTAGCATGTTATGCGCTTTCCCTTTAGAACCGGGTAATAGGTCGAGTCGGACGAGTTCAGGTCATTTGTAAAAATACAATAGGATCGGAATGAGTCAATACAAAAAAATGGTTTTGGTTCGGGTTCAAGTAGAAAGGGGCCAGGTCGGAAGACTCGTAACGCTGTCGAGTCGGAACGGGTTTGAGGCCAAAACGGATTGATTTAAAAACTAATTTATTTCAAATCACTTTATATTTCAAATTAATGTATATTGGTTAAGCATGTTTTAATAATTTATTTCAAATTACTGTATATTTCAAATTAATGTATATTGGTTAAGCATGTTTTAATGTCGGTAAAGTGCATTCCCGTCCGGTTACACGTGTTCAATCTTCGATTACACGCAACTAGCTCTGCACGAGTTACACGTCCAATTTTAGGCCACGTGTGCACCGTCATCAGGTGACGTATGTACCGACACGGACTATATGTTCAATGTTGAGTTGCGTCCGTGCCCCGCTGCATAGCGGGAGCACCCTGCTAGTATTAATATATGGTTAAGTCACTCAACTCACTTTGAAAAGCTGTGAAACAGGCCTCTCGTGAAACCGCCTAAACCGCTCCAATCTGCACCATAAATAATAATAATAATAGTATATAATTATCACATCATCATCACTCCTCAATCAATCAGTCAATCAGTAAGAGAGATAGAGAGTATTCATGAGCTTACGGTTGCAGCCGTAACGAAGGTTCCGGCAATCCGGTTAAGAAGAGGATGGCCTAAATCAAAGTAACCTCCTCCTCCTCCAACATGAATATGATTATTGTAGCTCCTCACTTCATCACCAAATGATCGAGTTTCCAAATTGTGTCCCATCTTCTTTTCTTTTCAACACACACTCTCTCGTGTATCTATCTATGTATGTGTCTGTGTTTTGTTTCTTTTCTTGTTATGTTATGTTAGAACAGAAAGAGCATAACGGTTCAAAGGGACACGTCTGTCACACGTGGCTGTCACCCAACACTACCTATTGCCAACGCATGCATTTCATATCTTCACACGTCTAACAACCTTTTTAAATAATATATTAATTTGCTATCCTCTATTCCTTTCTTTATTATATCAATTATATATAGGGGGATATTTTTAGAACTTGGTGAGTTGTAATAACTTTAAGAACTCAATTTTAGACCACATATTTAATTAAATGAGTTTGAATATGTGGCTGAGATTAAATTTGAATAAAAAATGAATTACACAAGTTTAAATATTAGTTACACATGTGTAATAAGTCGATTCGGTGTGTAAAAAATTACGGTAATTTTTTGTACATTACTTACACTTACGTGTTACACATGTGTAAAAAGAAATTAAAAAAAAAACATTGTTACCTTGACTTCTTTCGAGTTCTTTAAGCTCAAAGCGGTTCTCAAAATAAATCAATCACATAGGCTGGGTACCAAACATTTTGTATTAAGAAAACATTATGATAAAATAGATATAAATTATATATAACAATGTTTTATTTACAATTATATATTATAATCACTTAAATATTAATAATGCTTGAAAGTAGTAGTTAATAATAGCTTCTTCCATAAATTGGATGTGGCTTAATGGTAGAGCACTCACTTTACAAGTGAGAGGTAGGGGGTTCAAACCTCACTATCACCAATTTATATGGGAAATATGAGGGATGACCCTGGCTTGCCAGGGTTCGAATCCTGATCTCACCCGGTTTTACCGGCTCCTCGCTGTCGTGCCATTTGGCGGGCGAGGTGGTCGGGTTTTATCCGGTGAATCCCTCAATAGATGGACCGCTAGGGGCTCCGTACGTCCGGACTAGTGTCCTGCTCGGGACTACCTTTAGCCAATGGGGGCCGCGTACGGAGTACCTGGCATTACTTAGTTGGTCGTTCAAAAAAAGGAGGTAGAATGATGATTTAAGTTCGTGTTTTTATTTATTTATTTACTTTGTATACTAACGCCCTGTTCTTGAGTTTTTTTAAAGGAGGGAAAGGAAATGAAAAATAAGGATAGTTAAAAAAAACGTCGGGTACTCCGTACGCGTCTTTTTTTTAAATTTGTACATTAATAATGCTTAATTTTTAGTTCATTTGTACATTAAAATACTAGACGGATGCCCGCGCGATACAGCGGGTGTTTGACCCTGTTAATCACGTAACAAATATAAGTGTTTATGGTTCGGTTAAAACCTTGAAATCGTTTAAACTGGTCATTGGTTTAACTTCTTTTTTTTTTTTACTTTTTGTTTGTTGGTCGGTTTCAAAATTTTCAAAACGTAGTGAACGGTTCGTTCGCTATTTTTACTGGCAACCGACCATATGAAACCATACCAGAATGTTGAATGCATTTTAATATTTTTTATTATTAATTATTAGATATGTTTTGTTATATATGTTAGATATAGTTAAAATGTAACTGAACATAATCTTTTTATTACATATAACTTGGTTATACAACTTTAAATTAACCTACTTACAGTATGATTCATTTTGTGATCTTTGTTATTATTTCACGTCCTAGATCTTCCATTAATATTTACCATTTATGTGGCTAAAATTATCATTTTTATTTATGATTCTCTCAAGTAACATATTATGTTGGTGTTTAGTTAAATTGATGGTACATTTAAATTAGTAATTATTTTAAACTAAATTTATTATTAAAGTTTCACCTGTGAAACTAAACTGGAACCAGGCCGTTAGTAACGATTCGGTTCCAACTATCAATGGTTGAGTTGGTTTCGGATGACAAAAAATCAGTATTAACGGTTGGACTCACAAGTTAAACTTAAAAACCATCAAAACCGACACTGAACACCCCTACTTAACATATTAATTTATTTAAAATAAAAAAATTATAACAATATCATATTCAAATTAAAGAGAATAAAATGTTCGTTTTTATGGTGTATTTTTTTTATAAAAATATTAACGTATGAAAAAACTATAGTCGTTTAAAAATCATGGGTGAGAAGTTAGTTTGAACTTTAAATTAAAAACATAATATGGTTAAAGATGAAGGACCAAACTTGTAAGTTGAATGAATTGTGTTTAAAAGACAAGTTTACCCTTGCTAACACATATACCTTATGCTTTAAATGTTGTAAATTACTTAAAAATGGGTGTCCTAATTTGCCCTTGGTTGGTGTATTATATGTAGTATAGATATGACAAATCTTTTTTATTATATGGGTGTCAGTTAGCCTTACTCTTTAACACAAAACCAATTAAAAGTTTAGATAGCCTAACTAAAAATATATATGGATTTTATTGTACTCTTATACTAATTTTAAAGAAAGTTGAATACAATTAACAATCTAAGAATCATCGTGAAGAAAAGGTATTATGATGAAATCAAAATCTATAGCAATTCAAGGATGCAGTAGCATATCAATATCATGATTCTAGTATCTATTAGTTGTTATGAAAGTTATTACAAAAAATTGCAAGGTTACACTCAACTACTAAAAATCATCAGTGAGATGAACACCATTTGTTAACTGAACATTATTTCAGAGAAAATCAACTGACAATCAAATATAAATTAATGGCACTTGTTAAAAAAAAGTATGAATATCAAGTAACTACTAATAAGTGATATTGTGACATTCGTCAATGTCACACCCGGCCCTGAGCGGCGGAAACAGCCGGGCGCGCGCGAGTGGGGATTGATAATTAAGCACGGGCCATTGCAAACATTCAAAGTAAGATTTTCATTGCGCATGAAATGTTTAATACAAATACATTACATTGTTTAAAAATTACATAAAAACATCCAAGTATAAAAACTGTTGAAGATTTCCACGCCATATCCCCTTGCGCGGCGGGAACAACCACGCGCATCGAAGGGATAGAACTAAAATCTTCCAAAAAGCTAGTTTTAGATGTTCAGCGTGAAGTGCTCTAAGTGTGACTCCATGCGCTACCTAGTTATCTCCTGAAAGACACGTAAAAACATTTGAATCAGTATAAACTGAGTGAGTTCACAAGTTTTAGTAACTTGATAAATCGCATTGCATCATAGTCTTAATAAAAATCATATTGAAACACATTTCTGATTTCCTGTCTAAACATATACTTGATAATCCGTATGAAAACATAGATCTGACACATATTTCTGATAAAAATCGTTCCGCGGGCTACGCGGGAACATTACTGGGAATCGTGCTCGTCTGTGTAAGTGGCGCTGCCACTACGAGCGAAATAAGTAATACCGTCCCGCGGGTTACGCGCGAACGTTTCTGGAAAACGTGCTCGTCCATGCAAAGTGGCGCTGCCACTACGAGCTAAATAATGTAATGCCGTCCCGCGGGTTACGCGTGGACATTTCTGAAAAACCGTGCTCGTCTATGCAAAGAGGCGTTGCCCCTACGAGCTAATCAATAATACCGTCCCGCGGGTTACGCGCGGACGTTGTGCCGGAAAACAAGGCGCTCGTCCATGCAAAGAGGCGCGACCCCTACGAGCGGGCTCAAACCCATAGTACTGCCCCATGACCATACTAGGCACTCGTCCATGCAAAGAGGTGCGACCCCTACGAGTGGGTGGATCAAACCAGCAGTCCCTACCCTTAGAGTTCCAATGGTAAAGTGATCACTTACTCGAATTCTAGCGCACATACATCGAAAACCATAGATAACCGTTCGCATTGCTCATCATGAAACATAATTTAAACACATAATCGCTTGCATAGCTTGTAAGTATACCATGATAAAACATTATTTAAGTACGTGTCCCTTGCCCCGAAAACAGTTTAAAAGTAGTGAAAACAGTGAAAATAGGGGCTGTGAGACTCACCTGTGGTTCTTGTTATGGGATTAATCGAGATTCGGGTTTCCTTGGTGTTGGCCTTGGAATTGAAGGTCTAGAATACGATTAAATAACAAGAAGTATATATATTAAGATCAAGAATTAGGAGAATATAAGGGTTGGAAAGCAGATCTCAATGTTATATTCTCGGCTTACCTAGTAACAGGATCGGAAATGAAAACAACGGATGCTTGGGAGATGATTAGTGTAAGTTTGCAGTTCTTAAGAGAGAAGTTTGAAGTGTGTTTTGGGTGATAATTTAGGTTACATATTTATAGGCAAACTCAAGGGAACACAATCCCTTGCTTTAGGGGATTGTAATCTTTTCATATCTAGGTGTAATAAAGTATGGAAATTATTATTATTTATTTAAAAGTGGAGTAGTGGATAAAAGATTTTGATTTGATTTGGACAGGACATGCAGGTCTGTGGTTGGTGGGAGTAGGTGGCTGACAGTTGACTTTTCATGTTACAGTGTGCTTTTTCAGGTACTTTTGTCAGTGTACAGTAAAAAGTGGAAAATCTCTGAAACACGCTACTGTTTCCTTTTGGGCGAGAGTAATCTCCTTACCTCTGGAGAATAGACTAAGTGTTCTGCGCGTATCACTTTGTGCGCATAGCTTTCTGCGTGAAGGACATTTCTTTGCTGCGGGTAGGTACGTAACCTTCTCGCAGTCAGGGACATTGAGTTTCATTTGTAGATTCTCCAGGTGGTCTTGGTATTTCATCATAGTGATCAGTTATGTTGAAGTCAATTCCATCTTGGAGCTTCAGACAAACTAGCTCTCAATGTTCCCGCCATGCGGGGAGGTTAGTTCCCTTTCCGCACGCGCATAAACGATTTGGGATGCACCCGCCTTAGCATCATGCGAGACGGTCAACCCAATGGACAACATTATGGATACATAAAACCAATACACTCGCGCATGGCGCATATAACATATGCCCATGCTGGTTCTTATCATGGCGCGCTCGCGCAGGGTGCACATAACAATTACCCGCGCTGATTCTAACATAGCGCGCTCACGCAGGGCGCACATAACATGCCCGCGCTGACTAACATAGCGCGCTCGCGCAGGGCGCACATAACAAATGCACGTGCAGACTAACATAGCGCGCTCGCGCAGGGCGCACATAACAAATGCACGCGCTGACTAACATAGCGCGCTTAATATTTACAATCACCTAATTATTAGGTTGATTTCTTAGTTTATAGGATTGGGAAATTACCGGGTGTCACAGTCAATTTCGGGTTCTATTTGTATTCGTTTGTGTATTTTTTTATCGGGTAAACCGACCCGATTTATATCCCAAACATTTCAAATATATAAAATATTGGATTTTATGTTACTAAATCATTCCCACATGTTCAATTTGAAAAACCCCTTTTACGGATTCGAAAACGCCTTTAAAACGATCAAATTACATCAAAAACGAACTTCCAGGACGCAAAACGAACCACGCAAGACGAGCTGACCAGACCCCACCCTCATGGGCGCCGCGCCCAGCGGCCATGAAGGCTAGGGCGGCCGTGCGTGGAGGCCTCAGACCTGCAGATTCGTTTTTTTTTTTTTGGCTTTTTATGTTTTCTTGTGTTTATAATCAACCCATTTTCATGCAAGATTCTTTAAGCTTGACCATTTAAACTTACCCTAATATATACACATCCATTTTCTACATTTTACATTTGCTCTTACTTCAAATTCTCTCTCAATTCTTAAGATATAAAGGTTGTTCTTCATGTTCTTGGTAGTTTGACATTCCAAAGTCAAACTAACCATAGTCTTTCATTTTAACTAACTTGCGAACTCTTATTAATACTTGAAGCTTATGGCACAACATATATATAATATACACCCCTTTGTTACCTTTGGTAGTTACTTCTCCGGTCTCGATTGGTAAGGTTTCGGACCTCGTAAGGCAAGGCTACATGGAGGACTTTCGTGGTCTTTGTTATATATTTTCCGCACCTAACAATCTAACTTTATTATTGCTTACTAACCATGATTAACTTATACTTATCTTGCTTATTTATCTAGTTCCATGGTTATGGGTTCTAAGAGTCTATGCTTCGATTTAACCGTAAATAGCTCTAGACCGTAAACCAAACTTTGCTTACTAGTTTTTTTAAATAATTGTTTAAGCATTCTTATTGTTAAATTTAAGTTTCTAAAATCATTTTTTACAAGTTTTTTGATATTTGGGCATGTGGAAACCATCTATGAACTTATTGTGATATGGAAACCGAACCAAACCGAACTTTCGTTTAAAGACTTTATTGTTAACCTTTTGTTGTAAAACTAGTATCATCATTTATAAATTGTTATACAAGTTCTTTGATATTTGGGAATGTGGAAACCATCTATGAACTTATTGTGAGATGGAAACCGAACCAAACCGAACTAAACCGATTTTCACTCGCTTAAGACACACGAGTGTGTTTTTAGCTATCAAGACTTGTATAAATCTTTAAAAATACTTTATAAACTGATTTTAATTATTTTCTTAAGTACTTGGAAATGTTGGATCCAACTTGATCTTATAACAAAGTTTGGACCGACAAAATCGAACACTCGCTTAACATACGTTGTTAGTTATAAAACAATAGAACTACATACTTGGTTATGTCTTATTAAATTTTATTGAGTTATCTCATAACATTCATTATTTTGGAAAGTTGACTTTGGGTTTGACCAATTATCAAGACCCGAACCAACAGCCCGAAACACTCGTTAAAACCCGTTTTAGTATCTATATTATAAAGGGACTTGCATTATTGTATTTTTACCCACCTTATTACTTAACATAGGTTGTATAAATATTAAGGACTAGATACTTTAACCTGGTTTCGAGCAAACTTATATTTTAAAAGACTATTATTATGTTTTTCTTAAATATATACATTTTAAACCTTAAACTTTAAATTATTTACATTTCCTAGCATTTATTTTATTTAAAGACTTCCTAGACAACCCTTTTTTATACAAGACATCCTTCCACCTAGACCTTGCTCGTTAAACCTCATCATTCCGGTTACTCGTCATTGTTACCAAATCAAGTTTGTTACTTGAACGTGAGTACTTTTTGTTGGTGCATAATGTCAGTAGTTCAGTATCTTGTGTTTGTATGTGTCTGTAATCGTGTTAGATTGTTTGTTTTGGTTTTGAATATCGTTTTGCACAAGTTCGCCTGGGATGTAGGCGAACTTGGAAATAAGCGAAGTTATGACAACTTCGCCTAGTATGTTAGGCGAAATTGTCGAGGTCTATTTAAACCTCTCTTCGGCTTATCTTAAAAAGAAGTTTTTTTTCCGAACGTGTATTGGTGATTATTGATATCACGTGTTGAAGTGTTGCAATACAATCGTGTTTATTAGTATTGTGACGTGTGTTTGTTTATCGGTTCAACGTATTATCTATCTTACGCTCGTATCGTATTACGTGGGGATTCCGCACTCTCGTGTTACGGATTACTCCTGTGTAGATCCGGCCGGGAACCTACAATTGGTATCAGAGCCATTTGCTCGTGATTGTGTGGTTCGGGATTATCACACGGGTGCAAAGATCGTTCCGTTCGACTATTCGCGGAACGAGTTTACGTTGAAATACCTAGTTTTTGTGTCTTACCCATCTCCCACCATCAAATATACCCCAAAACACCTTCACATACCTCGCAATACATCCAATTAAAACCTACAAAACCTTGTGTTCATCAAGCGAAGTTGCCGTCATCTTACGTAGGGTTTAAGCGAACTTATAAGGTTTAAGCGAAGTTAAGAACAAGCGAAGTTAAGAACAAGCGAAGTTGAGTGTAACTTATAAGCGAACTTATAAGGTACAAGCGTAGTTAAGTCCAAGCGAAGTTACGTCCAAGCGAAGTTATATTAACTTCGCTATCTGATCACTGTTTAAAAAAAATAATACTTTCTTTGTATTTCGAGTCGTGTTTCTTTCAACTATGACTTCAATAAATATTACAGAACTGGTAAAGATGGAGGTTGAAGCCGGTTCAACAACTAAAGCTCCAAAAATGCTTAAGGGTGCCGATTTCGTTGCATGGAAAGATCGGTTTGAACAGTATGTGAAGTATCAAGATGCTAAGATGTGGGTTTGCATTCAAGACGGATACATTCCACCAACATCCTTATTTGAAGGTCGTGAACAAATTAAGAAGTACAGTAAGATGGAAGAGGAGGAAAAGAAAATGTATGAGGCAGAGAGTAAAGCTCATGCAGCAATAACAATGGCTCTTCCACAAGAGATTCTTCATACCTTCAAGAAGTACAAAACTGCTAGAGAGCTATGGGAAGCACTAGAAAATAGATATGAAGGTAATGTGGGGATACGTGCTTCCAAGACAAAGCTGCTAAAAACCCAATTTTCTGTGTTCAAGTATTTGAAAAATGAATCACTTGACGATATCATCACAAGATATTATCACTTGATGACCGAACTTAGTAATTACTCCATTGAATACAAGGAAGAAGAGGTAGTAGAGAAACTTCTTGATGCTCTTCCACCGAAATGGGAAATGTACACGGTTCTGATGAGAGAGGATAAAGACTTTGCCAAGATTGATTTGGAAACAACAGTCAATAAATTACGAAATTTTGAACTTAACATGGTTCGGAAGGAGACACCAACTGATCAGGTTCAGGATCCGTGAATGTATGGTGCGAAAGTCACTCTAAGCTCAAGTTCAAAATCAGAATCCTCTGCCTACTACTCAAAGGGAGAATCAAACTCAAACTCAAACTCAGCTCGGGATGGTCATGTGATTCTCAATATGGATGGCGACGTATGTTTCGTAGCTGGAGGTAGTAATCCTTCAAAACCTCAAAGCCACAACTGGAAATTTCTCGTCAAATGTTTCAAGCTACAACTACTCATAGATGCCTATGAGTGTTAAATCAGCTGAACAGCAGTTTGCTCTATACGCATCCTTCATTGCATCTTATGAGAACTACATCAAAGGTAAAATAGTCGACCCTGCAACTTTGGATAAAGACTATGATCAGATTGATGCTGATGATTTGGAAGAGATGGACCTGCAGTGGCAGATGGCTATGATAGTAAGAAGGGTAAAGAGATTCATGAAGAAAACGGGTAGAAAGTTCGTTGGAGAAAGACCAGGGTTTGATAAATCAAAGGTTCGATGTTACAACTGTCAACAAAATGATCACTTTGCTAAGGAATGTACAAATGAGAGAGTTGAACGGAGTCAGAACAGGCCTGCACAACAGAATAGGGGAGGTAGTGAGAATAGGGCTATGTTATCTAGACAGAATGGTGGATATAACTGGAATATACAAGTTGAGGAAGTGCTCGAACATGCTAATTTGGTAAACATCGAAACTGGAGGAAGTGAGAGGGAGACGGGAGAAAATCAAGCATATATGGCAGAAGTGAACGACCAGCTCTCTGAGGTAAGTTCTGAACTTCATTGTGAACAATGTGAAAATCTGTCTGAACAATTGAAAACAATAACTGATCAGTTTGTTAGTTTGGACACACAATTTAAAACGTTAAAAGAAGATCATCACTATACTAAAATTAGAGAAAACAGTTACTCGGTAAAAATAAAAGCTAGTGAAAAGGATATCAGAAGTCTTAAAGCCAGTCTAGCTGAAAAAATACAAGTAATTGATCTTAGTTATGAAGTGTTAGAAGAAAAAACCAAACTAATTGCTGAAAAAGATAAACAGATAGCTGATTACCAGGTAAAAGTGATGGAACTAAACAGAAAAATTGAACAATTTAGAAATTCCTCAGCAATGCTAGATCACATCATAAGTGTTCAACGTTCCCCGGTTAACAAAGGGGGAATTGGATTTTCTGAAGTTCCACCACCGTATAACAATAACTATACTTATAATCCTAGTAATCAGCAATCTACTAATGTTGAGATTAGTCAGACTGTTCCAGTCAAAATTTCGACTAAAGAACCTGAAGTTGATAAGAGCGAAACGAGTAAGTCAATTTCTAATGTTGAGATTTCTGTCCCTAGCTCTGTCTCATAAAATTCGGACAAGTCATCCGAATCGGGTGAGATAAAAGAAGAGGTAGTGTTACTAAAACGTGGGGAAGAATATAAGCCCGATGAAAAGAATTCCTCTCTAAACCCGTTCGTCCACCATATGTTAGACAAACGGGTAGTAATGCAACCTCGACATCTGCAACAACTGTTGAGACGAAAGTTCAAAACAGAAGTTGTTTTAGATGCAACAAAGTAGGACACCTTATTGCTGATTGTCCTCTAAAACAGAGAAAATTTAGAGGTATGAGGCCTCCGAAAATGGGAATAAAAGGAATACTAGTTATGATACTGGTAAGAATGCAAACACACCAAATTTCAGACATTGGACTAATCCAAGGTTTCAAAGAAATCAGTCTCATTTTTTCCCAGTTAACTACCAAACCAACAATTATAATTCAGTTAATTCACTAAGGTTTGGATGGCCTCATAGCCAGTCCTCTAGAAGGTTTCCTTTCAGAACTTACAGAAACCATCCTCAAACTGACTTTGGGCAACCAAAGTACTGGATGCCGGTCAACAGATTTAATCGACCCAAGACCAGTAGGTCTTGGGTCCCCAGATTTTAATCTATTTCTTTAATTGTGCAGGAACAGTCAAACAAGGCTGTAAACAATCTGTGGGTTGTTGACAATGGCTGTTCCCGGCACATGACTGGTAACAAGAATTTTTTATGTGATTGGAAATCCGTTCAAGGAGGAAGGGTTAGTTTCGCTGGAGAGAGTGGAGGTAGAATCAGTGGTATTGGAACTGTGACAAATGGAAGAATGAAGTTAGAGAAGGTGAATTTTGTGGAAGAGTTGAAGCATAACTTGTTGAGTGTATCTCAGATTTGTGACAAAGAATACACGGTGCATTTTACAAAAAATGAGGCAATCGTTCTTTATCCTGGTTTCAAGATACCAAAGGCCTGGGTAGTGATGAAAGCTCCAAGAGAAAAGAACACGTATGTAATGGATATGAGATCAACTGAGATGACAACAGAAGAGTCATGTCTTTTGTCAAAGGCAACTGAGTCTGAGTCTGAGTCAGAGTTATGGCATCGAAGAATGGGACATATACATCTTCGCAAAATGAATTACATTGTCAAGAATGGGCTGGTACTTGGAGTTCCCTTAAAGAATTTTAAATTTGAAGATCAATGCTTGTCGTGCAAGAAAGGAAAGCAACACAAAAAGCCTCATCACTCCAAGAAGGTTAACTCAATTGTCAGCACCCTAGACCTACTACACATGGATCTCTTTGGTCCTGTGAATGTAATGAGTCTAGGTGGAACGTCATACTGCTTGGTTGTAACCGATGATTACTCTCGATACTCTTGGGTAT
Source organism: Bidens hawaiensis (assembly GCF_021521415.1). NCBI lineage: Eukaryota > Viridiplantae > Streptophyta > Magnoliopsida > Asterales > Asteraceae > Bidens > Bidens hawaiensis. The sequence goes on from NW_027491818.1 coordinate 737,592, forward strand.
ACTTTCTGAAGGCAAAAGATGAGACAGTTCAGTTGGTAATTAACTTGATTACCAAGGTTGAAAATATTGTTGGGAGAAAGGTTAAGTACATCAGGAGTGATAATGGTACAGAGTTCAAGAACTATCATATGGAGATGTTCTGCTTACAGAAAGGGATAGAACATCAGTACAGCGCCCCGTATACTCCGCAACAAAATGGAGTAGCTGAGAGGAAGAATAGAACGCTAATCGAAGGAGCCAGAACCATGCTAGCAGATGCTAAAATTCCCGTGGTGTTCTGGGCTGAAGCTGTTGCCACAGCCTGTTATATCCTTAATCGTGTTTTAACTGTTAAAATATTAAATAAAACTTATTATGAACTCATGCATGGTAGAAAGCCAAACTTGAATGGTCTCGAACCTTTCGGGTCCCCATGTTCGATACTAAAGACAAACTCAAAATTTGGTGAGAAAGCCGATGAAGGTAATTTAGTCGGATATGTTGTTGGGACTCCCAACAGAAGAGTCTTTAATTTATCGAACAGCAAGGTTGAGGTGGTATGTAACACTGACATTATGAGTTACAAATCACCAAGGCCTAGCATGGGACCCGCTGAAGCTTTCGACTATGATAAACTATTCAAATCTTTTAATATGCCTTACTTGGATTTTGCAGAAGTTGATGAGAAAATTGCTTCACAGATTCTGTATGACGAGGAGGAAAATATTGTGCAACGTCCGCGATACGATGAAAGTCAACCTTCCTTGTCAAGTGCCGTTGATACTCCTGCTGCCTCTACTGAAGAAGAATTCTACAATCCATTTCACTCTCAACATCAATCACCCACTGATGAACTCTCTTCGAATTTAGAAAACAATCTGGAAGTCGGTCCGGTTCAGACTACTGGAGTTCACAAAAATCCCTCTTTGGAGAACGTGATAGGTAATCTGTCTGATGGTGTTCAAACAAGAAGAAGTTTGGATGAACACACATGTGTTTACGCAAGCATTAAAGACACAGGTATCATAAATGAATGCTTGTACACCTGCTTCATCAGCCAGATTGAACCGAAGAAATATCAAATGGCTCTAAAAGATAGCTCGTGGGTTGCAGCCATGCAAGAAGAATTAACACAGTTTGAGAAGATGGAAGTATGGAAATTAGTTGAAAAACCACAAAATGTAAATGCTATCGGTACAAAGTGGGTTTTTAAATGTAAGAGAGATGAGAAAGGGATAATCATACGGAACAAGGCAAGACTAGTAGTAAAAGGGTTTAATCAGCAAGAAGGAATCGACTACAACGAAGTGTTTGCTCCTGTGACAAGATTAGAGGCAATTCGACTATTTTTGGCATTTGCTGCACACAAAGAGATGAAAGTGTTCCAGTTAGATGTGAAAAGTGCCTTTCTTAATGGTAAAGTCGATGAGGTGGTGTATGTTGAACAACCTCCGGGATTCCCTGACCCAGATTTTCCTGATCATGTGTACAAACTGAGTAAAGCTTTATATGGGCTACATCAGGCCCCTCGTGCCTGGTACGCAACCTTGTCCGATTACTTGCTTGTGAATGGGTTCGAAAGAGGAAAGATCGATAGCACGCTATTTGTCAAGAGAAAAGGGGGAGATTTTCTACTCGTTCAAGTCTATGTGGACGACATCATTTTTGATGTATCAAAAGTCGCCATGTGTCAGGAATTTGAAGCAGTCATGAAAAAGAAGTTTGAAATGAGCGCCATGGGTGAATTAACTTTCTTTTTGGGATTGCAGGTAGATCAGAAGAAAGATGGGATGTTTATTCATCAAACAAAATATGTCCATGATGTGCTCAAACGCTTCAAGATGGACGATAGCACCCCATTTGATACTCCAGTATGCGTCAATCACAAACTAGGTGCTGATTCTGACAGTGATGAAGACGTTGATCCCACCCAATATCGAGCAATCATAGGTTCTTTAATGTATCTAACTGCATCTAGACCTGATATTATGTTTGCAGTTTGTTTTTGTGCTCGTTTTCAGGCAAGCCCGAAGGAATCTCACATGAAGGGAGTGAAAAGAATATTGCAGTATCTCAAAGGCAAGCCTAAGTTGGGATTGTGGTATACGAAAGGGGGAGAACTGGATTTGGTAGCTTACACAGATTCTGACTATGGAGGTTGCAATCAGAACAGGAAGTCAACAACCGGTGGATGTCAGTTTCTGGGAGGAAGATTGGTGTCGTGGCAGTGCAAGAAGCAGACCTCAGTAGCCATTTCCACCTACGAAGCAGAGTACATGGCAGCATCAAACTGCTGCTCCCAGGTTCTATGGATACAACAGCAATTGCGCGATTATGGTCTGAATTTCACTCAAACTCCTATTTGCATTGATAACACTGCTGCAATCTCAGCTAACAATCCCGTCAAACACAGCAAAACTAAACATATTGACATTCGTCATCATTTTATACGGGATTGTGCTGAGAAGAAATTAATTGTGCTTGAAAAGGTTGATTCTTTGGATAATTTCGCCGATCTTTTTACTAAAGCGTTTGACCGATCCCGTTTTCAAAATCTTGTTGAGCTTAATGGGATGATCAATCCCGAGTAACCTTGTTTTTCGTTTTGATTTAAAAAAAAAAAACCATCACTATCGCTTAGAATTATGTCGGTTGCTTCAGTTTGATGGACACATCTTCGGCTATGTTTGGTCCTTACTTCTACTAGTAGATTTTGAGGATAGCCATTAACCAGATGACTGAAAGTGACCGGGGCGGTTTATGATGGGTTTTTATTCTTTCGCTGAAAAATAGTCGTTCATACTTAGTTAGAAGGACACATACTCGTATGTGGTCGGTCCAGCTGATCCATTGGATCTTCAGGATAGCCGGTTACCTGAAGACTTTGACGTGATCGGGGCGATAGAATTTAATTTTTTTTTTGGGAGATGATATAATTTTTCAAGTCTATAACTTCGTAAGAAGTTTCAATATAATGTTTAAAAGAAAATTGATCCATCCATGGAAAGTGATAGAAAAACTAATTCTGTGTGCTTAACTGGTGAAGTTATTAGGCCTAAAAGACTCTAGAACAGCCATTGTAAGTTATGGTAGCTTTCTATGGTGCGTAAAAGTAGAAGTGATACAAACTAAATCTCCTCGATTTAATGTGGAGAATCATTCTGAGTTGTGCATGTCTCCATATACATCTTTCCGAATGATAGGCAGAAAAGTGATTACCCAGTCATACACGAGCCCGTGAGCGTTCTAATTCCCGAGAAGATAGTGTCAAGTACCTGCAGTGATCCAGATTCGGGACTTGCAGGTGTCTATAATTTGAAGTTGTATTAATGTCTTTAGTAAAAAAAACAAAAAAAACATATATGTTGTTAAGCCTTCTGAAGCTTGTGTTGTCTCACATATAAATAAAGAGGCAAGAAAGAGAACGGGAAGAAGACTCTAAAGATGGATGTGTGCTTACTGTTTAATCAGACACTACGGGTCGAAGTCAACTCGGGGTGACTTGGGGAAAGCCAAATACGCTTTGAGAATAGATAGGAGGCATCACAATCTCTCATGTGATGTCCATCTAAAGTTTGAGCTTAATTGAACCTAATCCGAATCACAGAAGCGATGAAAATCATACTAAGTTTTATACATGCTTACAACCTGTTTCTTTATGTCATAATATCGCTGAACATGGATCTATGTGACAGCCACTTAATTAGTATGATTCCTGTTCGGATCTTTTCTAAAACATACAGGTCCTCGTCAAGACTGAAATTTGATCCCGTTTAATTAATTATCTTTACTTTATTTTATGTTTTATACATTGGTACGTTTTAATAAATACTTGGTTACTAGTTTTGATTCCTTTCTCTTTAATCTAATTTAAGGCGATGTTGTTTATTAAGAAGTTGGTTCAGGCGAAGTTATTATCACAGCGAAGTCGACCAGCGAAGTTGTCACAGGGGTGAAGTTAACCTTAACTTCGCCCATGTATTTTCGAACCTATATAAGGGGTCAACTTGGTCAAACACTTCCCAAACTATCAAACACTCGGCGAACTTATACCCACACTTCTACCCTCGGCGAACTTATACCTTGAATCGAACCTCATTATTATCTGTTTCTTGTCCGTGTTAAAGGTGTGTAGGATCGGTTTAACCTGTAATTCATGTTAATGGTGTTAATCAGATACCTTTGTGGTCCGGTTTGTGACATAGTTTGTGCAACCCTTTAAACACTCGATAAACTATCTGTTTTTACTGTGTTTGTAACCCATTTGGTCTTCTAGATCTCAATAGAACTATCTTTTCATGTTTTCATTCTCAAATACTCCAAACAAAACCACGATCGAACCCCAGTTATACGCCGTTTCAGATTCAGGCGAAGTTAGGATTTAGGCGAAGTTGTACTCAACTTCGCCATATGTTTAACTTCGCCTGCTAAAGGTTATTTTACTTAAAAGTTCAGGTTTGTTCTTAGGCGAAGTTAGGGTTTAGGAGAAGTTGTACTCAACTTCGCCATATGTTTAACTTCGCCTACTCAAGCTTATATTATTTAAAAGTTCTGGTATGTTCTCAGGCGAAGTTAGGGTGTAGGGCGAAGTTGTACTCAACTTCGCCATATGTCTAACTTCGCCTGCACATGAGATGTTATCATTACTTCGCTCATGGTAACAGGCGAGGTTATGATCTGCTACGTCAATGTTCTAACTTAGACCATTTGTTGCGCAGATATGGCTGCTGTGGCAGGGGCTGGTGGTGCTGGTGGTGACGAAGGTGGTGACAACAACCGACAGTTCTTTCTGGGTCACAACATGTATATCACTTTGGATCCGGATGCTAGTGGTATAGACGACTATCGTGAGATCATATCATTCCTCGTTCGCTCACGTATTTTTCATGCCATCACGACTACCCTCCCCATTTCTCTACCAAATATTGAAGACTTTTGGCGAACGGTAGAATATGACTGTAGAGTTGATCCTCCGGTTATGCGCGCTACAGTGAACAATCAGGTGGTACAGTTCTCTGCAGATCAAATAAGGGTCGCTTTGCAGTTCGGGGTTGAAACTACAAATGATCCAACAGATTTTCCGGCTCCATTCAGAGATGGTGCGTTTCTACGTATGGGTTATTCGGGTCCGTTGGGTGACACTCAAAGGAGAAAGGGATTTTTATTAGATCAGTGGCGTTTTCTGATGAACGTGATGATAGTGTGCATGTCTGGTCGTAAAGCTGGTACAGACGGTATGGGGGCAACGATGCAATCTGCAATGACAGCCCTGACTTACAACAAGCCATACAGCTTTAGTCAGATGGTGTTTTATGAAATTGATCGTCAGAGACGCGCGGTCGCCAGGGAAAGATTTTTAATGTACCCGAGATTTTTACAGATGATTTTGAATCATGTAGCCCCTACGCTACCTCAACGACGTCCTATCCGTTATGTTGAGAGTGTAAGTAAGAGAATCTTTGCGCAATGCAGGTCGTCAAGTGCTCGTAGCAAACCAGAGCTTCGTCCGCGGCACACTGCACTATTTGGTTATCTGGTAAATCCGGCTTATATTGCTCCTCCAGAAGATGAATTTCGAGACCCGGCACCGCAACAGGCTAATGTTCCTCAACCACCTCCTGTGGTTCAATCACCACCTGTGGTACAGCAAGCACTGCCTGCTGATTCTGTTGCAGCTCCGGAAGAACAGGTCGATCTTGAAGCCGCCTTGGGAGGACAAGGGTTCTTCGACATGGAACATATTGATCCAGCTGCTGAAGTTCAAGCCCCAGTAGCTGAGGCATCTGGTGTGAATGTTTCTATGGTCGCTACGTCTGTGGCGGGTTCTGAGAGAACCGACTCTGATTCCTCCATTGACGATATTGCTGAAGCACAACAGATTCTGGTCAGACAAGAAAGAATACATGGCAAGAGAAAGAAAGACTCGGATGACAGTGAATCTGACTATGAGGAGGAGTTAGACAAGTTGGTACGAAGATCGAAGAAGGTCAGAACTGGTGAGAGTTCAGGAGTTGGTGAAAGCTCAAGGGTGGTTCGTTTCTCTCCACCCTCGTTATCTGGTATGACTATGGTTCCTGCTTCTATGATTGTGACAGTGCCGATTACCTCAAGTGTTCCCGTGGTGACAACATCGTCATCCTTTGGTGTTCCTCCGATCACGTTTCAATTTACAGCACCAGAGATAGTCTCCTTGCCACCTCCTACTGTTACTCCATCGGAGGTTGTTGCAAGATTTGTTGAGTCAACGTTGGTTGCTACTGCGGGGTTGCCTGTTTCAATACCACCCGCAATTACTTTTCAGACTACTTCTGATACTCCAGCTAGTTTGGGAATACCTCCACCTTATGCTCAAGACGTTTCTCACATGCGTTTTGATTTTGATGCTACCTTGTCTGATTCTGAAAGGATAGCTGCTCTTGAACGAGTAGCTGCTGAACAGTCAAGAATCAATCTAATCCAGACTCAAGCTATCCAACGACTTGTAGCAGAAAATCAGATCCAATCGTCCCTCCTTGCTGAACACGGTAAACTATTTGATGCTCTAAAACAGTTCTTAGCATCTCAGGGGGAGACGAGCTGCAAGGGCGACGAGTTGAGAACCAAGAAGAGACAAGATAGAGACGATGATCCCAATGCATCGAAAGGTGCAGGTGGTGAGTTGCCAAGAACTGAACAAACTCTTGGGACTTCCACATCTCAGGGGGAGTCAACTGGTACATCAGGTGGATCAGGTGGTGAAAATGTCGTGGTTGTTGATGATGAGGAAACGTTGGGTGATGACGATGATTTAACAGATGATGTGTTAACTATTGATGAGATTGAAAAGATAGGAGAACAGATTGTGATTGATAGTGAGATAGAAGAAGGTGAGATTGTGGATGATAGTGTAGAACATGATATTCCAGACGTTGACAAGGTGAATGTGAGTCAAGATATGGATGTGTCAGATGAGTCTGAGTGGGAAGAACAGCCGAGATGGAAAGAAGGCAACGCTCAGTGGTTTGTTAAGACAAAGAAGCCAGCGGTTCCAACGATGTTCAAAAAGAGTTACAATATCAAGGGGTATGCTGAGTCAAAGAAGGGTATTATTTGCTGGCTGTATGATGAGCAGTTAAAGTTATTTATGATTAAACGCTTTGATGGGATTCAGTATTTTAAGAGGACGTTGAGATCGCTCAATACCTTGCCTGAGTGTGAGGTGAAGGATTTGGCTAAATTGGGATTGATTAATAAGAATGATAACAATATGGCTAGAATAATTGGGAAGATTGTGTGGAATGAAAGTGTGAAAGAAAAGAAGTTTGAGTTGTTAAAGCCTCAGAAAGAGAAGTTAGTTGAAGATAAGGAAAGAGGAATGCGAGTTGATGGCAAGCCTTGGATGGTGATGAAATATAAGCCGATTCGGTGTTTGAAAGAAGTGCCGATGAAGATAATGCCCAAGGATGTTTTAAAGAGTCTCAAGTGGTGGTACGTTGATAGTCAAACAGCTGAAGCTGTTATGGAAGATGAAGACGAACAGGAGATTCTGAGAGTGTATGATCCCATGCACTTGGTAAATTTGTCTCAAGCTGATTTGCAGGTACTAAACGATAAGAAGATATTCTACATTCCTGCGTGGAAAGATGAAGCCAAGAAGTACCAGAGGGTGGTCTCTGTCTGTGTAAGACAGGGTGTTCATGCTTGAAGACAGGTGACACGAGATTTTTGGGATTACTAGACACGAGAATGAAGATAGAGATATGAAGCTACTGCCAAGGGGGAGTCTGTTGGTGCATAATGTCAGTAGTTCAGTATCTTGTGTTTTGTATGTGTCTGTAATCGTGTTAGATTGTTTGTTTTGGTTTTGAATATTGTTTTGCACAAGTTCGCCTGGGATGTAGGCGAACTTGGAAATAAGCGAAGTTATGACAACTTCGCCTAGTATGTTAGGCGAAGTTGTCGAGGTCTATTTAAACCTCTCTTCGGCTTATCTTAAAAAGAAGTTTTTTTTTTTCGAACGTGTATTGGTGATTATTGATATCACGTGTTGAAGTGTTGCAATACAATCGTGTTTATTAGTATTGTGACGTGTATTTGTTTATCGGTTCAACGTATTATCTATCTTACGCTCGTATCGTATTACGTGGGGATTCCGCACCCTCGTGTTACGAGATACTCCTGTGTAGATCCGGCCGGGAACCTACACTTTTCATACCCCGTTTTCCATCTTTCGTTTTGGGGGTGATATTGCATACTTATTCAAACTAAATGTTTTATACTTGAGTCTTAAACCACAAACTTTATTGTATACCTTACTTAAATAAATGTTCGATTTGGTGTTCTATGCTTACATGCTTATATGCTTATGTGTTTACCGCTTTTGGTTGGTTGATTCATAAATCCGTGAACTATCTCGTATTCTCTTATAGCACGGTGCCGTTAATGTATTCTTATTAACGACCTCATGAAATCCGAATCTATTTGTATTCTCTTATAGACGGTGTCGCTAATGTATTCTTATTAGCGACCTCAATTTTATCCAAATTATTGCTTTTATTTATTGTTTCGTGTACAAGTTGTGGACATTTCTTATTATTTACATATTGTTTCAAACTATGAAATTTCTCACCAACCTTTGTGTTGACAAACTTTATTTTATGCAATGTTACAAATTTGACTATAGTTGACTCGAGGACTTGGAGAAAACGTTATCAAGACTATTAGGATATTAGTAAAACGAACAATATATTTGTTTACTTGTATTCAATTTGTTTGTATGAACAAGATGTGTTGTTTATTGATTTATGAAATAAATGAGTTGATTAAATATTGTCAATTTAATAGTGTTGTGTTTTGGGCAATCCGTTGCACCCCGACATGTTCCGCCGCCTTTGGTCGGGGTGTGACAGATATTGCTCATGTTTATACAGAAAGAATCATGAAGCACCTAGAATAGAAATACACATGTATTGCTTGGCATAAACAATTTAAGATTTTAGTTAAAGAACCATATTTGAATTTGTAACCTGCTATATTCTTGTTCTTTGAAGCATCAACCAATAATGTTGGGCCTACAGTGAAAAAAGACACAAAATATGGCTAAAGATGTTATAGGCAAATCTCTAAATCAATTAGTCAAGAATTTCAAAACCATCATACATAACAAATAGTAATCTAATAAACATAAAAGTGACTTATATATATATATATATATATATGTACGGAGCCATTTAATACCAGAGACTCGAGGCTATCAATCGAGAAGTTATAATCTGATCCGTTTTTGCTCCAGCCTTGAGCAGACTACTATTCTAGTTAACCAAAAGATGCAACATGCTAACAAACTAATTAAATTCCTAATTGCTAAGAAATATTTACATGCAAAAGTTATGGATACTAAAAACTAACATACTATAAATTTTACTACATGGGCTAAATAAAGAAAACGATAAAGTCTACATAATTGTAAAAATTATATTGATTCACATAATAATTTATTACGTGCAATCTGCAAAAAACAAAGATTATGGAACAACCAGTTTTGAGCAAAACCTGTCATGACTCGAACAGGGTTTGACCCAAACCATGCATCCCGTTAAATCGCTCGTTTTGCCATGTATAGGATAAGGCATAGCCCATAATAATACATAAGCTCAACAAAATTTGCATGATTGAGTTGTAGTATAAACAACTTTTACTTGTCCTTGTTGGATCACAGTTATTTTGGTAGCATAATATGGCTATTAATTAAGTAACGGCAAGCATAACCAGAGAACCATTTTTCAGTGTAATTATCTCTAACCAGAATGATACTAATTAAAAGGAGGTGATAACTTTTTTTCATAAAAATAGTCGAAAATCCAATTTACATAAATGGAGTAATGTCTATCACAAGTAGCAGCATTTACAAAGTAAACAACCACCATAATTTAGAACACGTACCGTCTGGTTTCTCCCCATCGACGGCTTGATGACGGAATTGGAGGAACCGTATGGTAAAAGTCAGGGGCAGTATTTAATGAAATCCAAAATAAAAAACAACAAAAAGTTGCATACCGTCGTTTGTGTTGCTTTCCCGGTTCCCCGTTAACTAATCTCCATATCCATATACGAATTGCAATAAATTATGTTGAGCTCAAATCAGTAACAAAATCAAACCTGCCAGCGTCAATTTCCACGAATTGGAACACACATAAGCGTTAAATACTGATGATTGAAAACGTTAAAGTAGGAGATGGAGGACGACAGTTATGGTGGTGGAGTTATTTTTTATTCGAGAAAACAAAAACCTTAACTGCTCCTAAATCTAGGTTTTCAAGACAGGTGTCAAAATAATGGAAAGTAAAAATAAAAAGGAAGGATTGATTGATGTATGGATGACAGGTGTCTAGAAAACCTTGTTATAATAATAGATTAATTTACTTGTATTATTATTATTTTTTAATAAAACATATTTAACAGCTTGACTTGTTATTATTTTATTAGTATATTTAACATGTAATATGGTTGATGTATCTGTCAGGGTTTTTAAAAGAAAACGAAAAAAGTTTCAATATATAACACCACTAGACTATAATCTAATTTATACCTACGGCTTTTCATAGTGAAAATTTCTAATTACAAAAAGGTTTCTTGTGCCACAATCATTCAACTAGTACCATCTCACCTTTTGGTAAACTTGCGTTATTCAAATTCAAAATCACATTTATAAAGTTGGGTAAAGTTAAAATACAAATGATAATAAAAATGAGAAGAGTGAGAATGAATCCAGTCCATTGATCATAAATTTGAATGACTGAGATTAATTTAATAAATAAAAATTGATGGAAAGGACATGAAGGTAATAACCCACCTTTGTTGATTTTTCTCTCAACATGCAAGGCACATGCCAATTCCCCCTATCATTTTAAAATGTTCATAACTTTTTCATACGACATTATTTTTTTAAAAAGTCATCATAATAATAAACGTTATTTTATCTTTAATATGAGTATATCATATTATTATATAAAAATAAAAAAAATTTAATGGGTTTTTTAATTGCGTTTTTTTGTTGTTCATTGTGTCATTGTGTAATATGTTGCTTCCATTGTGTTTTACGCTTCAAGTCATTGTGTTATATATATTCACCACTGTGTCTTACGTTTTAGGTAATTGTGTTATACATATTCACCACTGTGTCTTACGTTTTAGATCATTGTGCTATACATATTCACCATTGTGTTTTACGTTTCAAGTTATTGTGTAACATGTATTAATCATTATGTTTTATGTATTAGATAATTTGTTGTTATTTTATCATTATTTTTACATATTATTATTACACAATGGTGTTATTAGTATTTAAAAAACATAATGATGAGCTGAAAGACACAATAACAAAAAAGACAATGACGAAAAAAGACACAATGATAAGCGAAAAGACACAATGGTGTGCGAAAAAACACAATGGCGAACAAAGACACAATGGTGTGCGAAAAGACGCAATGACGAAAAGAGACATAATGATAAGCGAAAAGACACAATGGTGTGCGAAAAGACACAATGACGAAAAGAGACACAATTATAAGCGAAAAGACACAATGGTGTGCGAAAAGACAAAATGACGAAAAAAGACACAATGACGAAAAGAGACACAATGATAAGCGAAAAGACACTGACGAAAAAAGACACAATGATAAGCGAAAAGACACAATGGTGTGCGAAAAGACACAATGACGAAAAAAGACACAATGATAAGCGAAAAGACATAATGGTGTGCGAAAAGACACAATGACTAAAAAAGACACAATGATAAGCGAAAAGACATAATGGTGTGCGAAAATACACAATGACGAAAAAAGACAAAATGGCGAAAAAAGACACAATGATAAGCGAAAATACACAATAGTGTGTGAAAAGTCACAATGACGAAGAAAGACGCAATTATAAGCGAAAAGACACAATTATGTGCGAAAAGACACAATGACGTAAAAAAACATAATGATAAGCAAAAAGACACAATGGTGTGCAAAAAGACACAATGACGAAAAAACACAATGATAAGCGAAAACACACAATGACGAAAAAAGACACAATGATAAGCGAAAAAACACAATGGTGTGCGAAAAGACACAATGACGTGATTTTTGTTTTAAATTTTATATAACAAAAATCACTCATATTAAAGATAAAAAAAACGTTTGTTATTATGATGAATTTTTTTAATAAAAAATATCATACGAAAAGGTTATAAACGTTCTAAAATGATGGGAGTATTAACATGTGCCTTGCATATGGAGATAAAAAATGTGTACAATTACCTTTATACCATTTTTCTTTTGATCTCCACTTGACACATGTTAATTATTTACAGCTTCTCACCCTTCTTATTTTTATTACCTTTTGTAAAATAACTTGACCCTTATAAAGTGTAACCGGTTTTGATATGTAAAAACAGTACTCCGATTTTGACATGTGAACATATTATATGAATACTACTATATGCACCATTAAATAAGTAAAGATACTAAAAGACAATAGTAATGTACAACACAAATAAAACCCACATTAACATTATCCAACTGCCAAATTTGCAAATTGTAATTGGTCGGGTCGGGTATATGACCCGAGTGCAACCGATAACATATATAACAATTAACAACAGTTCACGTTGCTAAAACTAAGCCACTTCAATGATCATAAGTAAGACAAAAAGCTAAGCAAAACTGAAGTATGCTGTTGCTTGTACAATAAATTAAAAACAAAACCATCAATACTCTTATTGCCTGACCGAAAAGTATGGTAGCACTGCCACCGCCAACCACCACCACCACCGCCTTTGCAATGGTACTGTACAGTATACTCTCCCACCACTACTGGGAATATTATATTGCTAACAAATCTTTCATTTTAACTGCCACCCGGTTCTCTTTTCACAGTAAACAAAACAGACCGACAAAAATACCCGTGGGTTTGAGCTCACGAACCGTTTATAAAGCTGTTTCAGTAGCAACCACTGGACCGCCTTTATCTGCTTCTTTATCCTCATTTGGAAGAGTTCTGTCGTCGGTGGGTCCCACTTTGGTGTCTTGAGCGTTGTTGGCGATTGCGGTTTTCTTGACGGCTTGACTTAAAGTGGAGCACAAGGTTGCAAATACGCTTTCTTTTGATTTGGCGGTTTTGCCCGACTGTCTTTGTTTTTTAACCGAATCAGGTTCTTGTTTGGAGGACGATAGCTTTCGTTTCAATCTTAATTCTAGACCCGCTTCATCATTGTCTTCAGACTTGTTCCTGGGTGCCGGTTTGTAGTCTTCATCGTCCTCATCATCTTCATAGTCAACAAGCCCACCTGGCCAAGGACTGGCAAACATTGACCAACAGAGTGTTTAGTTTAAGTCAGAATCTTCCAAAACTTCATTAAACATTTTTAGTATGTTATAAGAAAAAACCCCATTTTGAGTTTGATATGGGTTATGTTTTATTTCCAAAGGGTCAAATAAGTAAAACAAGAAAAGTTAGCTTAAAAAAACTAATAAACAAACACACTTAATTGTCTAAAGTATGTTTATTCAAAGAACAGATTATTACTAAGAATATTTTTTATATAATAATATTTGACGCGCTAATTAGATACAAAACATAAAAATTGCTCGGCGAAAAGTGTTTTGGGTCAGCCAACTCATGCTCCGTTTGGGGCTTCACCCATTGCCCAACCCACCATCCCTTATTTTTATTAAAATCAAAAACCCACCATCCCTTATTTTAACCTATAGAAAAAGTGATTAGGGGTGGCAAATGGGTTGGGTTGGGTCAAAACGGGTCATGGGTTGGAACGGGTTAGGGTCGAAACGGGTTAGGGTCCGAATGGGTCAACTAAAAAAAGGGTTGTTTTAGTTCAAGTCGGAAGGGGTTAGGGTCAGCAGGTTCGGGTCAGAACGAGGAAAACAAACGAAACATTTAGTTTTTTTACTTTTTTTGTTTTATATATTGAGTTATGATTTTTTATTAATTTTTTTGAATTGTGGGTTTTTATTAAAATCAAAAACCCCTAATAAAAATTTCAAAAAAAACAATAAAAAAAATCATAACTCAAAATGTAAATAAAAAACGAAAAAGGTAAAAAAACTAAAATGTTTTCGCTGTTGTCCTCGTTAAAAAAAAAACTGACAAATTAACCAAAAAGTCGACGAGAACGAAGCGAAAACCGAAATCAACCCGTCCAGTGAGAAAACTCGAAAGAAACCGAAACCACACCCGTACAGTGCAAAAACTCGTGTCGGCACGAAATTTGATCCTAGCCAAAACCTAAACCGATCTCAGTTCCAATCCAAAACCCGTTTCAACCCGAACCTGCCAGTTTTCCTTATAACACTAACCCACATCGACCCATATATTTAAATTTGTTGACCCATTTTGACCCGAAAATAAGATTGTGAAATTTCAAGTGACCCATTTTGACCCATTTAATTAAAACCTATGACCCAAACCAACCCATATAAATTTTAAAACAACCCAAATTGACTCATTTAAAATGGTTTGGGTCAAGATTGCCACCTCTAAGAAAAACGATGAGACACAGGTAATAACCCGTCAGTCCGACGTTTGATAACTAGTCAACCATCAAATTCCCTGTTAATGAAAGCAACAATTACAAAAGACATCTGGAGGATTGAAAACCAGTAAATATCATGACGACTGGTAAATAAGAACTTTTAGCATTAAATCTTCCAAAAACAGATAGTTTTCATGATGTCCATAAAATTTATTCCACTTCCCTTTCATGTCAACTTCTACATGTAATGCAAGTATGCAACATTAACAAAAACTGTAAAAACCAATAAAGATCTCTAAAAGTTTTATCACAGAAAAAACATATACCGTGTTCTGTCAACTTTATTTCAAATGAAGGCAAAGAAATAAGAACATTAAAATCGAGTTGTATCTGAGTATTTAACAGTGCATTAAAATATAACATAAGATTTGTAGAAGTTACCTTAATGATGAAGTATTTGCAGCTGCTCCATTGGATAAACTGGGTTGTGAGCGCACCCTTGTACGAGGCATTGACGCAGACGCAGACGCAGACGCAGACGCAGACGCAGAATCTTCTTCATCACTGTTAGGATGGACATAATTTGTAGTCAAAAACTAAGTACATAATAACTGGAGCAGTTATTTTTTAGGGATCATTATGGAGAGATGCTTCAAGTATGTGACACATGGTCGAAACTTTGATGGATTAGGCACAAATTTTGCATTTATTTCAGGAGTAAAGACAATAATACCTGTCCTCATTGAAGTAATCCTCTTCTTCCTTGTCGAGAGCCCGCTCATCTACACGTCTCCTGGCATTCAAAGCATACGGGCCAGCTTGGCTGGTTGCCTGATCCATTGCCTGTTAAGACACAATTGTTATACACCCAGATTTAGAAAGATAAAATCATACAATAGTAATTAACTTTCTAATAACTATAAAAATCACTCAGATTTCAAAATTGTTTACATTTAAATGACCTAAATGGAACAGTTATTAATAGGAATCATGCTATAGTCCTAGTTTAAATGTCGTTTGTCTATTTTGGGAGGGTCAAGTGCAACTTATATTTCTATAAATAGGTATCAATAGCATATAGGGAGATGGAGAGTATGTTTATGTTTAAGATGGCATTGCCATGGCTCCTGCTTATGTGGTGAGATAGAACTATGCCCGGAAATCTATTGTAACTTTTCTTTTTACGTTTTCGTAATACAACCGTTCGGTCTCTTGTTTCCCTTATTCTATTCTCTAAACTCAATAAATCACTACCTGAACATATCAAACCCTATCAGTTATGAAACTTGGTTATTGTTTAGTGACTTCTTTCATCAAAATACCTACTACTTAAAGTTAAACTTGAAAAAGAATACTACAAAACAATAACCAAATTTCATATTTGTTCTATTTAGGTTGCTTAACATTGTCCCGTTGTTGTGAAATTGGTAAAATTGTTTAAATCGAATGACCTAAATGGAACTATTATGAAACTTGGTTATTATTTAGTAACTTCATTTCATCACAATTAACTAATCCACGCTAATCTTGAAAAAAATAATTACTAAACAATAACCAAGTTTTATATTTGTTCTACACTTAATTTTATCATTCGTAGAAAAATTCACAACAATGAAACAATAATAGATGAAATCATAAAATATTTCCAAATTCAAAATGTATCCGTACGATTCACATTTCACATAAAAGTATACCTGCTCATATTTAACTTTAAGTGACTGAAGGGAGGGTAAATTGTCAAATTTGACCAGCTGCTCCCAAAATGTTTCAACTAAATACTTGACTAGTATCTTCAGATTCTCCTGTATAGAGCCCGCCACCTCATCAAAACAAATAATACTAAAAGCATGCTTATATTATAAGCCATCACAAAATAAGCACATACCTTACGAATATACTCAAAAAGTTCCAAAACTGCGGAGTTCAATAAATTATATCGACTTCCATTACCAAAAAAAACATCTACAATAGGTTTAAATAGATTGTTCTTTGCAATATGATTCATCAGCAGCTCATCCTGCAAAAAGAATCAAATACTGTGTTAAACAAACATATCAAGCTAAAAGTTAGCAAATATCATTATTATCATTAATTTAAAGTACACAGTCGATTGAAATACAAGTGAAATTTCCAACTAAAATGATGGCAATGAATGATAATGTATAATGAATTCAATTACTTACTTTAAGTGAAACTAGAGTTCGAATGAAACGAATAGCTGCAACTACAAGGTATTTCTCCCTTCTACAAGTCACACTTAAAATTTTGTCTATCACACCATTAACCAAAAATAATGACCTGCAAACAAGAAAAGAAACGAACTAACCAATCTTAATATTTTGAGCTGAATGTGAAATAAAGCAGAAGGTTAAGTGGTTACTTTATTTTGTAAGGATGTTGAAGAACACAAAAGCATAAAAGGTCATATATGTTCAGAAGTATTTCTGGCTTTGCACTTTTTTTATTTCCAACATTCTTGTCCGAGCATGATAATGTTATGACATCAAGCAGTTCATCCAAGTGCCTGTCGTAGAATATATCAACAATAGTGTCTCTCTGTAACAAAATTGTGATAAATTAGAAAGACGATTGAATGCAAAAGCATTATGCAAAGTTCTATAAATAACTAAATTTCAAATTTAAAACTGGAAATGAAAGTAATAAGCTTAAAACAGAAAACAGAAAAAAAGTATACGTGCACTTCAAAATTTATTTAGCCTTTTTTTCTAACAGTCGACAAATCCCCTTGACATACAGACTTGGTTTTCAGACAATCGCCTTAAAGCACTTCAAGAAATAAGCATCCGTGAAGAATATGATTGTCACTGAATTTAATCAAACACAATAATTTGATATCTGCCCTAACTGTCTGCTGGAGTTGTCAAATACCCAAAGATATCTGTCACCTCTATTCACCTTCTACGCAAAAGTGTAACATCCTTTTTTATTGGCTGAAGAAGGCAGTAGCCTATTTTGTGGTGCATAATCCTTGGGCAATTTTTTTTTGGATTAGGTGCATGAGTTATTTAGTTTCGGTTTAGCAAAGTACGAGCTAAGAACAGTTGAATCGATTCCTATTTTCATTGAAGAACAGTTTTAAGTCAGAAGAAGCGTTAAAGAAACGGAGAACCAGTGCCAACCGCGTTTGTCAGGTTTTATCGTTTCGGTTAAAGTTTCTGTTTTCTGATTTACAGTTCGTTATTCCGCTGCACGTTTAAAATAGGTTGATTTTTTTAACAGAGTTCAGTAGAACAGTTGTTAAGTTCAGGCCCGTGCCATTGTTGTGTCTGTCTCTGTTTTATCCAGTTTTTCGTTTTAGTCATTGCCATGGCAGAAGACGGAAAGGTTTCGATACAGAAGTTTGATGGACAGAAGTTCGGTTGGTGGAAGATGCAGATTGAGGCACTACTTTGTCAGAAAGACTTGGATGTAGTGTTTGAGGATGAAAAACCAGAAAAGTTGTCAGAAGCAGATTGGAAGAAGTTAGACAAGAAAGCTAGGGCTTGTATTACATTGTCGTTGTCGGAAGATGTGGCGTTTAACGTCATGAAAGAAACCACAGCCCGTGGTATGATGGACGCACTATCCAACATGTATGAGAAGCCTTCGGCAGCGAATAAAGTCTATCTTATCCGAGAGCTAGTGACAACAAGAATGAAAGAGGGTGGGTCAGTTACAACTTATATCAATAATCTTAATTCGATCTTGTCCCGCTTAGTGTCAGTTGACATTAAGTTTGATGATGAAGTTCAAGGCCTCTTGTTATTATCCTCTTTGCCCGACAGTTGGTCGCAAATAGTGACTGCAGTTTGTAGTTCGTCTACAAATATTACTTTCGATGGGATTCGAGATCTGATTCTGGGAGAAGATTCAAGACGCAGAAGTTTAGGTGAATCATCAGGCAATATGCTAGTCACAGAAGGTAGAGGTAGGGGAAAACAGCGAGGCAATGGGAGCAGAAAGAGGAGTCAGTCTAAGACTCGTAAGGATATTGAATGTTGGGGTTGTAAAGAGAAAGGACACTTCAGGAATCAGTGTCCGAATGTTAAGAAAGAGGTGAACGTTACAGAAGACGACACAGATGACGGGGTCAGTAGTGATGAGGCTTTGGTTTGTAGTGTTGAGAGTAGCGTTGATGCTTGGGTGATGGATTCTGGTGCATCGTTTCATGCCACTCACTGTAGTGAAACGATGAAGAATCTTAAATTTGGGGATTTTGGAAAGGTTCGACTAGCGAATGATGATATTTTAGAGGTTACGGGTATGGGAGACGTTGATTTGATAACTTCAGCCGGTACTTCTTGGACTTTGAAAGACGTGAGGGTTATTCCAAGTTTGAAGAAACGTTTGATTTCAGTTGGGCAGTTGGATGACCAAGGGCACGATGTTAAGTTCGGGAATGGGCAGTGGAAAGTAGTCAAAGGGAATCTCGTGGTTGCTCGTGGCAAGAAAATGGGTTCGTTGTATATGGTCGATATGTCACCGAAAGGAGTGGATCCAGTTTTGGTGAAAGACAAAGTCCGGTTCACAGAATCTCGTGGGCAGAAGAAGGTTCGTTTTGCAAGTAACAAACCCAGAGCCAAAGTGAAGATTCAGGATGAACGAGCTAGGAAGGTTAAATCAGTTGGTGGACATCGTGACAGTGGGAGCACAGGTCGTGTTTCAGTTACAGTTCCAGGTCGACAGTGGATTAAGAAAACCAGTATTCCAGCTGTAAAAGTCTCTCCAATGAATTACTTGCTGAATATGGAGAGTGTTTGTTCTCAGGTTATCTCAGGATCCGGTAGTTCGTTACAGTGGGAGCCGGTAGGGACAGAGAACGGGTCAGGGGCAGTTTCAGCCATGACTGACGTGTTGGAGCTCCGGGGAGCTTCAACGGGCCTTCAGGTTAATTGATGAGAAGGCGGTGGCAACTAGAAGAAGTTTAATGTTCAGATTACAGAAGTACAATCAGGAGTGCAGACGAGAGTACTCAAGGCCTCCGAGTGGGAGATTGTTGGGTTCGTAGGCCTTGTTGGCCCGGTTTATTATATGAAGTCAAAAGAGGAGACGGGTGTGGGCGGTCGGGCCCAAGCCCGGCCCGGTTTAGATTTCTTGCATAATAATTTACCAACCCTAGTTCAGTCTCTATATAAACAACATTATGTACTTGTAATATTTGTCACTCAATAAAGATATACCTAGTTGCCACCCGTGGACGTAGGTCAGTTTAGACCGAACCACGTTAAATCCTCGTGTTCGTTTACTGCTTTCGTGTGTGTGTTCAGTTTCGTGTGTGCGTTTAATCCTAACAGTACATACTAGAGTTGGAATATCCCAGGCTAAAGGTGGTTTGTCACATTCATCGACCACCATACTAAAGTTTCTTTGTTGTTTCTAATGCAAGAAAAAACTCATGTCATGACAATATGACATCTCATCCAATGAACACATCAAATGGTTCGAGATCAGTTAATGGCCAAAATGTGTGTGCTACACTAAATAATGCCAAAGAATACTCAGTTTGAGCACAAAAATTCCTTAACTGGCAAAGTTTGTTCATATACCTTGTGTGTTGATACTCCATAACAAAACTGGATAGCTGAAAGAAAAGGGAAAACATAAAAGATAAAAACACCTCATACAGGAAACCCGATCCCTTCTAGCTTATTGGGTGCCCAAACACTTATGACTGCAGCATATCTCATAAATAGGTTAGCATCCTAAGTTAAGTCTTAGATTTCAAACCGTTTGTCACTTTACGTACGGCACAACTGTATCACGTAATTTGTGAGAATATACGACTAAGTAGAATAATTAAGGAAGATGATGAGTAGTGAACAAATGATAAAAATGTGGCTATCGAATTCGCCAAGAACCAGCGTCCCGACCAATGTTCCATTTCCAGGTTGTCTATGTTCTCACCAAAACTCCCCAGAAACCAAGTTTGATAAGTATTAGACTAGTTATGTGTTATATACCATTATAATAGTCTGGGGTATTTATCTGTAACATCTTAGGGTATCTTTGTAACATTTAACTCTATATATAAAGACCTATGTAACCCTATTATGAACACAATCAATATACAATATTCTTATTTTATCTATAAGATTAAGAACAAGTCGGATCTGATTTACTTGGTACCTAACTACCTATCATGCGAATAAGTGCAGAATTCAAACTAGAAGTGACGCATATTACAGTTGTCAAGTTCCCGACACATGCTGATGTTTCAGCTATGATATTTACTTGTTCTGTAGAGATACCAGAGAAAGAATTGGTCAAAGACTAGTTTGCTTCCTAATTATTAGATTAGGGTTATCGGTTCTATGTTTTGCTAGTAGCCTATATAGGCACTTAGGCAGAGGAGAATTTGGTTTTCCTTCAAATCAAGCTAATAAGTAAATATTCGGCTCTGATTCACTGTGTTGTGGAAAACCAGAGTTTTTAAAATGAGTATTGTGACATAAAGATCAGCATCATATAAAGAAGCAGTTACCCTAAACAATCAGAAGTTGCGAAAACCAACATCAAGAAAAACAGATTTTCGACAAATTTGACTTCTAATTGTATTTTCAGCTATAGTCAAGGCATACTGTAATATAGAACCCTCCAAATGGAAACAACAAAGATTTTGCTTGTGTAACATAAAAAAAATACTAACATCCCAGTTTGTCATGTCAGCAGATACTTAGCTTACTGATAACAAAACTATTACTTAAAATAAACTTGGCAGGTAACCTAACCTGTCCTGCAGGAGAATAGGAATCCAAAAGACTTCGAATTATCTCAAGAAATTGACAATGCATGTCATTCCCAAAATCTTTAAGCATACCTTTCACCTGTAACACAACAATTTGTAGGCTCATAAAACAAAATCATTTATTCTACAACAATGATCAAACTATTAAAACAACAAATTATTCACATACCAAAAGCCCAATCAATGAGGCACCTTCCTGTCTGCTAACATACGAACGTAACAAGGTTGGATCCTGGCTCACAAAAAGCATGAGAATGTCTGTCCTGCATCCATAAGACTTTCCTACAATTAGTACTCCTTTACAAGCCAATTAAAATTAAACACACTAGGCAAAGAGATAGATACAAATTGTTTACCCAGTCAGAATAAGTTTCTTATCTTCACTCTTTAAAATATCAGCAATGACATCAAATATGCCTTCAGTCACGAGATCCCTAAAATGAAATGTCAACGGGCAGATCTTTGTTACTAAGTTGGAACGTGTACATGAAGTTAAAGTTCAAACAATTTCAAGAAATATACCTAAAAAGTCGGAGTTGCTGGACCATTTGCAAGCTCTTGCTTAGATTACAAAATTCTTGCAAGAAACAAACCTATTATATAAACATACTTAGATGGTAACTCACTGATCTGCTTTCCGAAAATCACGTATGTACTACACTTTCTAGTCATATATAAATTGTCAAACTAGTTTGAAGGATAAAAATGAGGCAAGTATATATTTTACCAAATATTCACCAGTCAAAACGAATAACATTTTTCTAGTTTCTACATGTCATAATGACTCGGTTTATTGACCCGACCGCTTTTTGTCCTAATTTCTACTCATAGTTAAGTGCGTCATAAATGATTAATTTATTGTAATTCTATATTAAAACGATAACAGTTTAACCTTTTTAATACAACTTAGGAGGCCTTTTGCTTTAAAACTACACCTCAAGAAAAATTTAACTCGTTCCTTTTTAGCTATATGTTACCTAATTGACCCATTACAGATAAAACTTAACCAGAATCAACCGATTCATAAGTAAAATAGATCAAAACTGTCACGTACAATAGCCATAGAAAATACACTTGCAGTTTTTTTAACAAATTAAACATATAAAGTATCAAGAACCCTTGTTTACCAAATTCATTTTTGATTCAGGCCCCACGGAAGGTGATTTTAACCTTGTAAACAACTCCTTGATAAAGGTGTTATCATCTTTCAACATAGTGACAACCTGCAAAAAGATAACATATAAACAGAATAAAGAAAACAATAAAGAGTCATGATTTCACAACTGAAATAAATTAACCTCACCATTCCATTGTTAGAGTGAATTATTGAATTCAAGCTTGCAACTGTGGCCTCATCCAACACTCTGGGCAAAACAACATCCTAAGAAAAGTAGCATACGTTAAAATCGAACTCAAGATTAAATGAAATAATATACACTGTTGCTGTATGTTATAGCATTCAAGGTTTTACTTTGAGGTAACTGATTCTGTATGTTTGATGTATCTTCGACAAAGCTAAGGGGTCTTTGATTGGTATAGCCTACACGAATGATATAGAACATAAATATTAACATACTTTGAACTGAAACATGTTTCGTTTCTCATTAGTAGAAATAACTACCTCCTTAAATACAACATGTTCTTTAAGGTAGTTGCGATGATGTGCGTGAGATGCATCAGGGTCATCTGCACAAGAACATAGAGCAACAACCATGAACCATTATCTAGAGCAATAATCCACTGTAATCAAGTAACCAAAAGATATAACGCAATTGCAAACATGAGGACATGGAGTGAGTGTTCCTTTACTGACGGTTTCTCGCCAAAATATTTTAAGTGAAGAATAAGGTATTCATAATATGCGGATAAGAAACTATACGGCTTAAATGATTCTCTATGTACATAACATAGACATAAACTAGCATTTTAGACATGACGCTCTTAATATTTCACTACTTATAAGTGAAATAAGCAGTCACAATTACTCCCGACAAGCATTAATGATTAAAAAGCCCTCACAAAAAGAAAAGGGAGGTATCCTAACAAGAACCATAAAGCCACGCAAACAGAACAGCAAATTACAACTTACATCCAAGACATCCAACGATATCCATGATTAATTCATCAGAAAAAATTTTCTCAAAGATTGGTGGACTATTGAGTAGAACTGCAAGAAAAATGTATAAAATTAACACTTCTGCAAAAAAAAAAAAAAAAAAAAAAAAAAAAAAAAAAACTATTGATGATAGAGCATGAGTTTCAGCTTTAACTGATCCCTCTGACAATTTTGTAGATTATGTGAAGGCCGTCATAGTTCTCCAAATCTTCACACACGCTGAACAAATCCATCAGCTTCCGAAAAAACTTTTGCTGCGTAAGTTATAGATTTGAGAAGTTACTCTTCCATGCACATATGTTACAAATTTACAAAGTATGAACACTAAATTTAACGAAACTAAGGCTGAGCAATTAGCATGTAGAAGACTGAGAGGCAATATTGTATCACACTTCTCTCTTCTTTCCTTGAATTAAAAAAAACTAAAAAATAAAAACTGTATTTTTAATAGATACAACCTACTAATTAGTTTTGTTTATAAGAAAATAGATTAATATTATACGATGCAACAATTTAAATGACAAACTAGTTATTTAAAACATCCCTGGACAAAAAAACCGAGTGTGTCCAACCCTAATCACCGGTTTCTACCCAAACCTCGATTACCCAACCGCCCAATGTTGTACCTTTAAAGTAAATTAACAGACATGCACCTCTCTAAATCTACAGAGTAAAAAAAAGACTGGGAATATCATACATCATGTAGTATGAGTTCTGTCACGCATAACTGATCCGTAATGCTACTTTCAACCACCACCTACATGATAAATTGACCGTATACAAGAGTTAAGACAGTGAATACAAATAAAAAGGGTAAGCATATCACAATAATCAGGTGTCAGAAAGAATCAAGCTTCCAAAGAGGGTATCAAAACAATATATGTGAATATCAAAAACCAAGACAAAAAAAATAGATTTACGGACCAAACCTTAAGTATTGAAGGAAGCGATGACAGCTCTACCTCAGGCAGCTCCCTCAACTCACTGTTAGCACCATGGTATGTTTCATCTGAACAAGTAATATAATGAAATATCAAGTTACATGTCATCACAAAGGGTAAAAAATGTTATCCTACTCAATAGAAATCAATTTACAAAGTTCTGTGAGCCTGATTCTATCAATGTCATTCTATCAATCTATCCTACATAAAAACTGTTTTGAGAGGTATATAAATTTTTCAAAAATTTATGCATAAAAAACATTAGAAAGTTTATGAGTTGATAGCTGATGACACACAAATCTTAATGCATATGCTGACATACGGAAACATATTTTGAGTGGCATCAGATCTAATGATCAATCCAGTCAAGAATAAGTTAGACTACCAAAGAGACACTATAGTAGATATGCTAGAAAGCAGGTCAACATAAATCACCCATCTTTCACTAGGAATTAATCAGATTATATAGGAAGTAGTTGAAGCCCTCTCACAAAACATATATAACCCAATACAAGGGCCAAATTTTTCAAATTAAAAATTAAACCACAGCTAGGGTTCCTCGGTACATTAACTATATTACAAAAACAATGTTCAAATATTTTTAAATTATATAGTAGATTTGAGAATTAAAGATACTGTAGGCCAATTTCAACTTATTTGACGTGTTTCCTTTATATCCAACTTCTTTCTTGTTTTACACATTATAAATTATTAATAGTATGTGTGTATGTGTGTATCCCCGTTCACAACCTCTATTAGAGACAAGGCAAAAGATCATTACTAAATGAAAAAAAGTATGTTTCAACATTCTGAAATTGGACATCAGGATGCCATAACAGAAAGCACGTCCCGCCTAATTTGCCAATAAGATACAAAGTGTATTAAGTCACAAGCACTTACTGCTGAGAGTATTAAAATGCAAATTCCGCTGCACATTGTATATATTATCCCTGAGTCATTTAAATAACATCAATGCAAATAACAGAGTCAAATAATATTACAATGATAAAGAACCACTGATAAGAAGATTTTTATTTACTGTTTACCATATGTATGAGCACCCTGTAGTCTCTTGAAAGCTAAGTGCTAGTTCACTTGAATACTCTGAATCCCTCCATGAGATTATTGTATCTGGAATAGTAAAACAAGACACACAATGAAAAAACCACAACTTTAACCAAATAAGCCCATGCAAATCATTAGGACAAGAGTGACTTCACAAGTACCTTCTTGCTTTCTGTATATATCTTCTGAGCAAATGCGATGCACAAGTAATGTTTCATTGTCTTCTTCATCAATGACAAACAATCCCAAATCTTCAGATCTCTGGAGCAAATATTAGTTTTAGAAGTGTAATTTAAAAAAAAAAAAAATTGCACTAATTTTGACGTTATTTTACTAATGTATATATGTGTGAACCCTTGGGTGGGCAAAAGTAAAATTGCACTAATTTTGACGTTATTTTACTAATCACGTGAAAATAACGTTAAAAGTGGCGGAAGGTTAATCAGGCATCATGTGGTGGCGTTGATAGCCGAAAGACAAGGGCACATGCACCAATCAGCCGGTGTCCCGATGATTGAGTGTTATGTGTCTTATGTCCAAGGCTTGATTCAAAACTACTATCGAGCCGGGGGTCTCACCGGAAGCAGCCTCTCTATCCCTATGGGATAGAGGTAAGGCTGTCTACATCTTACCCTCCTCAGACCCTACCATAGCATTGCTATTGGTGGGATATACTGAGTACGATGATGATGATGATGAAGTGTAATTTTTAAAAACTTACGGATAGTTAATTTCACTTTTTTTCAGTACCGAATTATGGCGAACCTCTATATAGTCAATGGTGACATGCCCAGTCCCTTGATCATCCCATTTTCCGTCATCATTGAGTCGGTACACCTTGACACGCTATATATAATAAAGGTTACAGAAAAAACACTGTTCGGTCGTTGAGAGATTAAACTTAAAGAACAAAGAACACAAAGAAGAGGGATTTTAAACAACAGTTTAGGCAAAAATAACTCTTCAACTGAAAACCGGTTGATGTAAAAAAAAACCACCAAAAACCATCACAGATTAACATGTTTCTCTTGGTGTTTACTAGTAAAATAAACCTTCCAAATCAACAGTGATTGATTGGAGCAAAAGACTTTTGACCTTCCACCTTGAAAACTGTGTTTCTCTTAGTTTTAACTAGTAGAATAGACAACAATATTATTCTATAACTAAATAGGCAATGATAACTATGTTTCTCTTAGTGTTAAGTAGTAAAATAGACAACAATAGTATTCTATAACTAAATAGGCAATGATGATATTTACATAATTATAAATAGGTGACAGCACTAATCCCCTAAAAAAACAATTTTGTAAAGAGGTGTAGTCATGCTCATCAATGACTTTGTAAAACCATATGAATTTAGCTCACGGACGATACTTTCGCAACCTTGATTTTAAAAAGCGTGAGGAGGCACTCTAAAGCGCTTGGATATTGAACCAAGGTGTGACACAAGAACTTCACATACGTGAAGCGTTTAGTATTAAAAAGATCATATATATTGATTTTAGACAGCATTTTCTACTTTATTATTTTTAAAGACACGTAAGTAAGGTCTTTGCTATTAAAAGAAAGTACCAATAAATTATTTATATATAATTTTTACACATTTAAAAATACAATACTCAAATAAATACATACAAAAACACACTTACGTCCAACCGAAGAAGCTTTATGTGCAACTAAAGGGAGCCTAACTCTTAATTACTGCCTAGGTACAAGTAGTCTATGCATGAATTCACTAAACAACACACTTAGCTCATAGTACCAGCTCGTGTAGCAGCACTCCAAAAAATAAATAAATTAATCAGGGGGGCAATATAAATAAGAGATTAAAATGCATATCATATATTACACTGATAATTTATACATATAACTTTATAATGGGCCCACGAATAACCATGAACGCATGAAGCACTATGCATAAGATAAAGAATTGTCTAAAATTGCAAGGAAAGCTATTTCCAGATTTTTAGCCAGGGTTTGACATCTAAGAAAATGAACGAACATACATGTTAGAGCATCTTGCATGCAAATAACAAATGTGTGGCGTTACCAACACAAGAAGGATGTCTATCGTTATCTACGCTTCATATATTTCTCAAAACTAAGTTCATGTTGCTATAAGGAATCAAATGGAGTGTGGTAATTGTGAAGCTTACCAAACATGTCTATGAGAAATGCATGTAAACAATATAAGCAAAATTAATTATCAAGAGGATTGAACAAGTGATGTCCCTGCCATAGACATAAACCATTTACCAACCTTTTTTACTTGAGAATCTACCTCATCACAGTAATTTGTAAACATAGTACCTACTCACCTCCAAGCCCACACAAAATAGGAACCACACCATTGGTAGTGATTACGCACCTATAAGAGTCCTCTCCATCTATATGTGATAAAGAGTGGCTGATAACAAATAGAATCCCCTAAATTAACCTAAGAACCACCTACACTGTTATAGCAAAAACCATATGGTCCACTCATCCCAGAAAACAAATACTCCACATCATACATTGGTGATAACACATATCCCATACTCGGTCTACCTAAAATCTGATTCATGTTAACACTTGTATGTGTGTAATCATCAACCTTGGCGGTAAGAAATCCTAGCCTTATCATCTAAGCCTGGATATGTTAACATAGGAATCAAGAAATATATATAGCAAACAAAAATCAGGTGTTGTATTTGTTTCTGGTTAGATGTTGAAGAAAATGCAGACGACATCAATGAAGATTAAATGAACAGATGCATGTGAGCATATTACAAGCTATAGCAGTGCTTTTTGAAAATTAGAGATGTTGATTATACTAATAATCTCTTCCAGCCACTTGTAACTACCAGATCTACAGCAGGCATCAACTACCCATAATTAATGACCTAGTCATCTAGAGTTGAAGACAATATTACAAACTATAGCATTTAACAGTATCCTAGAAAATACACCGCCATTCATATAGATAGGATGGCCAGCACTGAAAATAAGGCTATATTATGAAGTTTAATCCAGATACCAAAACCTGAATGGCTTTAGCAACTTAACAAAGTAAATAATATACCGTAGATAAACCCAAAACCACTTGTAATTACTTTAGTAAATAGCATCGCAGGAAAACCCTTTATACATAACTACGGGCAAACACGATTTAACATAAAGGCAAAAGTGAAAGGCCTGCAATTATCAGGTAACATTGTGGCACACAGCCCATAACAGTTACAAGACATGGCTTAAACTTAAAGAGTGATAACTAGAACAGCCTGAATGCAGACAAGAATAAGGTAATTGGTTTAGTTTGCACAAGGCCCAAAGTAATACAATTCACATCCTAAACGTATAGAGGAATATCCTAAAAGCAAGCATGAAGGTCTGAAACAACTAAGTAAGCGAATAATAAATAAAATAAAATAAAAAGTCCGTGAGTAACAACAAATGAAGAGCAGAAAGACAGAAAGAAAGAAAGAAACAAGTAGGAAGGAGTTTACCTGCATCGAGCTATTATTATTATTATTATTATTATTATTATTATTATTATTATTATTATTATTAGAAGTAGTAGTCGTAGTCGTTGTTGTCTTCTCCGGCGCCCCCATCGCAGAATTAGGGTTTCAGTTGTATTTTGAAGAGATGGAGAGGAAGATTCAATAAAATACAAGAATGGAGTTTGAATCAATTAAACAGAGGAATGAAGAATGAAGCCCTAACCGCCATTGATGAATGAATCCATGTATGTAGCACTCACTCTCTCTCCTCTTCTCTCTCTCTCTCCCTCTCCCTCTCTCTCTCTCTAACACTGTTAAGAGAGAAGAAAAGAAAGGAAGTAAGAGAAAAGAATTTGATATTATTTTGTGTTACTGTTTTAATGAAAAGTAAATGAAAGTAAACTTTATTTTGTGTTACTATTTTAATTTGATAGGATTAAAATAAAATACTAAGTGTCATTTTAATACTGTGATTTGAACAACTATGTAACTTTAGTATTTTTTTTGAATTTTTCGCAACTGGATACTCCATGTTAAAAAAACTGGCCCTTTTAGTACTTTTTCGTTAACCCGTTTAATTTGTCCGTTAAATCATGGGCATAATAGTAACTTTAGTTTTTTTTCTTTTTTTTCTTTTGACCCTTAATATTAAAATCCCTTTTACATCGTTTACAATCTCTTAACCCTAATTATCAAATCCTTTACTAACAGCCCTAATAATCAACTGGACCTCAATCGTTTTCGTCATCGATCATCTGGACCTGCAACAAACAGCCCTAATAATCAACGTAACATCTGCAATTGAGGAATCCGATCATCGATAATGGTTGAATTGTGGGTTGTTCGGCAAGAATCATCTGACTTCCAAGCAGATGTTGAATATGGTTAGTTAATATTGTTTAATCCGTTTAATCTCTTTTAATCCAATCATCCTTTAATATTGTTTAACTTATTTCTTAATTCTAACATGTTTTTTACCTTGAAATTTCAGCAAACAACCCTTACAACTTTACATTAGAAGTTCACCATGGTGGCAAGTTTAACAATGGTCTAGGTGGGAAAACATATGTTTTGGGTCATGTTGACTTTATTAATAAGGTTCATTCTGAATATTTCTCAGTTATTATTCTAAATAATATGTTAAAAGAACTTGGTTATTTAGATGAAGATGTAGTATCATACCATTACAAGCTCCCTGGAGAAGATTTAGATGGCTTAAGACCTTTAGGTAATGATAAGGATGTTATTAAACTAATAGAGAATATTCAAAATACTAGATTGATAGAGGTATATGTTGAACATTTTAAAACACATCCTAGGAAATATTTGAATATTAAAATGGGGGAATGATGAAGTTAGAGAGGGGATTGATGAAGATTTGAATATTGGATTTGAGGATTATCAGTTTAGCAGTGATGAGGGT
Organism: Bidens hawaiensis; assembly: GCF_021521415.1. Classification (NCBI taxonomy): domain Eukaryota; kingdom Viridiplantae; phylum Streptophyta; class Magnoliopsida; order Asterales; family Asteraceae; genus Bidens; species Bidens hawaiensis. The sequence goes on from NW_027491818.1 coordinate 767,855, forward strand.
ATTACTGACAATAATGTTGAGGAATCTGATGGGAGCGATAAGGGGTCTGATGAATGTGATGAACAGGATGATTTTGGGAGTGATAAGGGGTCTGATGAAACTGATGTTGGTAGTGATAAGAGGTGTAATAATAGTGAGGAGGATGATTCTGATTACATAGTAGATGAAGATTATTTAGATGATGCTATTAATGTGAATATGAATGATTATAGGGCTGCTGTGGAGTTTAACATAAGTGATGAAGGTGAACAAGATGATGAAGATGAAGTTTTAGAAGTGATTGGCTTAGAGGAGTTTGATAGTATTAGTGGTGATGAGACTCCTTTGCAACAAGCTTTTAGGATCAACAGGAAAAAGAAAAGGGGTGCAGAAGATGTTGATTGCCCTTTTTATGTTGGCCAAACTTTCGTAGATAAAGATTCTATAAAGTGGTTGGTTAAACAACATGCAGTTGATTTAAAAAGGCAATTGCATGTTAAGCTAAATGATAAACGTAGATATCGGATGATTTGTTTAGGTGTGGATCCAAGCCTTGTTAGGTGTGAAAGTAAATGGGTTGGGACAAACAATGTTGGGACCTCCAAGGGGAAATCTGTAGCATGTTCAAGTTGGACTAAAGAAGTAAGTGCATCAAAGGGCAGTTTAGTAAAATCAACACCTAAAAAGGACCAAAAACCCTCTTGCTCTTGGACTTTACACATATCCAATGTTAGAAAAGACGGGACTTGGACTGTGAAAACATACTTTAAAGACCACACTTGTTTGCAAACAAGAGATGTTAACTTGTGCACCATCAATTGGTTGGCTAGAGAAATTGAACCGACAGTTAAAAGTGATCCAAACAAGAAGCCTAGAAATATTTTAGAAGATTTGCAAAAGAAATTTCAAATACAAGTTTCTCCATATCAGGTTAGTAGGGCTAAGGCCATGGCTGAAAAAAAGGTTCTTGGAGATAATGAAGCTCAGTATGGCAGTCTAAGGGATTATATTGAAGAACTTGTTAGATCTAATCCAGGTACAACAGTCAAATTAGATGTTGAACCTTGTTGCAACCCTAGTAGTCCAACAAGGCAATTTAGAAGAATATATATATGTTCTGGTGCACTAAAGGAAGGGTTTAAGCTAGGTGGGAGAGATCTACTTGGCCTTGATAGGTGTTTTATGAAAGGGCCATTTCCAGGACAGACTTTGATAGCAGTTGGAATGGATGGAAATAATGGAATTTATCCACTTGCATACTCATTGGTGGAGGCTGAGACAACTGCTAGCTGGACCTAGTTTTTAGAATATTTGGGGGATGATTTGGATCTGCATTCAAATAGTAATTTCAACTTCATAAGTGACAGGCAGAAGGTTTGTGTTTAGCATTCTTGATTTTTACATATATATCATTTTTTGTTTGATTATTATTCATGCATTTAATTGTTATATTTAGGGTATAATACCAGCTTTACAGAAGGTGTTTCCAAGTGCTGAACACATGTATTGTTTAATACATATACATGAGAACATGAAGCTAAGGTGAAGAGGTGTTGTGTTCACAAATGTGCCTTTGCAACCACACCACAAGAATTTGAAAGGAGTATGAAAGAAATCCAAGACAAAGATACTTCAGTCTATGATTGGTTGAAAGAGATTCCACCAAAGCATAGGTCCAGAGCTTATTTCAGTTGTATGTCTTTTCATTAGCTAAAGAGTAGATGTATTTAATTGAATTGAATTTATATAAGGTTTGTGATTGTGTATTTCCTTCAATTTATTGCAGTTAGGCTTAGGTGTGATGTTTTATTGAACAATCTTTATGAGGTCTTTAATAGGCAGTTGATTATGGGAAGAGACAAACATGTTATTAATTTTCTTTAGTTTATTAGGGAGTATCTAATGAGAAGGATGGTTGTGGTGCATAAGACCATTGCTAGGTCTCAAGGGCCATTAACACCAGTTGCAAAAAAGTTGTTTGACAAAATCATGGCTGAAGCCAATAACTACACTGTTATTTGGAATGGAAGTACAAAATATCAGGTTACAGGTCCAACCAATGAGAAGAGAGTTGTGGATATGGAACAAAGGACTTGCTCATGCAGAAGATGGGAACTGTAACATCGTGTAAATAACGGGTTCAAATTATCAAGTTTCCAAAGTCAAAGGACCAAAAATGTCAAAATCCAAACCTTAGGGTTTAAAATGAAAAATCTGATTTTCCTGACCCATCGCGATACGCGATAGATCAGAAGAAAGACCCATCGCGTATCGCGATGGGTTGTCTGACACTCAAACACGTGGCTTGCCACTTGTCCACACGTGGCACAACGGTCGCCACGTGTCACCACGTGGCAGCACGTCCGCCACGTGTCGCCACGTGGCGCAACGCCTGCCGCGTGGCAGGTCTACATGGTGACTCAGCCAGCCTACGTCGCGATACGCGATGGGCTAGCCAAGAAGGCCATCGCGTATCGCGATGGGTTTCCTGAAATCGCCTATAAATAGCGGCCAAGGGTTCAACCATTCCACATCCCAAATAAGCTTTGCTCTCTCTCTAGAATCCCACCATCATACCATCGATCTATCTCGAAAAGCGTGTCTCGATTCCTCGAGTACCGTGCCTTTTCCTCGTAATTCGTGCCACTTTCCACCGACGTACCAACCAAGGAGGAGATTACCATTCCCGACATCATGACGTTTAGTCTCGTAAAGTGTGCCGACGTGTGGTGAAATATTGGTGTATATCGTTTTGGCGTGCTAAGGAAAAGGGTAACGAGAAGAGAAGTTTGAGCAAGAAGATAAAGAAGGTGAAACGGTGTTGAGGTGCTGCTCAAGTATTTAGGGTTTGTGTAAGCCAATCAAAGGTAGGCATAATACCTGAATAAAATAATAATAAAATATTGTAAAGGTTTAAAACCCTAAGTCAAGGTTAACTCGATACCTCGATAAAATAAAAGAAAATATAACAAAGAAAAGTAAAGGAAAGAAATTATGAATATTATTATATATGTGTGAATATATATATATATATATATATATATATACGTGAATAATTCTTTGTTATAGAAATATTATTTAAGTAATAAATAACTATTCTTAAATAATAAAGAAAAGAAAATTATACGTTTCTTAGAGAAGAATAAACGTAGGGTTTTAAGAAAATAAACTAAAGGTTTACAATATTACTTTTTAACTAAAGGTTTTAAAGTAACAGAGATATTGAACTAATGGTTCATTGAGATAAAGATTATAAAAGACTAAAGGTCTTAAGCCGGATTGTATATCCGACTAAAAAAATGTTATACTCGTACTATAGGTGCGAGATAGCAACGGGAAAGACCCTCGGACGGTGTTTGAAGCCGATCCAAATCGAAAAGGTGAATACGCCCCAACTTTACAAACTTGTTTTAAAACGAGTCAAACATGTTAAATGAAAAGGTTTACATGAGGCTAAGTGTCTCTAAAACATTTATAAACAAGGGTATAAGCACTGGCCTCAGGCTATTGTGTACGTTTGTCTGGATCCTTACATATGTGATGGGCACATCACACCTGGTCACAATTATGCTGCCTGCAGGAAGTATGGCCTTGTGTATACGTATAGGCACTCAACTAGTCGAACGTTGCGGTGTTTGCTGGGGGATCCGAGTGTAGAGACTTGAGTTTATGAATTGTGTTATTTTAACTTGATTATTCCTAAGTCACGATGGGCCGAGACCTGCGTAGTCTCGAGGGGTGATTAAGTAAAAAAAAATATTTTTAGCGTCAGCATATTCACCAGCATTCATTGCTGACGTATTTTCTTAACATTTTGCAGGTGATCAAGGCTAGGACTTGGAGTAAACGAAGTGCTCAAGATATCCGATGGCTCGGATCTTTTTGTATAAACTTGATATAATATTAATGGTGGTTTTGTAAAACTTAAACAAGTAATCTTTCAAACATTAAACGGGAACTTTTAATCCCGTCTTTTGTGAATGTAAATATTATATTTAAATCCACATGTTTTAAAGACTTCCGCTATTAAACCGTAACTATGATTTATTTACAAATGTGGTACCAACATATGAGTCACACGCCTAGGCCATGGTCTGGGGTGTGACAAGTGTTGGTATCAAAGCCATCGATCTTAGCGAATTAGGTATTACAAGATAATACCTAAGCTTCGATCCAAGTATATGAAAATTTTATTACTTGTTTAAAGTTTTAATTTAGGGATAAGATAGACTGTTAAACCTTTTCTTTCCCTCCTCACTCTAAACCACCCAATGTAGTAAATGTCTTTCAAGAAATGATGGATATGTATGTTCAAAAAGCAAAGGAGGCTGGAATTGCCGAACCTCTACCCAAAGATAGCATGAGCGAGGACTACTATGAGGCTTTCTTCGACCAAGACCAATACATCGACCGAACCCAAGCCAATATATTTTCCTGGAACCGAGCACTGTCCAATCAATCTACCCGATAGTCCGCCAATGCCAAGAAGTGAACCTCCAAGGCATTCAAGCTACCACCCGCCAAGCATACCCATGTACCATCCATCCGAAGTCCCAACATATCATCCTTCCGAGATTCCAACATATCAACCAACAGAAATTCCGCCATATTACCCAACTGAAGTTCTGACATACTTACCTCCAAATCCTCATCCATCATACGCTTTCCTCTCCAACCAACCGATCAAGGATGAACCTTTGTCCGACTCATCTGATTGGATGCAATGCCATTCTGACCAACGTAGATGCCACACTGGAAGCTCTGCCTTTGACTCTGTTGAATCCCGTTCCAACAATGGTGAAGGACCACCCCGCAAGCCCAAGATGAAAGTAATGATACCCTACGAAAGTTTCCAAATGCCCCGATTGTGAAAGAGACTGCTAAGTTAATGGAGGAAGAAGAACCTGAGTAAGAAGAAGATCTGGAGGAAGAATCCGAAGAGGAATACCCTGAGAACCCAAATGAAGTGTCGAAACCAATGGAGGAATCATTCTCTCCCCAAAACCCGAGTTATGGCTCTATCGACCCTTATGTGCAATATCTCGAGAAACTCAAGAACCAAGCATCATCAAGTTTTCCACCCTACCAAGGCACGATCCCGACGGAGGAAGAACAAGTGGACGAAATCCGCCAACAAAATGAAGCTGCCGAGGCATTCTTCAACTACTCATATGATGTGACCGCATCTCCATATTCGGACCCGAAGAACCATTTCGATGTAGTCATGATGGGGGTACCGTGATCCACCACCCCGCTACGGATATCCTAACGATATCCCTCAGTCACAAGAGGAGCATTTGGACCGAGCCTTGCATGAAACGGATGACTTGAGAAAGAAGATATCGGTGGATAAGAAGAAGAAGAAGAAGAAGAAGAAGAAGAAGAAGATAGGAGACAAACTGCTTCGGAAATGTAACAAGTGAACCAAAGTGGTGAGGAAATATCTAAAAGACTGAAGACTCATGAGAAGAACTGAATAGGGATGATAATGTGATGTTGTAATATATATGTTTGTTTGTTGTATGATGTAATAAAGGGCGTTGAAACGTCTTAAGTATTAAGGATATGTATATATATATATATCGTATAACGATATATATAAGTATGTGTTTTGTAAAATTATATATATCAATTTTGATATATATAAATGTTATAATAACGAATAAAACTTGTACTTAAAGAAAATAATTTTGTTAAATTTCAGACAAAAAGAAAGAGTTGAAAAAGAAAAAGAATAATGTCTCAACAAAGTAATAACAATGAAGCTTCTCGAAAAAAAGTCGAGATAAGAAGGGAAAAAGGGAAAAACCCTGAAAATGAACAAGAAGAAAACATTCCCAAAAAATACATGAATCAAATTCAACGAATGATTAAAGAAGTAGTTAGGAACGAATCCGAAGCTAGATCTCAATCTAAGCACTCCAAACATTCTCAATCCGTTAACTCTCCCGTGAATCCGTTAAATCCCGTCCGAAACCATCCCATGTTGAGGAGAGTGTTCACGAGTAAAATGCCGATGATGGAATTCGTCAAGAGTTTAAGAAATTGACTATTGGAGGCTGCTCGATTAAAGACTTTAAGTATTTTGGGCCAAAAGAATTTCATGGAGACAAGGGAGCTATCACGACTGTTAGATGGCTCGAGGAGATGGAATTGATTGTTATCATAAACAAGTGTTTGAGTTAATAATTGATACAATACTCCGCCCAGATGTTCAAAGGTGAGGCGTTAGAATGGTGGAACACGCTGATATTAAGCAAAGGACGTCAAGTACTATACAATCTTTCATGGGAAGAATTCAAAGCGATGTTGATGACGAAATTTTGTCCTATGCGTGAGAAGACCAAATTCAAACCAAATTTCTAAACCATAAGGTAGTAGGGACAAACCTCCGAGAGTACAATACGAAGTTCCATGAGTACTGTCGTTTTATTCCCCAGCTGGTCAACCCTAAGTCCAGCAAAGTCACTCGATATATATGGGGATTTTCGCGGGAAATCCGCGACATGGTGAGGTCTCATCTTCCTCAAACGGCCGACTCCGCAATGGAGTTAGCTGGATATTTGATGGGCGGCCTTGTCCGTAACAAAGAGGAAGACAAGAAGGTGACGATGACCAACAACCAAGGAAGAACTGGTGGAAGCGCCCACTTCAAAGGCAAAGGCGCAAATCAAACCCGAACTGGATTTAATTCCAATGCTCCGTTTTGTAAAATCTACAGAAAACGCCACCGAGGGCAATGCCGACACGATTCATCTTCTTCAACAACTGTATGTGAATCATGTCATAGACCTGGCCACGCTGCGGCTGATTGCTGAAAGAAGAAAATGACCAGTTATAACTGCAAGGAGATGGGCATATAAGCTTCGAGTGTCCCAAGAACAAACCCGCGACTGGTGGTGCGGGTGGAAGTGGTCAAAATAAAAAGGGAAACGCAAGAGTCTTCGTTCTCAACACGAAAAAGGTTGCTGACATGCCGGAAACCATCACCGGTACGTTTCTAGTCAACGACACCTATGCTAGAGGTTTGTTTGATTCAGGTGCCAATTTAAGTTTTATATATTATAGCTTTTGTGGTCTATTAAACGAACCTTTAACAAAACTAAATAAAACTATAAGCGTCGAGACTGCTAGCGGCGAAATAGTCAAAATCTCCGAAGCCCTTGAAAACGGAAAAATTCTTTTAGCTGGTTATATTCTGCCCATTCAAGACTCTTGCTGGTTTTGACATTGTACTTGGTATGGATTGGTTATCCAACAACCATGCTCGTATCATTTGCAATAGCAAAACCGTCGAACTTCAAGCCCCGTTAAACGAACCATTCGAATTGAAGGGGACAAAGACACTGGCCAAGTTAGCATAATTTCCATGATTAGGGCTAACAAATGTTTGAATAAAGGATGCTTAGCATTCATGGCCTACGTCACTGAAGAATCCAAACCCAAGGAGATAAATGACGTACCTATAGTCTCCGACTTTTCTGATGTCTATCCTGATGAACTTCCTGGAATTCTTCCCGATCGTGAAGTAGAGTTTAGGATCGATCTCATTCCCGGTACTGCTCCGATCTTTAAAGCTCTCTATCGCTTAGCGCCGACTAAAATTAAGGAACTAAAGAAACAACTCGACGAGCTTCTTGAGAAAGGCTTCATTCGACCGAGTTCATCGCCATGTGGAGCGCCAATACTTTGTGTCAATAAGTAGGATGGATTCATAAGGATGTGCATCGACTATCGAGCTCTCAACAAAGTCACAATCAAGAATCACTATCCCCTCCCTCGAATCGATGATCTATTTGACCAACTCCAAGGCGCAAGTTTCTTTTCTAAAATCGATTTTCGTTCTGGTTACCATAAATTCAAAGTCCAATCCGAGGATATTCCGAAAACTGCATTCCGAACAAGGTATGGCCATTATGAGTTCACCGTTATGCCATTTGGACTTACTAATGTGCCAGCCGCGTTCATGGATATGATGAATCGAATCTGCAAACCCTACTTGGATAAATTTGTTATCGTATTCATCGACGACATACTTGTTTATTCTAAGTCTAAGGTTGATCATGAAATTCAACTCCGAACCTTACTTGAAATACTTAGAACCGAGAAGTTGTACGCCAAGTTCTCAAAATGCGAGTTCTGGTTACACGAAGTGCAATTTCTTGGACATGTCATAAATGTGAACGGTATTCAAGTCGATCCCACTAGAATCGAAGCCATCTCAAAGTGGGAGATTCCAAAGTCGCCAACCGAGATCCAAAGTTTCTTAGGTTTGGCTGACTATTATCGAAGGTTCATCGAAAACTTTTCTCTTATAGCCGTTCCCCTAACTTCTCTAACTCGCAAAAACATCAAGTACTAATGGGGAACTGTTTTGGATAAAAATCAGCTAAGGATAATGTATCCAAATATGTTATGTGAGGTTTAGTGCTAAATTGATAACAATGAATATATGAACGAAATTAAGATGAACACAACGATTTGTTGCGAGGAAAAACCCTTTGATCTTGTTCAGATCAAAAGAAAAAAACCCCGGGTGATGACAACTCGTCGATCACCAATTTATTAATATCAAAAAATAGGTTACAAGTGTTGTGGAGACTAGATCGATGTTACAATAATCGCTAATGTGTATAGAGAGAATAGTGAGTTCTGCTCTGAGTGTGTGTAATACAGTCATCATTTCTAATCGATCGTATCTCAATGTATATAAAAAAAATACAACAATATCTCCTATCTATTCGCCACTATCCCACTAGTCTTCCAACGTCCGTTGACCACATGCTGGTAGCCTCCAAGTTGCGATATTTAAGGTGGACCAAGTCACATAGCCGTTACTTATGTTGAACATTAACCTACACACATTAAAAATTGTTAACAATACTAACCTCTGAGGATCCTTGATCGTCGACATGGTTCTGGAGCTCTTCGGGAGGATAACGGATCCAGACATATCTTCAAGGATAATATATCCTTAGCAGAGAAAATATTAGTTCTAACAATTGCCCCCAAAATGGCGGGTGATAGTTGAACACAACTGTCATTTTGAATTTCAAACTTCTGCGAAAACTGGATGATGGGACGGTTTCGCCAGAAATAATTACTGTTAGGGCATGAATTTTATGCTGAGGATCCTTAATTCTTAACTATCTTATGGATAGATTATCCTTGAGATATGTTTCAGGTTATAAAGGATCGACGATCCTCGGTATTATTTGTTTACTAATGATTGCGTTTAGTATGGTGATGTGTTAGACAGGTATGACGACTTTAAGACGAGCTGACATCAATTATCCTCATGGAGTATTCTCTAGCTGGAATATGGATCCAGGATCCTTATTAAACGTAGCTAGTAATGGATGATCTCGTGTGAAGATTGATGTTTAAATACCAACAACGGCTCTTAGACTTATTCTTCCGCTTATGTCGCTACTGGACTTCTGTGGCACGTGGTCAAAGTCATGGGAGTGGCTAGTGGAAGACTTGCGGATTAGTAGGAGTTCTTGTTATTTGTATTTTTTTATATATTATCGAGTTATAAATGACTAAAGGGACACATGTACTATCACACACACTAGAGCAGAACAAAATATTCTATCTATTCACTAGCTTGCATTGTAACGTCGATCATAAACTCCAAAACACTTGTAATCACCTTTTACTATTAATAAACTTGACGGTGATAGTTTTCACCATCCGGGGGGTTTTTTGTGCCGGAGATTACTATAATCACGTACCATCCGACCAAAGATTACCTTGTTAATCCTTGATTGAAGCAATTCGACCAAATATTACCTTTTTAGTTTTTGACCGAAGTAAAGATTATCGTAATTAAGGGTTTTTTCCCTCGTGATCAAATCCTTGTGTTCATCAAGATCTCATTTATATCAACATTATTATCGTGTTAGCACTATACCTCACTTGACATATTTGGATACATTATCCTTAGCCGATTTTTATCCAAAACAATTTGGCGCCCCCGCCCACCGTGGGGCAATTGGTGCTATAATCCATATTACTCCTATCAATTTTCGATTTTTTCATACCCATATCACTTCTAATGGCCTCTCAATCCACCTCTGCTTCATCAACTATGCCGGCTACGGTTACTCTCTCATCAAGGACCTTGCCACCACTGCCTCCGCCAATTACGGGAACACAACGGCCTGCTGCTGCTGGAAGCAAGACGCAACTACCAGTCTTCCAGAGCTCGAAAACCACTGCTGCTGCGACAGTGGTTAATACTAACAGTGATTTTTCATCTATGTTTTCGCAGGTTAAAGCATATATGAAGCAACAGAACAAGACCAACCAGAGGATCCTTCGTGAGATAGAAGATCTCAAGAAGAACAAGAGGCCAGCAGAGGATCTCACCCCCTTGATGCCCAGGATGCTGGATTTCACCAGTCCAGAATCCATGGCTCAGTTCTCACAAGGATCATTTATCCTTCAACAGGGGTCGATGGGTCAACAGGCTCAAGGATCCTCGATATTTCAGTCAGGATCATCTATCCTTCAACAGAGGTCCATGGGTCAACATGCTCAAGGATTCTCGTTAGATCAGCCAAGGTCATCTAACCTCTATCAAGGGTCCATGGGTCAGAAAAATCTAGGATCCTCATATTATCGACAGGGTTCAGCCATTCTCACAACAGGATCCACTGGAGCGTATCCTCAAGGATCCTACAGTACCCAACCACAAGGATCCTTCTTTCCGAATCAAGGATCCTCAAGAGTCCAACATCAACGATCCTCTGAAGTCCATGAAGGAGATATAATCCCCATGTAGACCATAGCCTCTGGAGGACCAACTCCTATCGCAGATTCTTCTTATCCCAACTACTCATCCGGGATGCCGACCTTCACCCAACAAAGAGGTAACTTGTATGATCCTATATCCTTAGATACTAACCGTGGTCCCATGCAGGATACATGTATCAACCAGGCTATGGATAAAGAACTACAGAAGCTTAAGGATATGATATCCAGTGTTCCCGGGGTGATACGACCAATCTCCGAGATACCTGAGGGAAGCCACAAGTTATCAAGATTTGCTCCACCTATCTGTGATGCTGAGATTCCGAAGCGGTTCCAAACCCCCAACATGAAGACTGGCTGTTTGTTATCCTCTTAACAGTCATTAACAGGCTACCTCTTAATTACTCATAACCTCTTAACCATTAAGAGGCTATGAGCCATTAAGAGGTAGCCTTTAATGACTGTTAAGAGGCTACCAAACAGCCCCTGATGATGGGACCACGGATCCTAAGGAGCACGTTGCACAATATAGGGAAATGATGGAAATCAACTCCATCCCTGAGAGACTCAAAGAAGCTTGCTAATGCAAAGGATTCGGGTCCACACTCACAGGATCTGCATTAAAATGGTTGCTAAGTCTTCCTCCCTTTTTAGTTACTTCTTTTTCACATTTAGTTAACTTGTTCAACAACCAATTTTCCTGTAGTAGGAAATTCGAGATGTTAACTTGTGATTTATACCGAGTTATCTAACCTAGTGATGAATCCCTTAGAGATTTTGTTATGAGGTTCTGTAGGGAAGCTCTAGAAATCCCTAATCTTGACATGGCTACGGCTGTTGAGGCCTTCAAGATGAGAGTTCAGAGGGGCTCCCCATTTTATGATGATCTCGTGATGACTCCTTGCAGGTCTCTAGATGAAGTAAGGAACAGAGCACTCAGATTCATACGGTTGGAGGATGACAAGAGGATCCAGGATCGTCTGGGGAATCAGACGAAACAAGAATCCTCTGAAAAGAAGCAAGGATTCGCGTTCAAGAACAACAACACAAAGCCGTATAACAAGTTCAACAACCAGAACGTGCGAGCAGTTGAAGAAGGAGAGGATGATGAAGACTATCCCTGCATCTCCGAGTATTGTTTCTCCGTAGATACCCATGGATTGATTTGTGCCATGAAGGATCTAGGAGAGAAAGCAAGATGGCCTCGAAAGAACAAGAAGACGACTGCCTTCAAAGACAAGTCTAAGTGGTGTGCCTTTCACGAAAACTTTGGCCACACAACAGACGAATGCATCGGCTTGAGGAGGGAAATTGGATACCTCCTGAGCAAGGGTCACTTTAAAGAACTCTTGGGAAGAAAAAAATCCAGGATCCAGGATCCTTAAGATCTTCTACAAAAAGCGACGCCGCCACCACCAGACGCTCATGTGATCAACTTTGTCTCCAGAGACTACGAAATGTTTCAAGATTCGTGTGCCATAGAAGAAAAGCCCACAAAAGAATTCGAGTTGGATGATGAAAGAAGACCGCTTATCCCCATTACTCGAGTGACTGATTGGAGAGTCTTCTTCGACTCAAAAATCCAAGATCCTCAGAAGGATGAGCCGGATGTCCGAATGATGAATTTCATCTCTGGAGGTTCAGACATTTGTGGAACTTTCTTCTCTGCAGCAAAAAGACTTGCCAAAGAAGTCAAGATGGATAACGGAGACCAACCGATAGTATCCACTACCTTAACAACAGACAAAAGGATCTTCTTCGACGAGGAAGACAAACTATACATCCAGGATCCTCATCATGAAGGTTTGATCATTACTTTATTTATCACTAACCATTATGTACGCAGGATCCTAGTAGACGGAGGGTGTGACATCCATGGCAAAACCGAGTACACCTTAGTACTTACAAACTCGAATAAGCGTTTAACCGCTTATTGCGTAACAAACAAACGAATAACCAAACGGATCTGGTTATGGTCCGGATATCCCAGGGTGCTATCTATAAGCGATATATGTGACATTCGTGACAAAACGAGGTATACTATATTCATTACGTAACAAGTAAACGATAAATCGGTTAATTCGTAGTGCTTAAACAAGTAACCGACCGATACTAATTATGACCCGTATATATACTGAGGGGTCATATATGAGTTATATATATATTATAGAGGCTAACATATTGATATTTAGGCCCCAGTACGTTTAAAACTCTTTAAACGAAAAAGGTTTCGTTTATCGATACGCTATAAGCTTAAACGCAATCGTTAATATCAAAACGAGCATTGTAGCATCCGTTAAGCCGAAAAAGATTTATAAAACACTTATATGACATGTTCTAAGCAATCCGTGAAAATATTTTGGAATTTTACAACGAGTCAGTACGTTTTTCTTATTTTACAAAAAGAAGCTGAAAAACACTCGTTTTTGCGCTGGTTTTCGCACTCGAACTAGTTTTCTTGCGAAAAACCGAACCCGAATTAAATTTTGGACCGAATTTTACATGTGGCACGAAAATCGAGGCACCATTGGACCAAAAAGAGGCCCAATGGGCCTTATATACCTGCGGCCGCCCCCCTTACTTTATTCTACCAAATATATTACCTTGAAAGCTTCTTGAATAAGCCACCTATTTTATACATTAAACATAAAGACCAAACCTTCTTCAGCTGTGTTCTTCAAGTTCAGCCAAAGTTTTGAAGTAAACCCTCTAATTTTCATTGATTTCATACTTAATTAACATAGTTAAAAGATGAAAAATTAATCCTTGATTAGTTTTAAACATGTTTAACCATCCAAAAACCATAAAAATCAAGTAAAACCATGTTTTGATGTTAAACATGTTTACAAACCAGAAACATATACTTTTTGGTCAAAAAAGCGGATTAGAATATGAATACAACGTTTTTACGGTTTGAAAGTTCGGTTTGAACCCAAACCGAAACCCTAATTATCAAGGCTGTCACATGGATGATTTATGCTTGGTTTGATGTTATATGATATGTAGATACACTGAGTTTGCAACCCGAGACCCGGAAAGTCGTTTAAGCTAGCAAAACTCATCGAAAACCGACAAGGTAAACCCGTAACACTCGTTTAAGGGCTGTTTAGTATTAGGTTGTGACGTGATTGTTGTTAGCTTGTGAAAATTTTCACGGACATTAGGGATCATTTAAATGAGTCCCTGTTCAAATTTGATAAATTTTCGATAAACGGAGAATATTTGGTGAATTTATTTCCGTTTATGAGCGTTTATTTGGGAAAAATAGCTAAACATATTGAAAAATTATGAAACTCGGTTTTGGTGATTAATATGTGATGGTAAGATCACTGGTAAAGTTTGGGGATCATTGGAAATGCCTAAGTATGGTTTGTGCAATTATGATTTAACCGAATTTTAACAGCCGAAAATGCACAAAAAGGCATTTTGTAAAAAGAGTTAGGTTCTGGAGATTTTGCAGGGGCTATGTAATAACATTTAAGCCGTTTCTTAAAATTATCGGATTTTTCGGAGGTCGTTTGATATAAACGGGCCATTTATTATGCGGTTATAACCTATTAAATGAATTTTTATAAATAAATAATTAATCATTAAATTTCTGAAAATATTTTTATTAAATTCTCCATATTTTAATGTATTTTTACAAAAATTTACATAATTTATATATAAGCACATATTTAGTTATGATTAATCGAAGATTTAAATTATAATTGTTTTAACGAAACCGGCAGTTTTGTGTTTAACGGACTGAGTGATATGTCAAAATGTCAAAAGTGGTCAAATATCGTATTTTTGAATGAAATTGATAAAAACGAACTTTTTACGAGAATTCCGGACAATTCGGGTGGATTGTACGCGTTTTATATAATCAAACTCGTGTGAAAACGGAAACGAACCCTGCGATCAATCCAGATACCGAAACCTCAAGATTCTTTCATAAATCAAATCATTTTAACAATCAACATGTTTACTTAAGTTTGTGTGATCTTACCTATTCCCTAAACGCGTAAACGATCAACTTGGCTTGGCTCGGGAAACAGTGAAACTGAGCCAAGCCTGATTTTAATCATTTCATAGTATACAACGTCACAATCTAAGACTATGGTCATGTTCTGGGCCTAACAGCTATAACCAAACTAGTTATACAGCCCGATTTGGTTTAAACACTGTACTAGTATTAACAGTACGATACCGTTTATAGGAATAAGGCTATAAGCGAGGCACCTGACCTATTGATACATAATTTCTGTGCGAACTACGATAAGGTGAGTTTCATGACCCCACTCTTTAAACTATTTTACGAACTTTTGGGGTGGAAAGCATGTTTATACACGTTATTTATCTAAACACGGATCAGGATATAAAATATCTGAACATTTATATATGAAAAGTCCCTACAAACATAATGATTGACTACGTGCTGATGAAAGATGATTATTATCGTTGATTGATATATTGAGTGGAGATAATACGAATTGCAAAACATAATGAAATTACACGTGACAACATGTTTATACAAACACATTATGTAATGTTAAACATAACTAATTTGGGAGACAACGTGGTCTGTAATGGCCATGAGGATAACGTGGTCTGTGATGATTATGGGGCTGTTGTGGGCAGAAGGGGGGCCACAATAGTAATAAACTAAAGTTGAGTATGACCTATGAGCCAAGTTCTGCTGCAACTTATAAACTAAAGTTGAGTATGGCCTATGAGCCAAGTTCTGCTGCAACTTATAAACTAAAGTTGAGTATGGCCTATGAGCCAAGTTCTGCTGCAACTTACTAAACTAAAGTTGAGTATGGCCTATGAGCCAAGTTCTGCTGCAACTTATAAACTAAAGTTGAGTATGGCCTATGAGCCAAGTTCTGCTGCAACTTATTAAACGAACTAACTTGATTATGACATGAATGTTAAGAAAATTATGTGATTATGCGTATTGTGGGCGGATGGGGAGCCACGGTATTTGGTGATACGTGATAAATACTATATGTGTATATGTGTCTATATACATGCTATGTGATTAGCCGTAGGAAATACTATGTGTAGAATATACTAATTATTTGCGTGTACACTATATAAAGTTTGAGTTTACATGGAATCATTGTGGGTGGAAGGGGACCACAGTGGTTGATGTTAACGCGGAACCGTTGTGGGCGGAAGGGGGGCCACAGTGGTTGAGTTTATGTGGAACCGTTGTGGGAGAAAGGGGGTCCATAATGGTTGGTTAAACACGGAAATTGGAAACAGATAGTACGAACAAACAATCACGATTTTACCGAAATTTCGAATTTATATTATAAACCTACATGTGTGCATATGCACACACAAGGATATGGCTGTACATATTTATACAACAGTAAATACATATTTTTTACATACGCGCGTACATACAAACTATGACTGTATGGTGCGCAGAACTGATTTCGTTAAAACTTATGAAACTCACCAACTATTCGTAGTTGACCTGTTTTAACATGCTTTTCAGGTAATCAGATATGAGAAGTAATTTCCTGTGCGTTACGTGTCTGATTGGTGATTGATGTCGTGGGCATTTGAGTTAGAAGTAAAGTGATTGAAGAACAGGTTAAATTGTATCACCTAGTTTGTAAAAGATGTTAGAACGATGTAATAAATTGTAAATTAGTTAGTAATGTTTCTTTATGAACAATGTATTTGATACCAGTTGTATCTGTTGCATTTCCGTTTTACGCTTCCGCAATTCACTTAACGGGGTGTGACAGAAGTTGGTATCAGAGCCATTGGTTATAAAGAATTAGGTTATCCCATAGGATACCTATAATATAACCGTATGCTCGATTATCACTGGGAAAGTTAATAATGAGTAACGATAGATACTGATGGATGCCGGGATGAACTCAAAGGGCAAGTGAGTTATTATGGTCCGGAACGTAATAACAGACTTGCTTGTACGAGGGAATTCGGGGAGAAGTTGCGGAACATATTGATAGGTAAAAAAATGGCAACATACGTGCATAAAGGTGATGTGAAGTATATATATGACATGTGCATACGTGCTTATCTGAGATGAGGTATAGGGATACGTGTACGTACGATACTACGGATGACATTGAATCTTATCATAACCAATATTATATTCGGTTATAATCACTATTAATTCCTATTCTAATCAAAATTATATCTTACCAAAATTAATATTATATTTTATTGTAATTAATATTATATCTGTTCATAACAAATAAAATATTTTATTTCTGCCCTAATTAATAATATCTTTTGTGCGGATCTAAGCTATCGAAAAACATTCTCTTCTGATTAGCGATTGCACCGAAAGATGTGAGTAGTTGTCGGACCGGTGCGGGACACGGTTTCCCAACGATTCACGGGGCAACGTGTTAGAGTGCGGAATCCTCTAACACGGCGATTCGGTGGTGATCAACAACGCGCGGTAACGATTCCTAAAACGGTTTGACACCTAGGGACGGAGGAAAGGACCGACACGTGAAGAACGGGCAGAGAGTATTTCAGCAGAGTGGTGGTTCGTGACTGTGTGTAGAATGTGTCCTCCGTCGTGAAATTTCCTAAGTTTCGTTTATATATCGAAAACTGGTTCGATCGAATGAGTCTCTCATTCGATCGAACGAGACCTGGTTCGATCGAATCAGTCACTGATTCGATCGAATCAGTTTCTTTTGACATTTTCAGTCCGTTAACTTAGTTTCACGATCGTTATCTTCATATCGAACCATCCTGATAGAACTGGGGACATACACATGACATTTCATGTCCTAACAAGTGCGGGACACGGTTTCCCAACGATTCACGGGGCAACGTGTTAGAGTGCGGAATCCTCTAACACGGCGATTCGGTGGTGATCAACAACGCGCGGTAACGATTCCTAAAACGGTTTGACACCTAGGGACGGAGGAAAGGACCGACACGTGAAGAACGGGCAGAGAGTATTTCAGCAGAGTGGTGGTTCGTGACTGTGTGTAGAATGTGTCCTCCGTCGTGAAATTTCCTAAGTTTCGTTTATATATCGAAAACTGGTTCGATCGAATGAGTCTCTCATTCGATCGAACGAGACCTGGTTCGATCGAATCAGTCACTGATTCGATCGAATCAGTTTCTTTTGACATTTTCAGTCCGTTAACTTAGTTTCACGATCGTTATCTTCATATCGAACCATCCTGATAGAACTGGGGACATACACATGACATTTCATGTCCTAACAAACTCCCCCTTGGAGCCAGTTCTATTTACTTACAATCAATCGAGTTCTCTTGCTCGATCGTAACTCCCCCTTGGAGTTATCTCACTCTCTCTTTTCTCAAAGCTAATGGTGCGCATGTTGCATCCACGAACTCCTTTCATCATGAAGTTCTCTCAGGATCAAATGGTCCAGTCAGTCAGACTTACCATAGGTTCCGCATATCCTGAGAAGCTGTCAATTGAAACTTTAGATAAACATTTAAGCACAATCTATCACAATGTTCCAAAACAAATTACATTCAACTCAAAAACAATTACAACCAGAAGATTAAACCTTTCATTACAACAAGAAACAAAATAAACATGACAATTAAGCTTCAGTCTCTTGTGCATACTTCTTCTGTTGCTCTTTCCAATTTGATCCTGCATGTATGTCATAGGCAAAGCAGATCCTAATGACATTTCTATACGTTAAAGCTTGCTCCATGTCTTCGGGGGCGTAGAGAATCTCTGTCTTGTACAGCGTGTAGACGTCCTCCCGTGACAAGTTTGTGAGCCACATAGGATCAAAGATACGAATTGTGCTCCAATTTCCATTGTCGTTGAGCACGATGACTGCTTCATGCAGTCTTCCGTCATAGTACCAATGCCTGAACGCTTTGTAGAAGTCCTGCTTCATCTTTCTTAGAGGAATCTTCTTCATCGTGAGTGGTGGCATGTACTTCAAAACAATCTTTGGCCTGTTGGTGATCGGATCGATCTCCTTTTTACTTGTATAACGCTTTGGCCTTTGCGGTGTAATCAATCTCCATTTTGAGTTGTATTCCTTTCGTAATACACTCTGATAGTACGATGCGAATGGAGATGAGCTTGCGTATAGCATGTCCAGGTAATTAAGACGATTAAGATCGTAAGTTGGAAGAGTCTTCAAGTCTGTGATTCGTTGATAGTACTCAACCCCCTTTTCCCTTTTGACAGCTACGCAGTTCAGGTCTTTCAGACACGCCCAAGCTAGGATTTCTCCAGAGGTTCTCCGACCCTTAGTATCATATGACTTTGTGTGAGGAATGGTCGGTTTCGCTTGGCGTTTAGACCTGATCTTTTCAAGAATAGCATTGAACGCTTTCTTGCATTCTTCTGTTTTGTCTTTAAATTCGGCTTGATCGGCTTCAGACGGCTGTTTCATAGCATTTGACCTTTCGTCAGCCTTCTTCTGCACTTCCTCCTCGTTTACGTTTTGAAAGAAGCTTGATGAGTTGGGAATATCGTCAGTTTGCGACGTGTAGTACTCAGGATATTCTTCCCTTGTCAAGTCTTCTATTTCGACATCTTCGAAGTGAGGAGGATCGACTTGTGTCGGATCAGCGGCCGTCGGTGATGGTGAGTCGGTTGAAGCAGCTGCAGCAGATGTGGATTCTGTTGAAGGCAAGGCCAGAACTTTGCCTGTTTCTTCGTTTGAAAACTCGAACATTTGCTCTAGCTCTTCTTCCGTGAAGTTGTGCGAAATCTCACCTTCTTCCAAGTCTCCACTTGAGAAGATTTGCTGTTCATCTGGGTTGTCCAAGAGATACGTGAAAAACTCCGCTGCTGTTTTTGACTGCAGCGGTTGGACATTTGATGTATCAGCATCACCTGCTTGATTAATAATCACAACACAAAGTAACAACAAATTTAAGTAAACATATGTAATATCATAAACATTAAATACAATATCATTACATATGAAACTAGGTTTACAAACAAATCATTAATTGAAAAGATTTAACATTTAAGTCCTTACTACATTCACTCAAAATACTCTTAACTACCTTCACCTCCATCATCAGAAGAGTCCAGTTCGTCTGTGTCCACATCGACATTGGTTGGACCTTCCAGACGAAGAACATCACCCTTCAGCTCAGTCACTCTTGCTTCAAGGCGTAGATTTGACTCTCTCAGCTCGGTGATCAAAGAACCTTGTTCATTGATCGAAGATCCCTGTTCAGCGACAGTAGCATTTAACTGACTATTTTCAAGCCTGAGCATTTCGTTCTCAGCTTGAAGTTTAGCAATCTGCTCATCTCTGAGCCGATTCTGTTCTTCTTGCTCTGCCTTGAACAGTAACATCTTCATCATCGCCTTGTGCAAATCAGCAAGTTCGGATGCAACCTTTTGAGGTATGGCCATTTCAGGTTGAGCTTGAGGAATAGGTTGTTGAGCTGACTGCGGTGTTGGTGGCTGTGCTGGTTGAGCAGGAGGAGCAGCAGAAGTCCCGACGGATGGTAACATTGAGGGACGCGGTTGATCGGGAAATAAGCTTCGATACTTCCGAGTAACCTTCTTCTTTTGCCTCTTTGCAGGCCTTTCTTCTCCTACATCTATGTCGGCCGGATTTTCCACGGCTCTGACTTCCTCACCAGTTTCCAACTCTTCTTCATTTAGAAACGAATCAGCCTCCTTTTCAGCTTCGGTCCTTGTATCTTCAGGGACCGCCACCTCCTCAGTGTCAGAGTCGTCGCTTGATTCCTGCAAAGGTAAGTTTTCGACGTCTGAGTCACTGGTATCATTTCTCCATTTCCTTTTAGGAGGGGCCCTGTAAGACGGATTCACCAAATGCCCGAAGCATCTTTTGATTGGTGGCCTGGTTGGACGTTCCTTGTAAGATTTGAGACGGTTGAGAGTCTCATTTTTCATGTGGTCCAGTTTCACCACATCACCTTCGTTTTCTTTCAGTAACCCTGGTGCTTGAGTATCGACAATCATTTGCACGAACCGTGGGAACTGTAGAAACTTCTCACTTTTCCCTTGCTTCAACGTGATGTTCTCGACCATATGACCGAAAGTCATCTGAGAGAAGTTGTATGGTCGGTTCATCACCAAAGCAGCTACAGTGAACTGCATGCTTTCCCTCAGCTTGTCAAAGCTGGTTCGTTGAGGGCCCAAGCAGTGCATCACAACGTGTGCCAAATATTTGAACTCGGGGCACAAGTTGGCCTTATGAAGCAGACCGGCATTGAGGTCGCCGTCATACTTCATACGTGCGAAACATCCTCTTGTTGCAGCAGGATGTAGGGAGGTCGGGTCTGATTCATCATCTTCAAATCCACAGACTTCTCGAATGACCTGGGCAGATATAACAATTGCATGCCCTCTAACGGTGGAGCGAATAACCGACGGCACGACTGTTTTGTCGTGCGTGGCATTCCTCCAAAACTCTTGTTGGATAGACATGATAGGCTCAATAATCCTAGAGATGGGTCCAGAGATCCTCGACCTCTTCAGAAACTTTATCACCGTTGCAAAGTCTTTCCCGTGGCTCGACTTTTCGTCTAGAAAAGCCACGATGTTGTGCTTGATGGACGTTTTGTACGGGGCAACCACTACTGCAACTTCAGCCATTGAATCTGTAAACTTAAACGTGTTAGAACGAACAGATATTGAAACGACTGAATGCGTTTAAACTTTTCAAATTTTCTGGACTAGTTCGATCGAACGAGTAACACATTCGATCGGTTGAGCTATTCATTCGATCGAATGAGATCTGGTTCGATCACAGACAATCGAATGAGATAGATCTTATCACAGACAATCGATAAGTCACATTCGATCGAATAAGAAACTCGTTCGATCGAATGGACTGGTTCGACTCATTCAAACAGAAACCCAGAAACGAAGAACACCGAACCCGGAAAACTTAAACGATCAAGAACTCGATCAAAACACGGTTAAAAACAAGTAAAACTTACATTTTCGTGATCTACGTGAAAAATCGAATAATATGATCGGATCAAAAAGAGGGTTTGAGGAAAATCAATTTGAGAGCAAAAATCCGTAAAATATTTCGAATAAAACTGATCGATCGAATGAGTTTGAATATTTATACTATTTTTGGACTTATTCGATCGAACGGACTTGTTCGTTTGGACCATTCGATCGAATGAGATTCTTATTCGGTCGAATGAGTCTCTTCGCAACTGTTTACATTCCTCAACCACTGATTCGATCGAATTTGTTCATTCGATCGAGTTATTCGTTCGAATAGCAACCTATTCGATCGAATGAGGGAAAACATTTGAAAAATAAATTTTTAAATTTCTTATTTCCCGTCCATCGATCGTGATGCCTTTGAACCTGCACGAAAACATAAACTTTTGACACTTGGTTAGTTTTCGTAGACATTTTCCAATCCTGAGAGCTTCGTTCCTACAGAACATATAGATCATAATACATTAGTAACAAATGGAAAAATATCAGGCTCAAACATCTTTGGGTTTTCTTGTCACTTCATTCTTTCTTTCATGCACAGCCTGTTGCACAGATGAACATTTAGCAACCTGCATGAAGTTTTCTTTCATTCCTACACACTGGATAAACATTTAGTAGGAACAGACAGGGATCAGACTACCTGTCACGATGATTTCTCATCGATTCTCAAACAAACAGAAATAGATAAAATGAGAAAGAAAGAAAAAAAATAAATAGAAATAAAATCTTTTTTGGTTTTTATCAAAATATTTACAGGGAGGGACAGGGATCAGACTACCTGTCACAATGATTTCTCATCGACATTAAAGCAGAATAAAATTAAAGAAAAATTAATTCAGAATAAAAATGTTTTTGAATTTTTGTCTTGTTTCTTTTTATAATATTCAAACTGAAATAAACATCTGTACAAAAAAAATTTAAAACACATTATTTTTGGTTGAGAAGGATCTATAATAAGAAATCATACAGACGTATATGACTATCTACTGAGAAATTTTTTTTTTTTTTTTTTTTTTTTTTTTTTTTTTTTTTTTTTTTTTTTAATATACGAAGTTGAACAAGACATAATGAATATTCTTTTTGTGAGAAAGATCCGAACAGGAATCATACTAATTAAGTGGCTGTCACATAGATCCGTGTTGAGCTGTATTATGACATAAAGAAACAGGTTATGAGCATGAAAATAACTTAAAATGGTTTTCATCGTTTCTGTGATACGAGTTAGGTTCAATTATGTCTCAAAATTTAAGTGAATAACAACTCAGAGATTATGATGCCTCCTATCTATTCTCAAGGCGTATTTGGCTTTCCCCAAGTCACCTCGAATTGACCTTGACCCATAGTGTCTGATTAAGGTTGTAAGTGTCTTCATCTGCTTCCCGTTTTCTTTCTTACTCCATAATTGAGAAGTCTTGACATTATTAACTCTAGAATGTTTCAATAACTCATAAAGAATCAATTTTTTTTTTTTTTTTTTTTTTTTTTTTTTTTTTTTTTTTTTTTTTTTTTGTGAATGTTACATAGACTTCAGAGTAGTAAAACAATTGCAAGTCCCGAATCTGGATCACTGCAGTTTCTTCATGCACTATCTTTACGGGAATCAGAACACTTATGGGCTCGTGTATGACTGGGTAATCGCTTTTCTGCCTATCATTCGGAAAGATATATATGAAGACAAACAAAACTCTTAAGGAGTTTCCACGTAAAATCGAGTAGATTTAGTTTGTATCACATCTACTTTTACGCACCATAAAAAGCTACCATGACACACAATGACTGTTCTAAAGCCTTTTAAGCCTAATAACTTCACTAGTTAAGCACACAGAATCAGTGTATCTATCATTTTCCAAGGTTGGATCAATTTCTCATTTTCTGAATATAAATGAATGTCTTTAAAAAACGTTTAAATTATTTCGCCCCGATCAAGTCAAAGTCTTCAGGTAAACGGCTATCCTGAAGATCCAATGGATCAACTGGACCGACCACATACGAGTATGTGTCCTTCTAACTAAGTATAACCGACTATTTTTCAGCGAAAGAATAAAAACCATCAAAACCCGCCCCGATCACTTTCAGTCATCTGGTTAATGGCTATCCTCATAATCTACTAGTAGAAATAAGGACCAAAACACATCCGAAAATGTGTCCATCAAACTGAGGTAACCGACATAATTTTAAGCGATAGTGATGTATAAAAATTTAATATAAGAAAAATGAAAATAAGCTGTACAGAAATAGCAAATCTTTTTGATGTCTCAGTATGATAGCGTCTGTGTACTATCACCTTTCTTGTAACAAGATCAACTTCTCAAAATTTTGAAAATTTTTTAATGTTTTTGGGTTTTTGTATTTTATATTGTTTTTGGTTTTTCTTGAACCTTTTCTCCCCCTAGAATTTATAAAAAACAAAATCTTTTTGGATTTTTTTTTTAAATTTTTAAGAAAAGAAAAATGAAAACAATTTAAATGATATCTTCAGGAACATCATCTGATATACGTTTAACGCCGTTGATCTCTAGTAAATATAAAAACCGTGGTTTATCAAATGCTTTAGTGAAGAGATCAGCGCGTTGTTCCTGAGTGGGGATTTTTATCACATCGATTAACTTCTTTTCGTAGCAGTCACGAAGGAAGTGATATCGAATTTCGATGTGCTTCGTTTTGCTAAAATGAACCGGATTTTTGGTAATTGAAATTGCAGCAGAATTATCAATATATATGGGAGTAGTAGAGCATTCAATACCGTAGTCACGCATTTGTTGCTGAATCCAAATAACTTGAGAACAGCAACTGGCAGCCGCAATATATTCCGCCTCAGCTGTTGAAGTGGAGACTGACGTCTGCTTTTTGCATTGCCACGTTACTAAACGACTTCCAAAGAACTGACATCCTGCTGTTGTTGATTTGTAATCGAGTTTACAACCACCATAGTCCGAATCACTATACGCATGTAGATCAAAGTTATCATCATAAGGATACCAAAGACCCCAATCTGGAGTACCCTTCAGATAACGCAAAATTCTTTTGACTGCAATCAGATGGGAGACCTTCGGCTTTGACTGGTAACGTGCACAGAGACACGTAGCAAACATTATGTCTGGCCGAGAAGCAGTCAGGTACATTAGAGATCCGATGATCCCTCTATAGTGAGTTGGATTGATCAATTCACCCTTCTCGTCAGGATTAATCCCGTGATTAACCTCTAAAGGAGTTCTCTGTGAAGAAGAACTCAACATCTCAAACCGTTTCAAGATGTCATTGACGTATTTTGTCTGGTGAATGAAGATACCGGAATCTTTTTGATCAACTTGAAGTCCTAAGAAGAACTTCATCTCACCCATGGAGCTCATTTCAAATTTTTCTTTCATCACTTGTTCGAACTCCTTACAAAGTGTTTTATTCGTGGACCCGAAGATGATGTCGTCCACGTACACTTGTACCATAATTAGATCTCCTTCTTTTTCTTTTGTGAATAACGTGCAGTCAATGGTTCCCCTTCGAAACCCGTTGTTGAGAAGGTGTTTGGATAGTTCTTTATACCAAGCTCTCGGGGCTTGGTGAAGACCGTACAAAGCCTTATTGAGCAGATAAGCTTTGTCCTTGTGATATGGGTCTTCAAAACCTGGAGGTTGTGCCACATATACGGTCTCTTCGATGTGACCGTACAAAAAGGCACTCTTGACGTCCATCTGATATACTTTGAATTTCTTGAAAGATGCATACGCCAAGAACATCCGAATTGCCTCCAAACGAGCAACCGGAGCATATACCTCATTGTAGTCTAGGCCTTCGATTTGCCTAAACCCTTGGACCACCAGGCGGGCTTTGTTGCGAACAATCACTCCACGATCATCACGTTTACATTTTAGTACCCACTTAGTGCCAATTTTCTTCTGTCCTTTGGGGAGATCCACCAGCTTCCACACACCAAGTCTTTTAAACTGCAATAATTCCTCTTGCATGGCTGTGACCCAGTTGGGATCTTTCAGCGCATCGGTGGTGCTGTGTGGTTCTTCTTGTGCTAAGAAGCATTCATGGGCATTAAGAGCAACTAATCCTGACTCCATCATTTCTGTGTAGAGACCAAAATTCAGCTGTCGACGAGTTTTGACACCCTGTTGAATGTCCCCTATAATGTTGTCTTGTGGATGATCACGTTCAGTCCTAACAACCGGATTGTCAGAAACGACAACATTTTGTTCCAAGTTAGTTAAGTTCGGCTCAGGAACTGGAGCGGATTGTGGTGCCTCTGAAGTAGACGTTAGAGGCTGATCTGCATTCGGCACTTCTTGATTTGACGATGAAGGTTGAGACGTAACCTGAGTTGGTGCCGATTGTACATCATCTGCTGGAGATTCATCTTCAGATTCAGATTCGGAAGATTCTTGAACTTGATCGCTAGACTCTGTGGAGGAAGATGATGACGGACCAGGATGAGTTGAAGATTGCAAAGATTCATCAGGAGGTGCATTTTGCGCCTCATACATCATTTGAATAGCAATCTCATACAGATTGAATGACTTGAACAGTTTGTCATAATCAAACAACCAGTCTTCTCCTGTCCCCTTGGCTGGTTCTGTGTAGCGTTGAACATCGACATGGTACCATTCTTCAACTAATTTTGTTGTTCTGTTGAAGACCCTTTTGAGAGGTATGCTGTAACCCAGAAAATAGCCGTTGATGATCTTCTCCTCGAACTTATTATCGACTTGCCTTTTAAGTAACGTGCAAAGAGCCCCGAATGGTTCCAGGTGCTCTAAGTTAGGCCTTCGTCGTTGAAGAAGCTCGAAACTTGTCTTGCCGTGGCGCTTGACGATGCCTACCCGATTTAATGTGAAACAGGCGTTGGCAATTGCCTCACTCCAAAACGTAACAGGTAACACTGAGTCGGCTAACATTGTTCTTGCTGTCTCGATTAACGTACGATTTTTCCTTTCAGCAACCCCGTTCATTTGAGGAACATATGGGGCACTGAACTCCTGAACGATCCCTTTTTCTTTGCAGAAATTTTCAACATTCGCATTTTTAAATTCTGTACCGTTATCTGACCGCATTCTTCGAACCTTCAGATTGTATTGAGACTCAATAGTTGTAACCAGCAGTTGTATACACCCAAACGTTTCTGATTTTACTTTCAAGAAAAACACCCAAGAGAATCTAGAATATTCATCAGTAACCACTAGACAGTATGAGTGCCCAGAGATACTTTTGACGCTTATTGGGCCAAAAAGATCCATATGAAGGAGTTCCAACGGAATATCAATTGAGTGGAAACTCTTAGACTTGTGGGACCTTTTTATCTGCTTTCCGGCTTTGCACTTCACACATGAATCAGGGAGACGAAAACTTCTCAGATTAACTCCCTCAACTAGTCTGCGGTGCACAAGCTTGTTCATGTTCCTGACATTTATGTGTCCCATCCGTCTATGCCATAAGACAGTATCACGTTCGGATGCCTTGGACACGAAACATGTCGCCGTTGGAGACGTTGACCCTGCCTTAGCCATATCCAGAATGTAAAGATCACTCTGGCGTGCAGCTGACATTAAAACCTTGTCTTCAGGAAAGTTGAAATCCTTAGGCAAGATGTGGCAATCTCGGTCGTCAAACATAACTTTGAAACCTTTGTCGCAGATTTGACTTATCGACAACAGGTTGTTCTCCAACTCTTTGATGAAATTTACTTTCTCAAACGAAATTCGCCCATTAGACACCATTCCTTGGGCCGTGATATAACCTCCTTGATTTCCTGCAAAGGAAACTGCACCTCCTTTTATTTGTCTGACACTTGAAAGGAGATTCATGTTTCCAGTCATGTGCCTGGAAGCTCCTGAGTCTATGATCCACATGTTGAATCTTGGATCATATAGAGCAACCTGCACACAAAAACAAAAGGTTTAAATATCATTGGAAACCCAAGCCCTTAAGGTCTTGGGTTTTCCATCTTCATCACGAATGAACAATTCAATCCATTTACCCTCATTAACACTGTTTTCAGATTTGACGTTGTTATCAACAGTGTTAGTTTTCTTAGGTTTCCAAAAGTCAGTCTTCTTCTCAGCATGTTTGAGATAGCTGGTTGAAGACTGAGTTTCACTTGTCGAAGTGGAAACACTTGGATCTGAGGGGTTTGGGGATTGGTGTGGTGAGGTTGGCTGAGGTTTCCGAGGAGAAACCGACCTCGGTGTGTGAAACCGTTCTTGACCTTGAATGTCAATGGTCGGTCGCCTCCTAGGAGGTGACTTGACATACCTCGGATCCGGAGTCGATATGTACTGCTTAGGATCCGTGTACTTATAGCAAAATCTTGCTATATGCCCTACCTCTCCACACGAAAAACAGTAGTTTCTCCCCCTTTGACTTGGTGGAGAGAAATAACTCTGGTTTTGTCTGTTATCATAGTACCCCCTGGATTTGACATTTTGGGGTGGAGTTTGTCTAGGAGGGTGTTTTGGGAAATTATGTTTTTCATTAACGTTACCCTCCTTTACAAACTGGGTACTATGTTCCACATAGACTTTCTCAGATTTAGGATTAAACTTTTTCTTCTGAGAACTTCTTGTTGTTGTTGCCTTTGACTTAGATGGTGGTGGGCCCGATTTAGTTGTAGAACCTAAGTCTGTGGCATCAACATTTTGTTTGGACTCAGGAGCCGGGTCAATGACTTCTTTACCCTTAGACTTAGAAATTTGGTTTGTGTCCTCGGGTATATAATCATTTGATTCATCATCCGGCACAGCTCCTGGTGTGCTTGAAAATTGATTCAGGATCGGGGGTGGGACATTGTTGTATCCCACTCCTTTTTCCTTTTTGCCTCGGAACTCGGGAATAATGTGTTCTAATAAATAAGATGAATTTGAATAACTTTTTAATTTGAAATTTAATGATTCAAAATCAGCTTTCAAGTTTTCCAATTCTTTTTTCAAAACATTATTCTTATTTATGTGAAAATTGATAGAATCTTGTTGATTAAGAACACATATTTCAAGTTCCTTGTTCTGACGCTTAAGGCCATCAATCTTTTCTTTAAAAACAGACTCTTTCTGCTTCCAAGCCTTATTCTGTGCAAGCGCGTCAGTCAGTTCCATTAAAGATCTTGAGGCTGCTTGTTTGTAAGCCTCGAGATCTTCAATTCTCTCTTTTAGAGATTGAATTTCTTGTTCATACAACTCACATTTTAAGCATTTAACATTTACAGATTTAGGAGTTGAAGGGTTAGAACTTACCTTGGCATTTGATGAAGTGTCTGCCATGAACGCGGAGCATAGTTTCCCCGCTCTACCCAAAAACGATGGAGAAGTTACTTTAATTTCTGCTTCTTTGACTTCTTCAACTTTAGCAGCCTCTGCGGGAATTGTCGAACATGGGGATGATTGAGGAACATTTGACTCTTTTTCGTGATCCTCCTTAATCTCCAAAGATACCACTTCAACCTCAGGTTCTCCTTCATGGACTTCAGCAGCTGGTTCATCGACAGTATATTCTTCATTGGTCGAGGAAACAACAGACTCTGTTTCAGAGTTTTCATCTACTACTGTGACATCAGCCATGTTGATGCTCAAGTTCCATGTCTCGCCTTCATCCCCTTGAACTGCAAGAGCAGTTTCGTTGTTGATGTCGACGTTGTTTGCTGCGGTTTGATTTTGAGGGACCAGTTGTCTCTCAAGGTTGACAGTTGCAGCTGCTGCAGCAGGAGTGGATGATGATGAAGTGGTTCGGAAGGGATATTGGTGACCTTCCCTTCTTGGCTTCGAGCACTCCTTGGCAAAGTGACCAAGTTCGCCACAGTTGTAGCATTTTACTTTGCTTTTATCAAAGCCGAACTTGGATTTGTTGTTTATTGAGAGGGCCTGACCTGTTTTCTTCGTCCACTTTCTGGCCCTTCGGAACGCACTGCCAAGAGCCCACATAATGTCTATGCGTTCCATATCATCTTCGTCAAGCTGTTCATAGTCATCGCTGTCCAGATGACTATTTCCTAGCTTACCCGCCACCATTAAACTGTAGGACTCAATTATCGTGCCTAGAGTTGCCATGTGTTCTTTGGCAACCTCCACTGTTACTGTTCCCAAGCCTTCAGTATTCAACGTTGCTTTCTCCGTTGACTTGGGTCCGGAGTTAGTACTTGAGTTTCCAGAAGTTGATAGTGGGACGGAAGATCTCGTTTCAGTCCCCTTTGATTGATTTGACGTTGAGGAGACAAAAGCAGTCTTCATCGGAGCATGATC
Source organism: Bidens hawaiensis (assembly GCF_021521415.1). Lineage (NCBI taxonomy): Eukaryota > Viridiplantae > Streptophyta > Magnoliopsida > Asterales > Asteraceae > Bidens > Bidens hawaiensis. The sequence continues at coordinate 797,761 of NW_027491818.1, forward strand.
AGTTGAATCTGACAAAGGAGGTTTTGACATGTAAAGTGATTTGTCAGAAGTTGATCTCGGTTTTCTGGAAGAGGCTCTTAGTTCAGCCTCTTCGTGTCTGATTTCTTTAATAAAATCAGACAGGAGAATCGTCTCCAGCTGATGACTTCTTCTCATTACTGTCAGGAAGGTGCTCCAGCTAGGTGGAAGTCCTTGTGCAAGACATCTAACTTTCTCAGTCCCTGTAGTTTTGACGTTATAGGACTTGAGTTCTGACATTAGATGGTAAAATCTCGACAGTAACGACTCAATATCTTCTCCCGACTCTGGACTAAACAGATCAAATTCACGCTTGAGCTCCCGTGCGTGAATTTCTCTAAGGGAATCAGATCCTTCACATCGGTCAACCAGTGCGTTCCAAAGAGTTGACGCTGTAGTAAACTGGTTAAACTGATGAAAAAGATCAGTGGAGAGTGCTTGTGATAGTAAGGAGAAGGCTTTCTTCTCAGCATCGAAGGCTATCTTTTGTTCTTCAGATAGCCTAAAGTAACTCAACGACTCACCATCATCATTCGTTGGATGCACCCAACTTGTCTGGACAGCTTCCCAAAGTCCAGGATTTACACCTGTTATATGAATTTGAAATCTTGTCTTCCAGGTTGTAAAGTCGTTTAATGTCATCAGCTTTGGTGGCTTGTTGTAGCTTCCCGATTCAGAATCGCTTTCGAGAATCGATTGGATCCTCTTGTTGGTACTCGAACTTGAAGCCATTTTTGATCCTTTGGTTAACTTTGAACTGTTGATCGAATGAGTCTTGTTCGATCGGACGAGTGCCTTATTCGATCGAATATGTTCTGATTCGATCGAATGTCTCTCTGGAAAACCGAACTGATCTTCTGAAAGTTATTCGATCGAATGTGTAACTGGTTCGATCGAATGGGTTAACAGATTCGATCGATTGAGTGTATGGTTTGATCGAACGGGTTCTGACAGTCGAATAAGACAGTGATCGAATGGACGGATCGAATGTGTGACTTATTCGATCAACTGGAGACTGGTTCGATCGAATGAACGAATCTGGTTCGATCGAATGAACTTGGAGTATTTCTAGGCGGGAAAAACTGATTCGGTCCAAGTTCAAACTGGTTCGATCGAATAGGAGGGCTATTCGATCGAATGAGTTCCAAAAATAGACTGGTTCGATCGGAAAATCTGGAAATTCCAAAATTAGGAGATTTTGACGGATTTTCGAATTTTGAACCACAAACACGAATCTTAGAAGATCAAGGAGCAAAGTAAGATCAAAATGAGACTTTTAACACAAAAACAGATGAACACCAACCAAAAAACGGATCAAACACACCAAAAACACGAAGAACACGAAGAACGCGAAGAACGTTCTTGACGAAACTCGAACTTTTAACACACTTTTCCAAGATCAAAACACCAAAATATGACAATTTTAACAGTTTTTGACAAGAACACGACGAACACCAAGATCAAAAACACCAAAAATTCGGAATTTTCCGGCAAAAATAACGATTTTCGCGAGAAAAATACGAATTTCACCACGAATCTAACGTGAATCAAGAACCAAAGGCTCTGATACCACTTTGTCGGACCGGTGCGGGACACGGTTTCCCAACGATTCACGGGGCAACGTGTTAGAGTGCGGAATCCTCTAACACGGCGATTCGGTGGTGATCAACAACGCGCGGTAACGATTCCTAAAACGGTTTGACACCTAGGGACGGAGGAAAGGACCGACACGTGAAGAACGGGCAGAGAGTATTTCAGCAGAGTGGTGGTTCGTGACTGTGTGTAGAATGTGTCCTCCGTCGTGAAATTTCCTAAGTTTCGTTTATATATCGAAAACTGGTTCGATCGAATGAGTCTCTCATTCGATCGAACGAGACCTGGTTCGATCGAATCAGTCACTGATTCGATCGAATCAGTTTCTTTTGACATTTTCAGTCCGTTAACTTAGTTTCACGATCGTTATCTTCATATCGAACCATCCTGATAGAACTGGGGACATACACATGACATTTCATGTCCTAACAGTAGTTTTACAATTGATGAAGAACCGGTGTTGCCCGTGAGTGAGAATACAAGAATGCTTCAATAAGTTTAAACTAAATCTGGTGATGTGACGGAACCACAAAAGGGGCTTAATATATAAGGCCCGGGAACGAACCGTTGGAGGTGTGACTTACAGATAATAATTTCAAGAAGACATATATATATATATATATATAATACTCCACAGTTTGAATCCAATCCTGTCTTATAAACTGGTTCCTTTGACATTAATCTAAACTATTTTCCGGTCATCCTTCCAATTCTATTGTCTAGAAACAAACACCATCCCTAGGGGAAATACCTAGTGATAGCCAAAACTGAGTTTTCAATTATAATATGAGCAATCGTTACTACCAGTACATATAATGTACTAATAATATTTCAAAAAGAAATATTAATAATAGTAATTTCCTTTACATATCACCAGTACAACTAACTCTGATAAACCTCCCTAACTAGCAAACTCTTCGAACCATCTATGAAAGACAATCTCCAACCTCTCCTATATTTTGCTATTCCAATTGGTTATTATAGGAGAGAAATCTCATGCTCACGAAATGATGACGTGCCCCGACTGGAATGGAACCTACTTACCTCCAACTAGTAAACTACTACTTTTATTAAGTCCGACATGCCTACGAAAACTGAATGACCTGGCGAAAGAATATATTTTACGATTATAGTTAACAAACAATCAGAAGTCAGGTGGAATGTACACGTGCATTCCCATTATAACGTACTGATTAAACTCGTAATGAGCAAATATCTACCTACAGGAGAGACCGAACAAAAACAGCTTCCCAATAATGGGATCATATAGGAACAATTTTCGTATAAGTGTGAACTATTTATAATTGTTATAACGCGTGCTTTGATAGATAAGGATAGTATGGTATTGTCGTGTATAGCTTATGATACTCCATACAAGCATATGGTGGTGCGCTATGCTAATATGGAGGACGATTTGGGAATTTTTAATACAAACATTGACCCCTATTGGGTTAAAATTTCTTGTCATGAGATGACAACTTTTATTATATATGCAAACTTTGGCGTTTGCTAGGCTCATTTTACATACTATCCTTAGTATTCAGACTCGAGAACAAACCAGTGTGATATATACGTGCTAATTGAAATACCTGATTACTTGTTATTGTAATTCCTTTTGTGATCATTAGTGTATGTGAATTTTGTTAATTGTTGGATAACTGGTTATTGTTATAGAATGGCCCCGAAGAAAGTAAACATGTTGTCTGAGGCAGATATAGCCGAGATGATCGCTCGACAACTACAAATAGTACTTCCGACAATAGCAGCACAATTCGCTGCTGGTATCCATACAACTATGAATACAAATCAAGTGCCGAACGCTAACGCGGCTGTAAATACTAATCCCCCAACAAATACTAATAGAACCACAAATGCTCCCCCGATAAATACTGATACTATCACAACTAATACTCCCCCGTTGATTACCAATATTACTTTCAATAACGATAATCTCCCACCGAACTTGAACAATAGTTGTAACAATCAAAATCCCCCGCAACACGGATATCAACTTAAGAACTTCATGCTATGTAAACCTATGGAATTTAGCGGTACTGAAGGACCAAATGGACTGGTAAAGTGGATCAAAAAGACTGAATCCATCATTAATATCACTAACTGTCCACCAGATTGTATTGTCAAATTTGCTACTTCTACATTTGTAGACCACGCGCTAATGTGGTGAAATACTGTTGTGCAAATTCGAGGACAAGAGGCAACCAATCGTATGTCTTGGACAAAACTTAAAAATCTTATGATAAAACACTTTTGTCCGATAAACGAAATTCAGAAATTAGAGCAAGAACTTTGGAATCTAGAAATGAAGGGTGCAGATCACTTGGAGTATACCCATCGCTTTAACGAACTGGCTCGTCTAGTCCCATGGTTAGCTACTCCAGATTCTAAACGTACTGAACGCTACATTTGGGGTTTAGCCCTCGAAGTCAGGAGTTTGGTTAATTCAACTGGCCCTGTAACTTTCGAAAATGCCGTGTTACAAGCTGGCATTGTAACTTCTGATTTGATTAGAAGTGGTGCGTTAAGAATGCCCGGGATATCATCTGGTACAAAACGAACCAATTATGGAGCGGGAATACAAGAAAGACAACAAAATAAATGTGCGCGCCTTGCAATACAAAATTACACTATGATCAGTTCCGATGTGAAGCAAGATAAGTATAACGGGCCTTTGCCTAGATGTGGAAAATGTGGTTATCATCATGTTGGTGAATGTCGGACCAATGTGTGTCACAAATGTGGGAAAGTGGGACACTATGCCCGAAATTGTAGAACAGTTATGAATACTATAAATCCTCCAGGACTCACAACTACCCCAACCGCAACCAACACGACAACAACCAGTCTACCAAAACCAAACCATAATAAACCGTAATGCCTGTTATGAGTGTGGTAGTGTGAAGCACATCAAGAAAGACTGCCCTAGATTGAACCCAATTGCGACGGGAAGACAAAGGCAAGGACCGACATCGACGTCTGACTCGACTAGGGGTCAAGTATTGTGAATAAACCGGATAGAACAAATGTAGTAACAGGTACGTTCCTAGTAATGCCTAATATACTTTAGTTTATATATTACGGACACTGATAGACGTTTCGTTCCTACAAGTTATTACCTTGGAAAATATACCGTCTAGTAAAATAACAATTCTGTATACTATAGAAACCACCAAAAGTAAGACTATAAATACTAACCATATTACTCGAAAAACTACCCTCTTAACCTAAATAACTAGCTATTCCCTATCGATGCACTCCCGGTGGAAGTGAGGAGTCATTGTGTAATAGTCAGTATGGACTAGTTATTTGAGTTCAAATGAAGGTTATATATAGAAATAGAACTGTTATACTGCCTCTTCTAGATAAAGAAGTGATCCCATACACGGAACAAAACCTAGTACCTCAATGATGAAACACGGATGAGGAAAACTATACTATCTGTAACCAAAACTTGAACTTTAAACTTTTATAGCCTTAATAACTGAGTGATGAACAAGGAAAAGTCAGGCCAGATGTTTGGATAAACTGAGTACTAGTATAAAGATGCAAGCGAAATCTATGAAGGAATCATAGGCTCATGTGTTGTAAAGTGTGCACTATTATAAGTTCTGGGGGAATACTAAAGATCCTCGGAGATGCTACAACAATTCGAGATACCCCATTGGAAGTGGGAAACAAACTAAAATAGAACCTTTAATATGTGTTCCTTAAACATCCCAAGAAAGCAATTCAAGCTGAATAATAGTTCCCTGACTAATCCACTCCAAATACCTTCTTCTGATTTGTAACAACTATCCAACTGAAAAACTCGCCTTAACAAAATCTTACTCTTGGTGAATTGTGTATGAAATTTTAGATCCCTAATTGGCCTAAGTACGGTCTATAATCCTCTATAAAACAATCAAATCAAATAAACTATTCAAACAATAGAGGAAAGTGAGACCAGTAATTTCAATCCTCGTACATTAACAGTCATCATAATATTATACAAGTGGTAATATACTATATTATACGAGCAAGAATGTAACTCGCCATCTTATTAAAATTGAAAAAAATTGGTAACATCCAAAATACAAAATCCGATTCGATTTCGAGAATCATAAATAAAGCTCGTAATATTATTAACAAATCGAAAGCCGCCTAAGGCTAACAAGAGGGCTATACTGAGAAATACGAGAAGTTATCAAATTTTGAAAGTTGTTAGTTGAGTTGAGGAACGGTGAGTTGATTCTAAAATATATAGCACTGTACAAAATTGCCTTGAAAGTTAACCCCATAACGTATTAAACAAAATTATTTAACTCCCGATATTTCATATATCGAATCAAAACGAGTGCCTTACTAACAGGGCAGAATTAGTATTATTTGAAAACTTTTATACAACTAAACTCTATAAAGAGACTCGTGAAAATTTTGAGCGGGGAAAATCAAACAGTTGCGACACAATAAAATCTCATTGAATAAAATTCAGTGGAATCCACAACGGGGAATCAAACGTGTTCGGAAACAGAAAAACGAATTCCGAAACAAATGATTATAAAATTTTCCCCAAAAAGAGCATATTTGGCATATTGAATTTCGGGGACGAAATTTCTTAACTGGGGGAGAATGTGACATCCGTGGCAAAACCGAGTACACCTTAGTACTTACAAACTCGAATAAGAGTTTAACCGCTTATTGCGTAACGAACAAACGAATAACCAAACGGGTCTGGTTATGGTCCGGATATCCCAGGGTGCTATCTATAAGCGATATATGTGACATTCGTGACAAAACGAGGTATACTATATTCATTACGTAACAAGTAAACGTTAAATCGGTTAATTCGTAGTGCTTAAACAAGTAACCGACCGATACTAATTATGACCCGTATATATACTGAGGGGTCATATACGAGTTATATATATTATAGAGGCTAACATATTGATATTTAGGCCCCAGTACGTTTAAAACTCTTTAAACGAAAAAGGTTTCGTTTATCGATACGCTATAAGCTTAAACGCAATCGTTAATATCAAAACGAGCATTGTAGCATCCGTTAACCCGAAAAAGATTTATAAAACACTTATATGACATGTTCTAAGCAATCCGTGAAAATATTTTGGAATTTTACAACGAGTCAGTACGTTTTTCTTATTTTACAAAAAGAAGCTGAAAAACACTCGTTTTCGCGCTGGTTTTCGCACTCGAACTAATTTTCTTGCGAAAAACCGAATCAGAATTAAATTTTGGACCGACGTTTACGCGTGGCACGAAAACCGAGGCACCATTGGGCCAAAAAGAGGCCCAATGGGCCTTATATACTTGCGGCCCCCCCTTACATTATTCTACCAAATATATTACCTTGAAAGCTTCTTGAATAAGCCACCTATTTTATACATTAAACATAAAGACCAGACCTTCTTCAGCTGTGTTCTTCAAGTTCAGCCAAAGTTTTGAGGTAAACCCTCTAATTTTCATTGATTTCATACTTAATTAACATAGTTTAAACATGAAAAATTAATTCTTGATTAGTTTTAAACATGTTTAACCATCCAAAAACCATAAAAATCAAGTAAAATCATGTTTTGATGTTAAACATGTTTACAAACCAGGAACATATACTTTTTGGTCAAAAACGTGGATTAGAACATGAATACAACGTTTTTACGGTTTGAAAGTTCGGTTTGAACCCAAAACCGAAACCCTAATTATCAAGGCTGTCACATGGATGATTTATGCTTGGTTTGATGTTATATGATATGTAGATACACTGAGTTTGCAACCCGAGACCCGGAAAGTCGTTTAAGCTAGCAAAACTCATCGAAAACCGACAAGGTAAACCCGTAACACTCGTTTAAGGGCTGTTTAGTATTAGGTTGTGACGTGCATTTTTTTAGCTTGTGAAAATTTGCAGGGACATTAGGGATCATTTAAATGAGTCCCTATTCAAATTTGGTAATTTTTTGATAAACGGAGAATATTTGGTGAATTTATTTCCGTTTATGAGCGTTTATTTGGGAAAAATAGCTAAACATATTGAAAAATTATGAAACTTGGATTTAGAGATTAATATATGATGGTAAGATCACTGGTAAAGTTTGGGGATCATTGGAAATGCCTAAGTATGGTTTGTGCAATTATGATTTAACCGAATTTTAACAGCCGAAAAACACACAAAAAGGCATTTTGTAAAAAGAGTTAGGTTTGGAGATTTTTCAGAGGCTATGTAATAACATTGAAGCCATTTGTAAAAATTATCGGATTTTTCGGAGGTCGTTTGATATAAACGGGCCATTTATTATGCGGTTATAACCTATTAAATGAATTTTTATAAATAAATAATTAATCATAAAATTTCTGAAAATATTTTTATAAAATTCTCCATATTTTAATGTATTTTTACAAAAATTTACATAATTTATATATAAGCACATATTTAGTTATGATTAATCGAAGATTTAAATTATAATTGTTTTAACGAAACCGGCAGTTTTGTGCTTAACGGACTGACTGGTATGTCAAAATGTCAAAAGTGGTCAAATATCGTATTTTTGAATGAAATTGATAAAAACGAACTTTTTACTAGAATTCCGGACAATTTGGGTGGATTGTACGCGTTTTGTATAATTAAACCCGTGTGAAAACGGAAACGAACCCTACGATCAATCCAGATACCGAAACCTCAAGATTCTTTCATAAATCAAATCATTTTAACAATCAACATGTTTACTTAAGTTTGTGTGATCTTACCTATTCCCTAAACGCGTAAACGATCAACTTGGCTTGGCTCAGGAAACGGTGAAACTGAGCCAAGCCTGATTTTAATCATTTCATAGTATACAACGTCACAATCTAAGACTATGGTCATGTTCTGGGCCTAACAGCTATAACCAAACTAGTTATACAGCCCGATTTGGTTTAAACACTGTACTAGTATTAACAGTACGATACCGTTTATAGGAATCAGGCTATAAGCGAGGCACCTGACCTATTGATACATAATTTCTGTGCGAACTACGATAAGGTGAGTTTCATGACCCCACTCTTTAAACTATTTTACGAACTTTTGGGGTGGAAAGCATGTTTATACACGTTATTTATCTAAACACGGATCACGATATAAAATATCTGAACATTTATATATGAAAAGTCCCTACAAACATAATGATTGACTACGTGCTGATGAAAGATGATTATTATCGTTGATTGATATATTGAGTGGAGATAATACGAATTGCAAAACATAATGAAATTACACGTGACAGCATGTTTATACAAACACGTTATGTAATGTTAAACATAACTAATTTGGAAGACAACGTGGTCTGTAATGGCCATGAGGATAACGTGGTCTGTGATGATTATGGGGCTGTTGTGGGCAAAAGGGGGGCCACAATAGTAATAAACTAAAGTTGAGTATGGCCTATGAGCCAAGTTCTGCTGCAACTTATAAACTAAAGTTGAGTATGGCCTATGAGCCAAGTTCTGCTGCAACTTACTAAACTAAAGTTGAGTATGGCCTATGAGCCAAGTTCTGCTGCAACTTATAAACTAAAGTTGAGTATGGCCTATGAGTCAAGTTCTGCTGCAACTTATTAAACGAACTAACTTGATTATGACATGAATGTTAAGAAAATTATGTGATTATGCGTATTGTGGGCGGATGATTAGCCACAGTATTTGGTGATACGTGATAAATACTATATGTGTATATGTGTCTATATACATGCTATGTGATTAGCCGTAGGAAATACTATGTGTAGAATATACTAATTATTTGCGTGTACACTATATAATGTTTGAGTTTACATGGAATCATTGTGGGTGGAAGGGGACCACAGTGGTTGATGTTAACGCGGAACCGTTGTGGGCGGAAGGGGGGCCACAGTGGTTGAGTTTATGTGGAACCGTTGTGGGAGAAAGGGGGTCCACAGTGGTTGGTTAAACACGGAAATTGGAAACAGATAGTACGAACAAACAATCACGATTTTACCGAAATTTCGAATTTATATTATAAACCTACATGTGTGCATATGCACACACAAGGATATGGCTGTACATATTTATACAACCGTAAATACTTATTTTTTACATACGCGCGTACATACAAACTTTGAGTGTATGGTGCGCAGAACTGATTTCGTTAAAACTTATGAAACTCACCAACTATTCGTAGTTGACCTGTTTTAACATGCTTTTCAGGTAATCAGATATGAGAAGTAATTTCCTGTGCGTTACGTTTCTGATTGGTGATTGATGTCGTGGGCATTTGAGTTAGAAGTAAAGTGATTGAAGAACAGGTTAAATTGTATCACCTAGTTTGTAAAAGATGTTAGAACGATGTAATTAATTGTAAATTAGTTAGTAATGTTTCTTTATGAACAATGTATTTGATACCAGTTGTATCTGTTGCATTTCCGTTTTACGCTTCCGCAATTCACTTAACGGGGTGTGACAGAGGGAGCTCAGTCAACATTATCCAGCATGATGTCCTCAAAAAGATGAACATACCGGACTCAAAGATCATTCCTAGAACATCAGTGCTAGTCAGTTTCAGTGGTGAAACCAAGAAGACATTGGGGGACATCAACCTCCCAATTTATATCGAAGGGTTAAATTCATACCAGAAATTTTGTGTTATTGATAACCTTTTTTGTTGCAATGTTATTTTAGGTAGGCCTGGCTGCATGGATGAAGGCAGTAGCCTCAACGTATCACCAATGCATCAAACTGCCTACCCCTTGGGGAGTTGTGAAGATAGTTGGTGACCAAGCGGAGGCCAAGAACTATTATTCTTCATCAATGAAGCCAACAACCACACAAACTATAGCATAGCAACTACAGCAACATCCTAGGGACGTGCTTGAAGCTCGGTAGAAAGACCTTAAAGAAGAATCATTGGACCCTGAGGATCCAGAGATAAAGGTGTTCCTAGGATCCAGTATCCCCAGCAAAATCGAGGAGGATTTAGTATCCTTCTTGGGACAAAGAAAATCTACCTTCGCCTTCAAGCACTCAAACATGACAGGTATTTCAAAAGAGGTAATCACTCACAAACTAGGCCTTGATTTATCTGTTAAACCCGTCCATTAGAAGCAAAGAAAATTCGCTCCTGAGAGGAACAAGATCACACAAGAAGAAGTTGAAAAACTTCTTATGGCCGGTATGATCAGAGAGGTTCAATATCCTTGATGGCTAGCTAATGTGGTCGTTATTTCAAAAAAGAATGGAAAGTGGAGGGTGTGTGTCGATTTTACCGATTTAAACAAGGCATGCCCCAAGGATCCTTTCCCATTACCACATATAGATTCCATGGTGGATGCAACAGCATGACATGAAATGCTTACCTTTATGGATGCTTCCTCTGGATTCCAACAAATTCAGATGGAACCATCTGATCAAGAGGATACAGCATTCATGACTCCTACCAGCATATATAGCTATACTGCTATGCAGTTTGGACTATGAAATGCAGGGGCAACATACCAAAGACTAGTCAACATGATGTTCAAGGATCAGTTAGGTAAGACTATGAAGGTCTACATAGATGATATAGTGGTGAAGTCAAAGAGAGCTGAGGATCACCTCAGAGATCTTGAAGAAGCATTCAATATCCTCGACCAGTATAACATGAAATTGAATCCGGCAAAATGCCACTTTGGTGCTAAGGTTGAAAAATTTCTGGGATATATGGTGACTAAAAGAGGAATTGAAGCAAGCCCCGAGCAGATTGAAGACATCCTCAATTTAAAGTCTCCTGCAAACGCAACAGATGTCCAAAGGCTCACAGGAGGAATAGACGCTCTCAACAGGTTCATCTCAAGATCCTCCGAAAAGTGCAAGGACTTCTATGATATCCTTAGGAAGAATAAGAAGTTTGAGGGGACGGAAAAACATGAGGCTGCGCTTAAGGCCTTGAAGGATTACTTTTCCTAGGCTCCAGAAGCCTATGGATGGAGAATCCTTATATCTGTATTTAGCTGTCTCGGGGAATGCAGTGAGTGCCGTCTTAGTAAAGGATCATGAAGGTGAACAACATCCCGTATACTATGTAAGTAAAAGTCTTCTAGATGCAGAAGCCAGGTATTCTCATTTAGAAAAGTTAATTCTTGCACTCATTATGGCTTCTACTAAATTGAGACATTATTTTGAAACTTATCCTATTATTTTGAGAACTAATTATCCTGTGAAGAATGTTCTTAGAAAACTAGAGTTATCAGGTAGAATGACCAAGTGGGCTATGAAATTAAGTGCATATGATATCCAATATGAGCCAAGAACAACAATCAAGTCTCAAGCACTAGCGGACTTTGTGGCTGATTTCACTAGTGAACTACAAAAAGAAGCTGACTTGGAGGTCCAACAACTAGAGAAGACTAAGGATCCTTGGATCCTCTTCACAGGTGGAGCATCCAACGTAAGAGGAACATGATTGGGGATCCTATTGAAATCGCCACGGGGGGACATATTACCCCAGCCCATTGCATGTGCATTTCAAGCTACCAACAATGAGGCAGAATACGAAGCACTCATAGCAGGTTTACTTTTAGCCAAAAGTATGAGGATCAGGTATCTTCAAGTTTATATGGATTCTTCTTTACTCATTACTAACCACTTTAACAGTTCTTATACCGTAAAAGGTGAAAATATGATCAAATATTTAGAAATTGTGAAGGAATTAGCAAAATCCTTCGAAATGTTTAGTATAGTACAGGTACCAAGAGAGGAAAATGTTGGGGCAAACGCCTTAGAAAATTTAGCCTCGTCCCTAAAAATCCCAGAAGATACGAAGATCCCAATTATTCACATACTCTTGCCGGCAATAGGTGAGCAAGAAGTTGGGGAAATAACAAATGATAAGTAGATTGTACTTTGGGATCCATTATCCTCAGACAATCAAGGATCCTTCCAATCAAAAAGTACATTCAAACTAGAGAAATCCCAGCTACGGAGAATCCGAACTGCTTCAAACTTAAGGTATCACAATACATTTTATTAGATGATGTGCTATATAGGAAATATCTTACAGGTCCATACTTGAGATGCATCGAGGATCCTGAAATCCAAGAAGTACTTAAAGACTTTCACGAAGGAGAATGCGGCAACCACACAGGAGGAAGAGCATTATTCTCCAGGATACTTAGAACTGGGTACTTCTGGCCGAAAATGAAGAAGGATGCAGTAGAGTATTCGAAGAAGTGTGATGCCTGCCAAAGGCATGCAAATATCCTTCATCAACCAGCAGAACCAATGTATCCTATATCCTCTTCATGGCCTTTCATGAAGTGGGGAATGGACATTGTTGGTAAACTACCAAAGACACCAGGTGGAAAGGTCTTTATGCTTGCCATGACGGACTACTTCTCTAAATGGATCGAAGCAGAGGCATTCGTACAAGTCGGAGAAAGGGAAGTTATATCTTTATTAAACGAAATATTATAACTAGATTTGGCATTCCCTCTGAGATTATTTGTGACATTGGTTCCCAATTTATTGGGAAAAGAACAACTAACTTTTGTGACAGCTGGGGCATAAAGATGATTACTTCAACACCAGTGCATCCTCAAGCTAATGGTCAAGCGGAGTCTAGCAACAAAATTATCATCAACAATTTAAAGAAGAAGCCAGGATCCAAGAAGGGAAAATGGGCCGAGGAACTACCATATGTTCTTTGGGCCGATAGGACAACACCCAAGAATGCAACAGGCCAAACACCTTTTTCGTTGGTATTTGGATCAGAAGTAGTAATTCCAACAGAGATGGTGGTTCCCACAGCAAGAACGAGAATCCGTGATCCTGAAGCCAATGAAGAAATCCTTCTTGAAGACTTGGATACTATTGAAGAACTCAGAGACCTAGCCAAGATCAGAATGGGAGCTTATCAACATAGGGTAGCTGGGGCATACAACAAGAATATAAGAATTAGAAGATTTCAAGAAGGAGATCTAGTCTTGAGGAAAGCCTTCTAAAATACTACCAATCCGGCTGATGGAAAGTTAGCACCCAAATGGGAAGGACCTTATCAGATCGAGTCGGAAGCAGGAAATGGGGCATATCATTTGCTCACAATGGAAGGCAATAAATTACCAAGAGCATGGAATGCTATCTACCTCAAGAAGTATTTTTTCTAATAAGGATTCAGTATCATGAGAGGATATATTATCCTTAAAGGATCAAGGATCCCCGAACTTGGTAATATCTATCCGATTACTTATTCTTTTCATTTTATTATTCTTAATTTAAGGATAATATATTCTTAACATTTTATCTTTTCCAAGTTTTAAGTATCAATGCAGGGTTATAATAATATGTTCGATGATCAAGAGGTTGGCCACCTCTCCTTTACATTCAAGGTACTATCCTATTTCCCTTGGCCTAGCCCACGTTTGGGTATGACCCCCGATGGTCATATCCTCTAAGGTGTAAAGGTTTTCACCTTTCTTATAAATAGAGTTTCTACACTCTCGCCTGGAGCGCACGTTATCCAACGTATAGTCCGGAGCAGCGGGACCAGTACACGCTTAGTGGCTGACAATTTCGTTGTTTTTGGCTATATGGAGGATCCTACGAATTATGGTAGACGTACCATACCACCGGTTTATAACGTTTTCACGTTATCTCAAGACAAAGGTTTCTAACATTTTCATGTTAGCAAAGGTTTTGACGTTTTCACGTCACTTACGTTTGGGCTAAATCCCGGGTTGGGCAAGTCCCCAGTTAACATCCGTATTTGGGCTTGTCCCCAGTTTTGGGCTTGTCCCCAACACGGGCTTGTCCCCAGTTGCACGGGCTTGTCCCCAGTTTATTATTTGGGCTTGTCCCCACCTTAATGGGTTTAATCCCACTAACACTATAAGTTGTTTGCAACAAATTTTCTAAGTTCATTGTGAGGATCAAAATTCTAAGGATCCAGAATCCTAAAGTTATTCCTTCAAGGATCACTGAGAGTTCAGTATTTATGGTAACATAGGTCTACCTAGACCTTCCGGTAGGGTCTCTGTTGATGAATTTATGTATTATCTTAGTTGCAATAATTTTGGATATTTCAAGTTAGAGGGTTATTTCTTTGAAGATATTTTATTACTAAAATTTTTTACCTTTTTATAAGGACGCCTTATCCTAAAATTTGTCCTTTAAAGATGTTCTATTGTATAACTTTTATCATCTTTTAAGGATACCTTATCCTACTGTTTGTTCTTTAAGGATATTCTTTCCTATGTAATTTTCAAAAGGATCTTTTATCCTGAAATCTTTTACTTAAGATTATTTTTCAAAACTATCAATAATGCTAAAGTTAAATTTAACAAACTTTTAGAAATAAACAACAGGTAAATAGTTAAAAGATTTATATTAATTAAAATAAGCCACCTGGACTTATTCAAAATTCTTAACCCGGACTTCACAATGCAAAAGATGGACCATCCATCCGGGTTAAGTGAGTACTACTAACAGTTCATAAGTGCAGGAAAATTAAAAGGCAGGGGCAACAAAGGCTTCATCCCCACAAACAGAGGATCCCTCTACCTTTGTCACCCCTGCAAATTGTCTTAAGGATCATAGATCCTTCATCCTAGTTACTATTGTTTATTACAGAAAAAAATAATTGTTCAAAAAAACATCAACATAAATTAAAAAGGTGGGCTCGGGCCTTGTCATATGTATCCTTCATCGACCACCTAAGCTGCATCTTCACCCTCAGCAGCACCATCTTCTTTACCGGCTTCAACAGCCTCCTTGACGCCACTAATTCCAGCCTCGGTGTCCTCAGCCATTTCCTCGTCGTCCTCACCACCAAGATCATCAAGGGCAGCCTTCTACTTCGCCACATCCCAGGTCGACTTGTCAAAAGCAGGATCACCGGCCTCCTTCTCCATCTTGATCCGCGCCTGGAATACCGACCTGGCAGCCCACATCTTGGCCTCATCTGTAGCCTGCTCCACTGCCTCTTGACGTTGGGCTTCGGCTAAGGATAGCTGATCCTCCAACTGTTTTTTCTCTTTGGAGAGCTGGATCATGGCTTTATCCTTGGCAACCACAGTTTTCCCTAATCCCGACAACTTGTCGCTCATTTGGCCGATGATCTTTTCATAATGCTCTTTGAAAGCACTCATGGCCTACACACAACAAAGTAATCAAAGTCAGAAGGATATTGGATCCTACAAATCAAAGTGTCAGGATACAGGATACTTACAGAGAGGACAATGTCATAATGGGTCTCAGGATCAGAGGACCTCTTCCTCTTGGAAGCCGCGGATTTAGCCCTGGTCGTTGCAGTCTTGGGCTCGGAACTAGTGCCTGCCTTCGAAGCCTCCTTCTTGACAACAGGGGAAGTGACCATACAGTCAATGTCTTCTAGGGAGAACATACCGGCTGACTTCTGGGATTTCTTGGCGTCTGAAAAGGAAAAAGGTTAACAGATAAGTTTTCTTATTCTAATCTTATTTATATTACAATTATTAACTTACTTGACATGATTGATCCCGAGGAGATATCACAAAAACCTTCAACAAAACGAGCTTGAAAGGTCCTAATCTCGGTATCCAGTGCTAGGAACCGTTTTGTCTTTTCTTCTGTGTCAGGTAACTTACCCAAAGAAGCAAAGTTGTCAACTGCAAACAAAAAGAAAAAAATCAGAATTCAAGTTAAAGCATCAAGGATCCAGGATCCTACCCTTTCTAACCCACTTTGAAGGAAGGTCAATCCCCCCTGGTATTGAGTCACGTTTTACAAAGAAAAACTGGTTCCTCCACAAGGTATCGTTTAAAGTGACTTTTGATATCGGGTGAGGTTGTTGGGGCTTGGATTTGAAGATAAATCGGGCAGGACCGTGGGTAGTGAGGGTGTACAAATGTGATAACTCTGGAAGGCCGATATCCATCTCTTGCTCTTCTATGATTCTCTCGATAGTGCTGAGAACCCTCCAAACCATAGGCATAGCCTGCATATAGGATATGCCAGTGGAATCCAAGAAGCTTTGAGTAAAATACGGAAAGGGATATTTGTAGCCAATGAGAAATGGAGTCGTCGGAAAGCAGACCCAGACCTTGGAATATACATCGCAGCGGACGCTGGATTCGTAAGGTTGGCATAGGGTTTTCGGAGGGAACAATGAGCGAAAGTCTTCAACCTCTGGATCCGTGAGTTTACAAATTTCGGTGGACGGGTTGGCCAGCAGACATTGGGGTTCCATTTCCGTTAACTCAGAATCATTGGAGGTTTGTTCGGAAGGTTTAGAGGGAGACGGAGAAGAAGAAGACGAAGCAGCATACATGGTTAAAGAAAATAAGAGAGAAGTAAGAAGGATACCTGATGCGTCGGCTGGAGGTGTGCTTATAATCAAAGCTATAGGGCGGCATATATAGACGGTTATTATTAACCTGAGGGCTAAAGGGTAAATAATTATGGCAAAACCGTCCTATCTATCTGTTTTCGCAGTAATTTTGAATTTCAAAATGACAGCTGTATTCCACTGTCACCCGCCATTTTTGGGGTAATTTTTAGGGCATGAATTTTATGCTGAGGATCCTTAATCCTTAACTATCTTATGGATAAATTATCCTTGAGATATGTTTTTGGTTATAAAAGATCGACGATCCTCGGTATTATTTGTTTACTAATGATTGCGTTTAGTATGGTGATGTGTTAGACAGGTATGACGACTTTAAGACGAGCTGACATCAATTATCCTCATGGAGTATTCTCTAGCTGGAATATGGATCCAGGATCCTTATTTAACGTAGCTAGTAATGGATGATATCATGTGAAGATTGATGTTTAAATACCAACAACGGCTCTTAGACTTATTCTTCCACTTATGTTGCTACTGGACTTCTGTGACACGTGGTCAAAGTCATGGGAGTGGCTAGTGGAATACTTGCGGATTAGTAGAAGTTCTTGTTATTTGTATTTTTTATATATTATCGAGTTATAAATGACTAAAGGGACACATGTACTATCACACACACTAGAGCAGAACCAAATATTCTATCTATTCACTAGCTTGCATTGTAACGTCGATCATAAACTCCAAAACACTTGTAATCACCTTTTACTATTAATAAACTTAACGGTGATATTTTTCACCATCCGGGGGGTTTTTTGTGCCGGAGATTACTATAATCACGTACCATCCGACCAAAGATTACCTTGTTAATCCTTGACCGAAGCAATTCGACCAAAGATTACCTTGTTAGTTTTTGACCGAAGTAAAGAGTATCGTAATTAAGGGTTTTTTTCTTCGTGATCAAATCCTTGTGTTCATCAAGATCTCATTTATATCATCATTATTATCGTGTTAGCACTATACCTCACTTGAAAGATTTGGATACATTATCCTTAGCTGATTTTTATCCAAAACAATTACCATTTAGCCCTTGAGTTAATGATAACCGCCTATATATGTGCCACCCTATATCTTTCTTATAATCACACATCCAGGCGACGCATCAGGCATCCATCCCTTACTTTTCTTGTTTTCTTCGTATCTGAATAATGTCTACTGTTTCATCTTCTTCTTCTTCCCCTTCTCGTCATTATGACCAAGCGTCCAATGAATCTGGGTTATCTGAGATGCAACCCCAATACTTGATAGCCAACCCTTCCATTGAAATCTGCAAGCTAACAGATGCCGAAATAGATGAACTCCGAGTGTTGTTTCCTTCGGAAACAGTGTTCCGTCCATACGATTCCGGAATCCGATGCGACATCTACTCTCAGACCTGGGTTTGTATGCCCGCTTTTCCTTTCTTGATTGGTTATTGCTATCCATTCCCTGCCTTGACCAAAGCTTCTTCGATTCCATGAGCATATCCTATATTCAGGCTATGCCTATGGTGTGGCGAGTTCTCAGCACGATAGAAAGAATCATCGAGGAACAAAAGATTGACTTCGGTCTTCCAGAACTTTCAAATCTATACACCCTTACTACCCACGGTCCTGCCCGCTGCATCTTGAAATCCAAGCCTCGACAACCCCAACCGATCTTGAAAGTGACTTTAAACGATCTCTTCTGGAGGAACCAGTTTTTCTTTGTAAAACGTGGCTCCATACCTGGGGGGATTGACCTTCCTTCAAAGTGGGTTAGAAAGGGTAGGATCCTGGATCCTTTGAAAATAGCAGGATCCTTAATGCTTTAACTTTAATTCAGATTCTTTCTTTTTGTCTGCAGTTGAGAATTTTGCTTCTTTGGGCAAGTTACCTGGTACATAAGAAAAAACAAAACGGTTCCTAGCACTGGATACCGAGGTTAGAACCTTTCAAGCTCGTTTTGTTGAAGCTTTCTGTGAAATCTCCTCGGGTTCCAGCATGTCAAGTAAGTTTATTATAATAATTTTAAAGTAAATAGAGTTAGAAGAAATACTTATCTGTTTACTTATCCTTTGTAGGCGCCAAGAAGTCTCAGAAGTCATCTAGCAGGTTTTCCTTGGAAGATATCGAATATATGGTCACCTCTCCGGACATCAAGAAAGAAGCCCTGAAAGCAGCAACTGGTTCCGAGCCTAAGACTGCAACGACCAGAGCCAAATCTGCCACATCTAAGAAGAAGAGGTCCTCTGATCCTGAAACTCACTATGACACGGTCTTGAATGTAAGTATCTTGTATCCTGTAACATCGCTTTCAAGGATCCAATATCCTTATAATTTATACTTCCTATTGATTGTAGGCTATGAATGCTTTCAAAGAGCATTACGAAAATAATATCAGTCAAATGAGTGAGAAACTATCAGGACTAGGGAAAGCCGTGGTTTCCAAGGACAAAGCCATGATCCAACTCTCCAAAGACAAAAAACAGTTGGAGGATTAGCTAGTGGAGACCCAGCACCAAGAAGCGGTGAAACAGGCTACAGATGAGGCCAAGATGTGGGCCGCTAGGTCGGTTTTCCAAGCGTGGATCAAGATGGCGAAGGAGGCTAGTGACTCTTCTTTCGATAAGGCGACCTGGGACGTGAACAAGTGGAAGTCTGCCCTGGAAGCTCTTGATGGCGAAGAGGATGAGGAGATGGCCGAGGGAAATGAGGCTGGGACTAGTGGTGTCAAGGAGGTGGCCGGAACTGGTGAAGGAGAAGGTGCTGCAGAGGGTGATGACGCAGCTTAGGTGGGCGATGAAGGATACATAAGACAAGGCCCGAGCCCACTTTTTTTATTTGTGTTGATGTTTTTAAGGATATTTTGGTCTGTAATGAACAATAGTAGGTAGGTTTAAGGATCACTGATCCTCAAGACAATTCTCAGGGGTACCGAAGGTGGATGGATCCTCTGTTTGTGGGGATGAAACCTTTAGTGCCTCTGATTTTTTTTATTTTCCTGCATCTTAAGAACAGTTAGTAACTTTTGCTTAACCCGGGTGGATGGTCCATCTTTAGTATGGTGAAATCCGGGTTAAGAATTTTGGATAAGTCCGCGTGGCTTATATTAATGGTAATCTAAATCTTTTGACTATTTGCGTTGTTACCTATTATTTTGAAAGTTTGTTTATTTATAGCTTTAGCTTTATTGAAAATATGGAAAAAATAATTTTGAGTAAAAGATTTTTCGGATATAAGATCCTTATGAAAAATATTTAGGATAATATATCCTTAAAGAACAAACTATAGGATAAAGTATACTTAAAAATTGATAAAATTTTTTATAGTAGAATATCCTTAAAGGAAAAATCCTTTAAATCAGAATATTTAAAATTATCGCAACTAAGATAGTATAAATTTATTAATAGAAATCATACCAAAAGGTCTAGTTAGACCTTAAGTTACCATAAGTATTGAACTTTCAATGATCCTTGAAAAGATAACCTTAGGATATTGAATCCATAGGACTTTGTCTTCATGATGAACTTAGAAAATCTGTTGCAAACAACTTATAATGTTAACTGGGATTAAACCCATAAAACTGGGGACAAGCCCACATATAAACTGGGGACAAGCCCGTGCAACTGGGGACAAGCCCGTGTATTGGGGACAAGCCCGTGAAACTGGGGACAAGCCCAAAACTAGGGACAAGCCCAAATACGGATGTTAACTGGGGACTCGCCCGACCCGGGATTTAGCCCAAATGTAAGATAACATGAAAACGTTATAAACCGGTGGTATGGTACGTCTACCATAATTCGTAGGATCCTCCATATAGCCGAAAGCAACGAAATTGTCAGCCACTAAGTGTGTACTGGTCCCGCTGCCCCAGCCTATACGTTGGATAGCGTGCGCTCCAGGGGAGAGTGTAGAAACTCTAATTTATAAGAAAGGTGAAAACCTTTAAACCTTAGGGATATGACCATCGGGGGTCATATCCAATCGTGGTCTAGGCCAAAGGTAATAGTAAAGTACCTTAGAGGTGAAGGAGAGGTGGCAAACCTCTTGATCATTAAAGAAACTATTAGAATCCTGCATTGTTACTTAAAACTTGGAATAAACAAAAAATGTTAAGAATACGTTATCCTTAGATGAGTAATAAGAAATTTAAAAGGATAATTGATCAGATAAATATTACCAATTTTGGGGATCCCCGATCCTTTAAGGATACTTGATCCTGATTAGAAAAAGTATTTCTTGAGGTGGATAGCATTCCATGCTCCTGGTAACATGTTGCCTTCCATAGTGAGCAAATGATATGCCCCATTTTCTGCCTCCGACTCGATCAGGTAAGGACCTTCCCATTTGGGTGCTAACTTCCCATCAGCCGGATTGGTGGTGTTTTGAAAGGCTTTCATCAAAACTAAATCTCCTTCTTGAAATCTTCAAATCCTGATGTTCTTGTTGTATGCTCCAGCTACCCTTTGTTGATAAGCTGCTATTATGATCTTTGCCAGGTCTCTGAGTTCTTCAACAGTATCCAAGTCTTCGAGTAGGATCTATACATTGGCCTCAGGATCATGGATTGTTGTTCTGGATGTAGGAACCACCATTTCTGTAGGGATAAGTGCTTCTGATCCAAACACCAATGAGAAGGGTGTTTGGCCTGTTGCATTCTTGGGTGTTGTCCTGTCGGCCCAAAGAACATATGGTAGTTCTTCAGCCCATTTACCCTTCTTGGTTCCTAACTTCTTATTTAAATTGTTGATGATGATTTTATTACTAGACTCCGCTTGGCCATTAGCTTGAGGATGCACTGGAGTTGAAGTAATCATCTTTTTTCCCCAATTTCACAAAAGTTAGTTGTTCTTTTCCCAATAAATTGGGAACCATTATCACATATAATTTCAGAAGGAATACCAAATCTAGTTATAATATTCCTTTTAATAAAAGATATTACTTCCCTCTCTCAGACTTGTACGAATGCTTCTGCTTCAATCCATTTAGATAAGTAGTCTGTCATGGCAAGCATAAAGACCTTTCCACCTGGTGCCATTGGTAGCTTACCAACAATGTCCATTCCCCATTTCATGAAAGGGCATGAAGAGGATATAGGATACATTGGTTCTGCTGGTTGATGAAGGATATTTCAATGCCTTTGGCAGGCATCACACTTCTTCGAATACTCTACAGCATCCTTCTTCATTGTCGACCAGAAGTACCTGGTCCTAAGTATCCTGGAGAATAATGCTCTTCCCCCCGTGTGGTTGCCGCAATTTCCTTCGTGAAAATCTTTAAGCACCTCTTGGATTTCAGGATCCTCGATACACCTCAAGTATGGACCTGCAAGAGATTTTCTGTATAGCATATTATCTAATAAAATATATTGCGATACCTTGAGTTTGAAGGATTTCGGATTCTCTGTAGCTGGGATCTATCCAGTTTGAGGATGATGGATCCCAAAGTACAATCTACTTATCACTTGCTATCTCCCCAACATCTTGCTCTCCTATTGCTGGCGAGAGTATATGGATGATTGGGATCTTTGTGTCCGCTGGAATTTTCAAGGATTAGGCTAAATTTTCTAAGGCGTCTACCCCAAAATTTTCCTCTCTTGGTACCTGTACTATACTGATCCTCATGCTTTTGGCTAAAAGTAAACCTGCGACAAGTGCTTCGTACTCTGCCTCATTGTTGGTAGCTTGAAACGCATATGCAATGGACTGGGGTATTATGTCCCCCTGTGGCGATTTCAGTAGTATGCCCAATCCTGTTCCTCTTACGTTGGATCCTCCATCTTTGAGGAGGATCGAAGGATCCTTGGTTTCTTCTAGTTGTTGTACTTCTAAATCAGCTTCCTTTTGCATGTCACTGCTGAAATCAGCCACAAAGTCTGCTAGTGCCTGTGATTTGATAGCTGTTCTAGGCTCATACTGAATGTCGTATGCACTCAGTTTTACAGCCCACTTAGCCATCCTACCTGACAATTCTGGCTTTCTAAGAACATTTTTAACAGGATAATTACTTCTCAAAATAATAGTATGAGTCTCAACAAAATGTCTTAATTTAGTAGAAGCCATAATTAAAGCAAGGATCAACTTTTCTAGATGAGAATACCTGGCTTCCGCGTCTAAAAGACTCTTACTTGCATAATATACGGGGTGTTGTTCACCTTCATGATCCTTGACGAGAATAACACTTACTGCATTACCTGAAACTGCCAGATATAAATATAAGGATTCTCCATACATAGGCTTCATCAGGGCTGGATCTGAGGATAAGTAATCCTTCAAGGATTTGAGCGCAGCTTCATGCCTTTCTGTCCATTCAAACTTCTTATTCTTTCTAATAATGTCATAGAAGTCTTTGCATTTCTCGGAGGATCTTGAGATGAATCTGTTGAGAGCGGCTATTCTTCCCGTTAGCCTTTGGACATCCTTGGTGTTTGCAGGCGAATTTAGGTTCATGATGGCTTTAGTATGGTCTGGGCTTGCTTCAATTCCTCTTTTAGTCACCATATATCCCAGAAACTTTCCAGCCTTAACACCAAAATGGCATTTTGACGGATTCAGTTTCATGTTATACTGGTCAAGGATATCGAAAGCTTCTTCAAGATCCCTGAGGTGATCCTCAGCCTTCTTTGACTTCACCACCATGTCGTCTATGTAGACTTCCATGGTCTTACCTAACTGATCCTTGAATATCATGTTGACCAGTCTTTAATATGTTGCCCCTGCATTTCTTAGTCCAAATGGCATAGCAATATAACAATATATGCCGGTTGGAGTCATGAATGCAGTATCCTCTTGATCAGATGGTTCCATCTGAATTTGTTGAAACCCAAAGGAAGCATCCATGAAGGTAAGCATTTCATGTCCTGCCGTTGCATCCACCATGGAGTCTATATGTGGTAATGGAAAGGATCCTTGGGACATGCCTTGTTTAAATCTGTAAAATCAACGCATACCCTCCACTTTCCATTCTTTTTTGAAACTACAACCACATTAGCCAACCATCGAGGATATTGAACCTCTCTGATCATACCGGCCTTAAGAAGTTTTTCAACTTCTTGTATGATCTTGTTCCTCTCAGGAGAGAATTTCCTTCGCTTCTGATGGATGGGTTTAACAGATAAATCAAGGCCGAGCTTATGAGTGATTACCTCCTTTGAAATACCTGTCATGTCTGAATGTTTGAAGGAAAACGTGGATTTTCTTCGTTTTAGGAAGGATATCATATCCTCCTTAATCTCATTGGGGATACTGGATCCTAGGAACACTTTCACATCTGGATCCTCGGGGTTCAAGGATACTTCCTTTAATTCCTTCTCTCGAGCTTCCAGCACGTCCCTAGGATGTTGCTGTGGTTGCTATGCTATAGTTTGCTTGGCTGTCGGCTTCATCGATGAAGAGTAATAGTTCTTGGCCTCCACCTGGTCACCGTCTATCCTCACTACTCCCCAAGGGGTTGGGAGTTTAATGCACTGGTGGTAAGTAGAAGCCACCGCCTTCATTCCATGTAACCAAGGCCTACCTAAAATAACATTGCAACAAGAAAGGATATCTATAACACAAAATTTTTGGTAAGAGTTTAACCCTTCAATGTATATTGGGAGTTTGATGTCCCCCAATGTCTTCTTGTTTTCCCCATTGAAGCCGACTAACACCGACGTTCTTGGGATGATTTTTGAGTCTGGGATGTTCATATTCTGAATCATGTTGGATGATATTGACCGAGCTTCCAACATCGACAAGGATCTATTGGTCGGTCTCCGTTGTCCAACTTGATCTCTTTGGCGAGCCTTTTAGCTGCGGAGAAGGAAGTTCCACATATGTCGGATCCTCCGGAGATGAAATTGACCATTCGCACGTCCAATTCATCCTGGCGAGGATCCTGGATACTCGAATCGAAAAATATTCTCTCATCAGTTATTCGAGTAGTGGGGATGAGTGGCCTTCTTTTATCGTCTAGCTTGGACTGTTCTTTCGGAAAAGAAGTTTGAACCATGTTGTAATCTCTGGAGACGAAGTTGATCACATGAGCATCTGGTGGTGGTGGTGTTGCTTTTTGTGGGAGATCTTCAGGACCCTGGATCTTGGACTTCTTCCTTCCTAAGAGTTCTTTGAAGTGGCCCTTGCTCAGGAGGTATCCGATTTCCCTCCTTAAGTCAATGCACTCATCTGTCACGTGGCCAAAATCTTTGTGGAAAGCACACCACTTAGACTTGTCTTCGAAGGTGGTAGTCTTCCCATTCTTTCGGGGCCACCATGCTTTTCCCCTAGATCCTTCATGCACAAATTAAGCCATGGGTATCCACGGAGAAACAATATTCTGAAATGGTGGGGTAATCCTCATCATCATCCTCTTCTTCAACAGCTCTGACATTCTGGTTGTTGAATTTGGAGTAGGGCTTCGAGTTGTTGTTCTTGAATGAGAATCCTTGCTTCTTGTCAGAGGATTCTTGTTTTGTTTGATTCCCCAGACGATCCTGGATCATCTTGTCGTCTTCCAATCGTATGAACCTGAGTGCCCTGTTTCTGACTTCATCTAAAGACCTGTAAGGAGTCATCACAAGATCATCATAAAAGGGGGAGCCCCTCTGAAGTCCCATCTTGAAGGCTTCAACAGGAGTAGCCATGTCAAGATTAGGGATTTTTAGAGCTTCCCTGCCAAACCTCGTAACAAAATCCCTAAGGGATTCATCACTTGGTTGGATAACTCGGTATAAATCACTAGTTAACTTCTTAAATTTCCTGCTACAGGAAAATTGACTGTTGAACAAGTTAACTAAATGTGAAAAAGTAACTGAGAAGGGTGGAAGACTTAGCAGCCATTTTAATGCTGATCCTGTGAGTGTGGATCCGAAGCCTTTGCATAATCAAGCTTCCTTGAGTTTCTCCGGGATAGGGTTGATCTCCATCCTTTCTGTAAGGCCCCGAACCCGGTGACCCTACTTTAGCGTCGGATTTACTCATAAACACAGTTCTTCAAATCAGAGTTTATTAAAACTTTTCGCGGAATATAAAACATCAATCATTTGTTACAAAACATTAAATCTTTTCTTTGATACCATAACACAAAACTTTATATTTTTAAAACATCTTTACTTCTTGAGGTTGGGAATTGTAGGATCCTTGGTGATACAACCCAGAGGACCCTAGTTGAAGGATGGATGATCCTTGTGGGAGAGTTGAGGATCCTTGAGCTAGTTGACCCATGGACCCTGGTTGAAGGATAGATGATCCTTATTAGAAGTGTGAGGATCCTTGAGTTTGCTGACCCATAGACCCTTGTTGAAGGATAGATGATCTTTGCTGGAAGTGTGAGGATCCTTGAGTTTACTAACCCATGGACCCTTGTTGGAGGATAGATGATCCTAGCTGAAATAGTGAGGATCCTTGAGTCTGTTGACCCATGGATCCCTGTTGAAGGATAGATGATCCTGGCTGAAACAATGAGGATCCTTGAGTCTGTTGACCCATGGATACCTGTTCAAGGATAGATGATCCTTGTGTGAACTGAGCCATGGATCCTGGACTGGTGTAATCCAGCATCCTGGGCATCAGGGGAGTGTGATCCTCCGCTGGCCTCTTAGCCTTCTTGAGATCTTCTATCTCACGAAGGATCCTCTAGTTGGTCTTGTTCTGCTGTTCCATGTATTCTTTAACCTGTGAAAACATAGATGAAACATCACTGTTAGTATTAACTACCGGCACAGCGGCAGCGGTTTTCGAGCTCTGGAAGACTGGCAGCTATGTCTTGCTTCCAGCAGCAACAGGCCGAGGTGCTCCCGTGATTGACGGAGGCATCCGCGGCAACGTCCTTGATGAGAGAGGAACCGTAGATGGCATAGTTGATAAAGCAGAGGTTGATTGAGAGGCCATTGATAGTGATGGGTATGAAAAGGTTGAAAATGATAGGAATTATATGGATTATAGCACCAATTGCCCCACGATGGGCGCCAAATTGTTTTGGATAAAAATCAGCTAAGGATAATGTATCCAAAGCTGTTATGTGAGGTTTAGAGCTAAATTGATAACAATGAATATATGAATGAATTGAGATGAACACAACGATTTGTTGCAAGGAAAAACCCTTTGATCTTGTTCAAATCAAAAGAAAAAAACCTCAGGTGATGACAACTCGTCGATCACCAATTTATTAATATCTAAAAATGGGTTACAAGTGTTGTGGAGACTAGATCGATGTTACAATAATCGCTAACGTGTATAGAGAGAATAGTGAGTTCTTTTTTATATACATTGTGTACTACAGTCATCATTTCTAATCGATCGTATCTCAATGTATATAAAAAAGAAAATACAACAATATCTCATATCTATTCGCTACTATCCCACTAGTCTTCCAACGTCCGTTGACCACGTGCTGGTAGCCTCCAAGTTGCGATATTTAAGGTGGACCAAGTCACACAGCTGTTACTTCTGTTGAACATTAACCTACACACATGAAATAATTGTTAACAATACTAACCTCTGAGGATCCTTGATCGTCGACATGGTTCCGGAGCTCTTCGGGAGGATAACGGATCCAGACATATCTTCAAGGATAATATATCCTCAGCAGAGAAAATATCAGTCCTAACAGGAACAAAACAACAAGAGGCATTCGATATACTTAAACATAAACTCCCCAAGCACCTATACTGGCTTTGCCAGAGGGTATCGAGGACTTTGTTGTATTTAGTGACGCGTCTCATTCCGGCTTGGGAAGTGTACTGATGCAACGAAAGAAAGTGATCGCCTATGCCTCTCGTCAACTCAAGGTGCACGAAAAGAACTATGTAACTCACGATCTAGAGTTAGGCGCCATAATCTTTGCATTGAATATATGGAGGCACTATCTCTATGGAGTAAGATTTATCATGTATACCGATCATAAAAGCTTAAAGCGTATCTTCGATCAAAAAGAGCATAACATGCGCCAACGACGCTGGAAGGAAACTCTAAACGACTATGACTGCGAAATCGTCTATCACGAAGGCAAAGCCAACGTTGTGGCTGACGCCTTGAGCCATAAAGAAAATGAAAAGCCAAAAAGAGTCCGAGCGTTAAGGCTAGAACTTCAAATCGATCTTCTTGAACAAACCAAATCCGCTTAACTCCAGGCGATCAATGAAAACAAGATCTCCGACGAAAAACGTAACGACACCGTTGACTCGCTAGTCAAGGGTGACGATGGTATCCTTAGACTCGGTAATAGGATTTGGGTACCAACAGCTGGGGACTTACGTGAGAAAATTATGAACGAAGCTCACAAGTCCAAGTACATGATGCACCCCGGTAGTGACAAAATGTATCAAAATCTCAAACCAAACTACTGGTGGAATGGGATGAAAAAGGACATCGCTTCGCATGTGGCGAAATGTTTAACTTGTTTGAAAGTCAAGGCTGAACACCAAAAGCCTTCGGGATTGCTTCAGCAACCAGAACTTCCCGTATGGAAGTGGAAGCTAATAACCATGGATTTCATCACTAAACTCCCTAAAATGACTCGACAACATAATGCTATTTGGGTTATTGTGGATAGACTAACAAAATCCGCACACTTTATACCCATTAATGAATCATACTCAACGGGTAGATTAGCGTGTATATATGTGAACAGTATTGTTGCATTGCATGGAGTACCGCTTTCTATAATTTCTGATTGAGACAGTCGTTTCATGCCTCACTTTTGGAAAAGCTTCCAACTAGCCTTAGGCACCAAGCTAAACCTTAGCACCGCCTATCATCCACAAACTGATGGGCAAAGCGAAAGAACAATTCAAACGTTGGAAGATATGCTCCACGCTTGTGTGATTGACTTAGGTGGAAGTTGGGATGACCACTTACCCGTAATGGAATTCTCGTATAACAATAGCTATCACACGAGTATTCATGCCACACCATTCATGGAATTATATGGTCGTAAATGTGAAACGCCCGTGTGCTAGTCTGAAACCGGAGACAATCAATTATCTGGACCTGAGATAGTCCAAGAAACCACCGACAAAATTCTTCAAATCCAAGAACGACTTAAGACGGCACGTGATCTCCAAAAGAGTTACGACGGTGTCCGTCGTAAGCCGTTGGAATTTAATGTTGGTGACAAAGTTCTTTTGAAAGTCTCGCCATGGAGAGGAATCGTTTGCTTCGGAAAGAAAGGAAAGCTAAGTCCTCAATTCGTTGGACCCTTCGAGGTACTTGAACGAATTGGTACTGTTGCATACCGTTTGCGAATGCCCGAGGAAATGCAAGAGATACACGACGTGTTCCATATCTCGAATCTGCGTAAATGTTTAGCCGACGAATCTTTATCTATGCCACTGAAAGACGTCGAAATTAACGAGAATTTAAAATTTATTGAAAAAACAATTCAAATTGAAGATGCTAAAATAAAGAAATTGAAAAGACGAACCTTAAAAACTGTGAAG
This sequence comes from Bidens hawaiensis, assembly GCF_021521415.1. NCBI lineage: Eukaryota > Viridiplantae > Streptophyta > Magnoliopsida > Asterales > Asteraceae > Bidens > Bidens hawaiensis. The sequence continues at coordinate 827,090 of NW_027491818.1, forward strand.
GTCAAATGGGACTCATGAAGAGGCCTTGAGTATACATGGGAACTAGAATCCAAAATGAGAAAGAAGTACCCCCACTTATTCTAAAAAAGCAATCTCGAGGACGAGATTTATTTCAAGGTGGAGAGGATGTAACATCGTGAAAATATTGGGTTCAAAATATCAAGTTTCCAAAGTCAAAGGACCAAAAATGTCAAAATCCAAACCTTAAGGTTTAAAATGAAAAATCTGATTTTCCAGACCCATCGCGATACGCGATGGATCAGAAGAAAGACCCATCGTGTATGCGATGGGTTGTCTGACACGCAAACACGTGGCTTGCCACGTGTCCACACGTGACACAACGGTCGCCACGTGTCACCACGTGGCAGCACGTCCGCCACGTGGTGCAACGCCTGCCACGTGTCGCCATGTGGCAGGTCTACATGGTGACTCAGCTAGCCTACGTCGCGATACGTGACAGGCTAGCCAAGAAGGCCATCGCGTATCGCGATGGGCTTCCTGAAATCGCCTATAAATAGCGGCCAAGGGTTCAACCATTCCACATCCCAAATCAGCTTTGCTTTCTCTCTCTAACATCTCTCTAGAATCCCACCATCACACCATCTCTATCTCGAAAAGCGTGTCTCGATTCCTTGATTACAGTGTCGTTTCCTCGTAATTCGTGCCACTTTCCATTGACGTACCAACCAAGGAGGAGATTACCATTCCCGACATCATGATGATTAGTCTTGTAAAGTGTGCCGACGTGTGGCGAAATATTGGTGTATATCGTTTTGGCGTGCTAAGGAAAGGGTAACGAGAAGAGAAGTTTGAGCATGAAGATAAAGAAGGTGAAACGGTGTTGAGGTGCTGCTCAAGTATTTAGGGTTTGTGTAAGCCAAGCAAAGGTAGGCATAATTCCCGAATAAAATAATAATACAATATTATAAAGGCTTAAAACTCTAAGTCGAGGTTATACTCGATACCTCGATAAAATAAAAGAAAATATAACAAAGAAAAGTAAAGGAAAGAAATTATGAATATTATTATATATGTGTGAATATATATATATATATATATATATATATATATATATGAATAATTCTTTGTTATAGAAATATTATTTAAGTAATAAATAATTATTCTTAAATAATAAAGAAAAGAAAAGAATACATTTTTTAGAGAAGAAGAAACGTAGGGTTTTATGAAAATAAACTAAAGGTTTATAATATTACTTTTTAACTAAAGGTTTTAAAGTAAAAGATATTTTGAACTAAAGGTTCACTGAGGTAAAGATCATAAAAGACTAAAGGTCTTAAGCCGGATTGTATATCCGACTAACAAAAGGTTATACTCGTACTATAGGTGCGAGATAGCAACGAATTAGACCCTCGGACGGTGTTTGAAGCCGATCCAAATCGAAAAGGTGAATGCGTCCCAACCTTACAAACTTGTTTTAAAACGAGTCAAACATGTTAAATGAAAAGTTTACATGAGACTAAGTGTCTCTAAAACATTTATAAACTAGGGTATAAGTACTGGCCTCAAGCTATCGTGTACGTTTGTCTGGATCCTTACATATGTGATGGGCACATCACACCTGGTCACAATTACGCTGCCTGCTGGGAGTATGGCCTTGTGTATACGCATAGGCACTCAACTAGTCGAACGCTGTAGTGTTTGCTGGGGGATCCGAGTGTAGAGACTTGAGTTTATGAATTGTGTTATTTTAACTCGATTATTCCTAAGCCACGATGGGCCGAGACTTGCGTAGTCTCTAGGGGTGATTAAGTAAAAGAAAATATTTTTAGCGTCATCATATTCATCAGCATTCATTGCTGACGTATTTTCTTAACATTTTGCAGGTGATCAAGGCTAAGGCTTGGAGTAAACGAAGTGCTCAAGATATCCGATGGCTCGGATCTTTTTGTATAAACTTGATATAATATTAATGGTGGTTTTGTAAAACTTAAATAAGTAATCTTTCAAACAATAAACGGGAACTTTTAATCCCGTCTTTTGTGAATGTAAATATTATATTTAAATCCACATGTTTTTAAGACTTCCACTATTAAACCGTAAATCTGATTTAATTTCAAATGTGGTACCAACATATGAGTCACACGCCTAGGCCGTGGTCTGGGTGTGACAGGAACCGACTGGCATGCCATGTAGGCATGCAGTAGCTTGTATTTATGATATGGCCATGAATGGGCAAGGTGATGGCATACCAGAGAAGTGGGTGGATGAAGCCTATTATTTAGAGACTTGGAAAAAAGTCTATTCAAAAACCTTAGACCCAATCAATAGTATGGACTTATGGCCAATCTCTAAGTTCCCAACTACTTTAACAAACCCAAAATCTCACAAGCAAATAGGTAGACCCAAGAAAATTAGAAAGAAGTCTGCTGAGGAGATCTTTGAGTTGAGCCAGAAACTTTCAAAAGCTGGTAAACTGACAAGGGAAGTTGGTTATGTAAAATGTGATATTTGCAAGCAAATTGGACATAACAAGAAATCTTGTGGCAAGAGCAAAGATGGGGTTGCTAAGTCAAAGGGAAAGGGAGAAAAAGGGAAAGAGAGAAAAAGATGAGGCTGGTAAGTCAAAGGGTAAAAAAGATGAGGCTGGTAAGTTAAAGGGAAAAGGGAAAGCCGCTAAGTAAAAGGGAAAAAGAGGTGGGGATGCTAGAACACAAGCTGACAAGGCACCAAAGCGGGCTAGAACAGAAGATGTAGTCTAATTGGTTAGTGGTTGGATGTTTAAAACTTTATTTTACCTATGTTATTTTGTTTAATGTTAAGTGTTTGAATGTTTAGTATCAAACTTATGTTATTAATTAGTTCTATGTAACATGTTTTGGATGTTTTGTTTTGGTATTATGTTTAAACACTAGAAAAATTATTACTCTAATGGTATTATGTTTTGGTATTGTTTTGGTAAGTTGTTTAGTTTGTTGCATAAATCATGTTTTGGTTTGTAACATGCAACATAAGTTGTTACTGTTTTGTTAAGTTGTTTTGGTTTGTTGCAAGTTTTATTTGGTTGGTATAAATTTTGCCTAATTTGGTAAGTTTGTTTTAATTTATTAATGTTTTGGTAAGTCTGTTTTGGTTGATTATAAATGTTGTTCTATGGCTTGCATAATTTGCTTACAAATGTTTTGGTTTGTTATGGTTGGTTAGCTGCTACTGCACTTTGGCTGCTAGAACACAGTTTGGTTGTTGCAAGTGTTACACCAGATTACGCCAAACATACCTTTTACATAGATTTTACGAGATTACTAAACATACCTTTTACATAGAATAAAAACAACACAACTACATAATAATCAAACTTGAAGACATACTTGCATTAGATTGTCAATTAAATACATAATAGAAAATGAAAAATATCTATGAGATGCATAACACTTGTTTGAGCCTTTTGTTCTCCTTTTACAATTTTCTTCTAATTTCTTTAAGGGTTGAGTTCGTCTTAGTCATGACTCTTGCATTTTATTTGCATTCATTAATTGACTTCAAAAGGCCCGGTATAATAGCACTCGCTCTTTGACACATAGGAGGATCAAGCCAACAAACCCACAGTTCGTCCCTTCCAATTTCACAAAAATTTGGTTAGAATAATTAGGTTAGAAACAACACCAAGTACATGAACAATAAGTAGGTTAGAAACATACCGGTCTTGCGCATCAATAAAATCGTTGCCCGGGGTTATACGATGTCCAGGAGGTTCGGATAATGGTTGGTGCACCGCATGAGCAAACCACCATGGTAGGGTTTGGATGAGAGGTGTAAAGAATGGAGGGAGGCGGATGAGAGTGAAAGAATGGGGTTAGGGTTTGGATGATAATAAAGGGGGAAAGGAAGGAGCTTAAAAGAAAAAAAAAAATAAAAAAAACTAGAGTTACTATTATGCCCTTAACTTAACGGACAAATTAAACGGGTTAACGAAAAAGTACTAAAATAGCCAGTTTTTTTAACATGGGGTATCCAGTTGCGAAAAATTCAAAAAAATTACTAAAGTTGCGTAGTTGTTCAAACCACAGGTACTAAAATGGCACTTAACTCTAAAATATTCATTACTCTCCATTACTTGTTTCTATTATGATCTAGTAAAATAAAATCTAACTCCTGCTCATTTCTCTATTCTATGATCTAGTAACATATTAAGAATGATAATATTATATTGGATATGTGTTAAAATTTAAGTCCATGAACTCGAAATCTAAACTGATGTAAACCAAGAAAATGCAATTGTAAAAACATAATTCATATAGGCAATATGTTTTCGATGTAAGTGCAGATTGTAAATATTGTATTTATTCTCTCCATTTTCTGCACTACACCAACCCAAACAAAACAACAAAGACAAGAATCAACAAATGGATAAAAGTAATCATTTCATCATAACCAAAAGATAATTGTTTTCAACATCCATACATAACCAACAACAACTACTAACAATGTCATATATGCCTGAATAACAAAAAAAACGCATAGCATCTAAAGATGCAACTAATAACAGTATCAAAATACATAACCAACAACTACTAACAATGTCATCTTTGCCTGAATTACCAAAAAAACATGTGGCATCTAAAGATGACTACTAAAAACAGCATCGAATCCATAACCTAAAACTACTAACAATGTTATCATTTCCTGAACTCGCTTACTTACCATCCCTCATCATACCTTTCAGTATACCCACCAGCATCTGAAAAAGGACAACTAAACAAGGTCCTTGCTTCTTGCTTGACTGTTAACCAAATAAACTAAAGCGTCCGGTATTTCATGGGGTTCCAAGCCCATTGGCTCCAATTCTTTACAAATTTCCTCACCGGTAAACTCACAATGATAAGATCGATCAAATTATTTGTTCGTTTCTGCCAATATTTTATTGGTGAAATAACATTAGCCACATTGTCAAGTCAATACACAAGCTTCGAGATAAACTATCCATTTTCTTGTTTGAGTTTTCTTTTTTTACTTTTACATTTGAAGATGGCTCAGGTGAAGAAACCAAAGAATCTAATACTTGAATATCATCATCAAATTTTCATTGGTTCTCCAGAGTCACTTCATCAAATGCTAGTAAGTCATCCAATTCAGCAGTTGCTTATACTTTAATGTTGTCTTTCTTCTTCAATCGAGCATTTCTTTCTTTAGCGGTTTCAGCATGTGCACCAGATGCCATATCCCTTGCAAATAATTCTAGCATTTCATTGTAGTTTGACACTCTTTTTGTCTTCAACTTTACAGCATCGGGCTTTGACTATTTACAAAATAAAGATAATAGTATTATAATTGATTACGTAACTATTTAAGGAAATAGCTAAAAGTGCTTAAACGCTTAAAATGCTTACGGCTATTAATTTGTCCAATACTTCATCCTCCGCCTCAATTAGTTGAGTCTCAGAATTCAATGAGAAACCACTTAAGGAAGTTCCTCAAAACATATCGTACCATTGAGAAAAACGTTATTTCAAAGTTTTTAAGCAATGTTTCAAATGATTTTTGGTCATATCCATTTGAAGCTTTGTAGTTAGCTCCTCGATCATATTAATGTATGCTTGTGAGGTGAATGTTCCGTTTATCTCTTATAGTCTTTTATCTTTTTGTGTTATCATTGCTTGAATGAATGCATCATCCGTCATCTCTGTCCACATGAAGTGTTCCTTTTTACTCATGTTTCTAATGACTTCTTTTTTGCTCATGATGACTTTCCACATAGTAACCTTAATTAAAAGATACCTTTTTATAAAAGTTGAATAAATGCAAATGGTAAATGTAATAACAAAACTTCAATAACATATGGTGTTTTCAACTTTTAATAGCAGTTAAGCAAAACTATAATAAAAATTCAAGTCACAAAAGAGTCCATTTCATCAACTACAATCAAGGAATGTAGATCTCACATTACTTTGCTCTCACATATTTAAATTCAATTAAATTCAAATGCTTCAAAAATAAAAAGAACTAATGGGCGGTGTTGCGGTTTTAAACCAAACCATGAACCGTGAACACCTAGGAATGACAATGAAACCCGAGCCCGATAGAAAAAAAACCAAAACATGAAACATATGGGACGAGTTTGGGATTACTTATGAAAATTTTCACGGGTCGGGATTTGTATACCCAAGTAATTTGACATGATGTTATTTATTTTAAATATATAGATAGATATTTATTTATACACATGATGTATCTAAAGAGTAACCTATATTTAATTTCTTTTGATTATCATACTGATAGTGTAGTATACTTTATGATATTGAATTTCAAGTTCTGATTAAATTTAAAACAATAACTCAACAAATATCATCCTTCCATTTCATCAACTTGTTGGGTATCATTTGACAATTATCTATAGATATGGTGCATACCATACTGTCGTTAACATCAATGTTCTTAGTGCGTACCTAATTAACTTAATTCAAAATTTATATTAATCCTTCCTTAGTTGGTCACTACAAACCTAGTTGAATAAGATGTAAAATCAATACAAGGTGAGATTAACTTAAAATACCTTGTAAAAGAAGAATGTGCATTGAGAAGCGGCGTACTCCGATGACGAACGGTGCTTTAGGTTGTGTTTGATAACATAAGGAAACAAAAACCTAATATAGATGAGAAGAGGGTAATATGGTAATTATAACCCTTTTCTTTTTTCCCTCCTACTTCGTCCAATTTGAAAAGAAAATAATTACCATCAACTAACTTATTCTTTCTTTTTTTTTTCATTCCTTTCATTCCAAAAAAAAACTAGGGAACACCATTTTGTTATTGATTCCTCCCACTTTATTTTCCTTTCTCTCCATTAGTTAACTCTGGAACATAGTGTCAAAGCAAAGGAAGGTGTTTTTATTATTATTATTATTATTATTATTATTATTATTATTATTATTATTATTATTATTATTATTATTTTTATTATTATTATTATTATTATTATTATTATTATTATCATTATTATTATTATTATTATTATTATTATTATTATTATTATGGGATGAAGAGAGGAAGTCACAAAGTATCCTGCTCAGCGCCACTCCCTCTGTTTCTTTTGCTTTGCTTCACAAATATTATTATTACTAACTTTTATCCCTTATATTATAGGGGTTGTTTTACATTTTTCGTTACTAATATATATATATATATATATATATATATATATATATATATATATATATTGAATTTTAATTTTATTTATTATAAGGAAGTTAAAATTATACTTAGGATTTGATGATGAAAGGTTTCACAAATAAATAAGATGTTATAACTCAGCTTAAAAGCTATCTGGGTTTGGTCGGTGAGACCATGACCTGCTTATTTTTTTTATTATAAAATTGTTTCTTAATTATAAATAATATATCTTTAAAAAAATTGGATATTAATTTTGTGAGGCCCCGTTACCGGTGCCTCACCTTCGACGTTGGATTTACTCATAAACGCAGTTTCAAATATCAGAGTTAATTAAAACTTCGCGGAATAATATAAAACATCAACCATTCGTTAAAATTATCCATAATTTGTCTTTTAAAACATAAGATAAAATATAACATTCAAAACATCATAATAATCTTCAGATGTCAGCTTCTTTAATCCTGCCATGTGTCCGTCTCAAACCAGCTGTCTCAATCTGTTAACCTGCGTGCATACTAAAAGTCAGCTACGCTGAGTGAGTTCTAGTTAATCACATAACTTACTTTACATACACATATACGTGCCCGAAGGTACGCATTACATACATAAACTGTACTTCATTCGTCCATACACATCTATAGCTACCCTTACGTTATAAAGGGCATTTCACCCTACATACCTCGGATATTATTAGGGTCTGATACCCTCCATCCTCGGATATTATTAGGGTCTGGTCTCCCTTCATCCTCGGATATTATTAGGGTCCGGTCTCCCTTCATCCTCGGATATTATTAGGGTCCTGTCACCCATTCTTCCATACCTTCATACCATACCTTTCTATATACATAATTATAGGTTTCATACATACGTACATGCATAATTCATTCTTCCTATACAACAATTTTATCATCAAAACTTTACCTGGAAGTACATGCAATATCCGAAGATCGTTCATGTACCGACAAGAAGACAATCATACTTTTCACATAAAACATATATGGCATACACTTATCACTTAGGATAAGTGTATTAACTAATCACATCGTGTATGCACACAGTCCCGAAAACATAACAAGGAATGGGGCTAGAAACTTACCTGAACGCGATTACGTTCACCATTTATGGTTATTCCTTTCTTGAGTTGTGCACGACTAACTGTATAACAATTACACGTATCAATTAACTATCACTACCATATCGCATTTCTAGTCTAATTATAACCCTCAACGAACGGGGGTCCGGGGGCATCGCCCCTGGTAGCAGGGTTCTAGGAGCGGCAGCCCCTGGCTGGGGTTAAGCTGCCAGGTTAGCTTGGAAAAATTTTATTTTCATTAACTATTTTAACACATTTTACATTAGGATTTTGAATCATTAATTAATTTGCTAACTTAAAAGTCCAAGGGCTTCTTTGTAATTATGTCATTCTTTTTCTAAGTCTAGGGACCATTTTGTTATTCTTTCAAAGTCTAGTTCGTTAATATGCTCTTTAACAAATTGGAGTTCATTCGTTACTTCTGTCTTCCATAACGAATTGACTAATTCGTTACTTCATAACGAATTGGTATTTATAGCGAATTGGTCCTTATAACGAACGGAACCCTCTAACAAACTGGACTCCTTAACGAACCAGTCCATAGCGAACCAGTCCATATAACGAATTAGTCCATCTAATTCGTTATCTCTTCTAACGAACTGGCTATAACGAATCAAGGGTGAATCGTCATCCTTTCCCCTAATGAATTGAACACGAACTGTAGCTAGTTCGTTATGCTCCCATAGACGGATCAGCTAGCGAATCACCTTTAATTCGTTAAATTCCCGTTAGCGAACTAGGGTTAGGTCAGAGAATGTCGGAAACATTCTCTGACATTCCCTTCCTCGTACACGCCGCCTTTCCGGCACCGCCGCCGGAAAATCGCGGGTTCGCCGGAAAAAACGAGTTTTAACTTGTTTTTCACCGTTTTTCGTCCCGTTCGATCCATATCTGAGCTAGGGTGGCCCCTATGCTCATCATAGGTTCGGTTTATACCCGATTCCACCCGGATCTCGTGACATAAACGTTTAATGGTGTCGGCTCATCGTTTCGTGACTATATCTAACGGGTTTAAGCTCATACAATATCATACTATCACTACCTTGGATCGGGATCGGTTTTCCTTGTTGATTTCGGCTAGAGAGAGAAACTAGAGAGAGAGAGCTTAAATGTGTGTTTTGATGGTGTATGGAATATGTGTGAAATGAAATTAGATGGGTGATTAAAGGTTTATATATTTATGGATCATGGGCTTAAGCCCATGGTCTTTTCCTCTTTCTTTCATAACCCAAGTCCATAGCCCATATCCATTTAACCCAACACTAGCCCGACTCATAATAACTTGTAATTTCATTTATTAATCGAAACTAGAAAAATGGGATGTTACAAATTTTTAGTATATACCTATTTTATAGAATTTTCATATTAAATATTTGGTGAGATTAATTTTTAATACAACAAGATCTTATAACCCAATTAAGGGCTATCTGGGTTTGGTGAGACCCAACCTCGTGAATTCGGGTCAAATGCATAAAAAGCCTTCATTTATAAATAAAATAATCTGATAACTTGAAAGAATATATATATATATATATATATATATATATATATATGGAGCAACTAGAGAGCTTTTAAAAGTTTTGTCTATATGTTTTAAGATAATATTATTTTTATTATTGTTATTAAAATGGATATTCCTCAATTACCAAAATTTCATAGTGTTTGTGTTCATTTGAACGTTTGAAACAACTCAAGCTCTATCAATGGTGATATGTTAGTCGAATAAAACTGGTTGTTCTAACATATTGGTCTGATATAGACTATTGGTTGTATTGTTTCCATGGTAAGGTAAGTTAAAGTTTATGTCTCGATTTACCAATGTATGTTTGTGTCATTCAGGCTATTCTTAGATTATTAAGGACAGACAAGAAGGCTTAAATCCAGAGTGTAAGTTTTTCAATACGAGATTTAAAAGAAAAAAACTTCCTCATGGTTTTATTGGCTTCTACGTAAATTCTTTTTTTTGAGAGGTTATTTTGGTCTTGAAATGAATTCAACAATCTGATCATATAGACCAAGCGGGGTTAGGTTTAGAATATCTTGTTCGGGCACAATCCTAGACTTAGACTTGGGTTTAGTTGTTATGAATATTATGTGCCCAACCAAGAAGCCCAACAAGCATAAATAAAATTTCTATAATGTTTGGCTTCTTATTCCTATCTCATACTCTGTGAACCCGTTCTCCCATCTCTCCTTCTAGTTGTTTATCAGTTTTGTTTTTTTATCTTGTAATTGTCCGGTCAAGACAATAAATATTTGGTTAACTCAATAACATTTTGATTTACTAAATCTGGTTGTGAAATAACCGTTCACTTCATTGGTGCTTTCATTGATTCATTGGAAATTATGGCTGACGGAACTGTCACACCCCAAATAGGGTGCTGGACGTGACGATTGAATACCAACCAAACATAGCGGAAATAAGGTAACAAATTTATATTAAGATACTAGGTCAAAGTTACAATCAAATGTCTAATATAACTAAAAAGCTAGAAATTCAACTACCATCTAATTAGGTGAATGTTCTACTATCCATCATGGCTTCTTCGGGTTAAGCTCTATGATTCGACATAAGTCTTTTAAAAGGATCTTCTATCTCCAAGAGAGTTCTTATCTAAGACTCTAAATCTCCATATGCGAATAAAAGTATCTGAACACATGCTTAAAATAATTGGGTCAACTAAAAAGTTGGTGAGTTCATGAGTTTATTTATAAAAACACATATAAAAATAATCTAAATAGTATGGTGAACATTAAACAAGTTCACAATCAAACTTGTGCCCACGACCCGTGAACATTTAAATTAAATATACCCCTTACCCATACCCCTTATTGTTATGGGTCAAATTTACTTATATCTGCCAACATAAGATACAAAACTGCGTGAATATATGTCACAAGATAACCATTTATCATTCAGTGGGTTTTCGTCCCGTTAATTAGGCCCACTGTTTGCGGGGGTCTTCCCAAGATAGTACTACCCATATATCTCGTGGCTCCTAAAGGAGTTAATGATTGTGCTACAAAGTCGGGGATTGTTCATGGAAGCTAAATTGATCTTGATTAATAATACACCAATAAGTTTAGAAAGCATATAGAAGCATGTATCCACCCAAAAATTTAAGAAAAATGGTAGTGCATGAACTCATCTGGTCTATTTGTGAAGGCATGAATAATAAAGAAACCTTGTATGCTATGCAGGAAACAACTCCAAAGGATAAAATCCTTAAATTCATGTAGCATGTCACTAGAAGTAATATGTTTCATGGAAATCGTGCCCATGATCTAAGTAAGTTAAGGTTACATACTTATGCTATTTGAGGTTAATAAGCTAGTAGAAGTCCAAACAATGGATCCCTTTGTTTAGTTAGTTTTATTAGCACCATAACGCTTGTCGATTCTGTTTTGCCCAAAACATGTGTCCATAGGCTTTAATATATCTATGCTTATGGATACTTGTGGATATGTATTTACATATTTAAATGATACGCTTGGATCAGATCGGTTCCTGAAGTATCACTTTAAGATATTGATAAAAATAGCTCCTATTTGTGTGGTTATGCTTAAAGAGGTTATGCTTAAAGTTTAAAAATAAGTGTATTGCCTTTGATTTAAAATAAATATCAATTACAACGACAAATTATTCCTTGTTATAAAAACTTAAAAACACATATTTTGGACTAAGTATTCTAAAAAAAACTATCCAGTTCAAAAACATGCGTTCTCGTTGTCGGTTTGGTAGAAACCGCCACTTTTAGAATGTACTCGCGTAATTGGCGAATAGGTGCTATTTTAAGATTTAGTAAAATATATATTTTTTAAATCCCTTGAGCATAATTTAATTGACTGAAAAATATAATGTTTGTGTAAAAGTTATAGGAAATATTAACTTGCTATGGTTTTAGGTTTTTAATGTGTTTAACTCGGGTTTTACCGTGTCGATGACTCGTAAATCAAATCAAGTTGATTCTTTTTGCTAGAACACATAAAATACTTTAAGTTTATTGTAAAATTTTAGTTTTGTGTTTTTACTAAGAACTGTATGGTTTCACATTTGTTGCTTTAAATACGTGCATAGTGACGGTTTTACGAATTTAATGTAGTGTAGACATGTTTGTCACATATACTTTTATGCACAGGTTATAAACGCTCTATATTCAGGAAGCATTACTTTTTGAAGTATTGTGCTGTGTAATTGTGTGAAAAATCATGAATAGATGACGAGTAATCGTAAGAACAAGTTAGATATTGATACCTATTTCTGGAGCCGCACCATACTGATGATAATAAGCTTCAACATGGTTCAAAGTTTCTATGAGAAACGAGGTTAAGATATGATAGGGAGTTCAGAACAAAACCTTGGGAATAAAAAAGAAAGAAACAAAGATAGTTAGCGAGAAAACGACGATTTTGATAACGATTTTCGGATATACCTTGATGGAGACGAACCCAAGTATGTTTTGATACTTTATTGGGGTCGATTTTGCTGTAGGTTGAGAAACGGGTCACCAAAGAGTGTTAACTTTCTGTGAAGGCGAGTTTTTGGGGATTAGAACCTGGTTGGATATAATATGATATAAGTTAATATATAAGAGGTGTGTGGTAACCTTTTCAAGGATTCTTATGCTATTCCTCTTGACTGAACACATCAGCAGACCAGAGATTATTAGAGAGCTCACGATCTAATTCAAGGCTGGATATAAAGGGATTAAATTATAGCTTGAATAGAGGATGGTTATTGCAGCTTACATGATTGTTAATCCTTAATTATTGATTTCAGGAGGCTGGCATTGATTTGTATGATGATGAATGATTTTGATGGGTCTGTTTAGGGCTGTCGTAAACCGAGAATAGGCACAAGCAGGGAGTACAACAATAGGTAGCAAATTTACAAAGTTGATGTGGGTGTAGGTGATAATTGATCAAGGATGGCTTCGTGTATCCTCCTTGGGTTTGATCACAGCAATAAAACAGAATGTTGAGAAGCTTCCTAGGATGGTTTGAAGGCTAATTAAGTATGAATATATATTTGAGAATTGAAATCAAAGTTAACTAGAATGATACATAGAAAGGTAATGTTGTTCTTATGGTTACAACGTATAGGATTTGGGATTTTTGTAATGTCAATTAAGGGGCTTCAAGAGTGACAGTTTTCTAAAGGCTGGAATCAAGAGAGAAATCAATAGAGTATTGAGAGGGATGAAGGGCCTGAGATTTCTCATGGTCATCTTATAGAGAGTCATTTGTATGAAGAAGTAGGGGTTGACCCTAGGGACGCACACATCTTAATCTCTAGCAGATTTTGTAGATAAGGTTGACATTTACTAAATCTCTAGCAGATTTTGTAGTGCATTAGGGTTTGACTTGGAGAAACCAAATCTTAGTATAGGATTTGAGACAGAGATGCATTTTTTGGGGATCTTACAAGATTATGAATAATTAGAATTATAATTGTATATGTAGATAGCATCTAGTATCATATACATATTTACATAAGGTGTAGAATAAAGTTATATGTGTTCAGGGGTTGTAGGTCTGACGATTTCAAGATGCAAAAGTTGGCAAGCTTTTGTTATGCATGATTCTAAGGATGACTTGTTTCATTGATTCATCTAGAATGCAACAAACCCATGTTATTATAAACTAATTACATATAATAATATTTATGTCATAGTTTCTATATTCTAAGTTAGTAATTTGTATTGGTAATTTATATTTTCTTAGACGGTTTGGAGTTTATAACAATAACTAGTTATGTTTCGTTTATATATTTTCTTGGAAATAATTATCATATAAAAATATATAAGATCATGTTTAGTTGTTCTCTTGGTTGAGTCCGACTAATGTTAGTGGGATGAGTCTAACTAAGTTGGATGCACCGACGAGTTGTCATCTATGTAAAGTTATCACTTCCGTCATCGTAAAATATTAAATTACCAAAATAAAAAATTAATTATATATTATAAGTATCATTAGAGTATATTACTTCCTATATTTTTATGCTTATTTTTCAATTACTATAATGATGCTCTAGAATACTAGATGAGATTGTTACATGTTTACTTAAGCGTAGTAATTAGAACCGATACACGTAAATAAAATATATTTTAATTATGGTTTGGTGGAGTTGGGTTGAACCCACTATGTATTTATAATTCGTGTCGGATCCCATAGCATGAAGCATATAAATTATAAAAAGGAAAAAATCTAGCTCTAAATTTGGGGTTGTTACAGGAACGCACCTCCGATTGAAGAGGAATATGCAATTGGTATCAAATTCCCATTCATGTTCGTTAACCTTATGTGAGATGTAGATGAAATTAGAAGACATATACACTCAATTGCTCATTCAATTCCCTATTCCATCCTCAAAAAAGCATGACGATTGTCTTCAATTTCTCTTACCTCGTTTTTCTAGCGTCAATATGGCTCAGTGGATCTATCGTGCCGAACATTATTTTCTCTTATATGACATCTCTGATGACAAGAGGTTTCCTAATATCATTGATTTATTTGATGATGAACCATTCTGGTGGTTCAATTCTGGCTTAGTGGATTTATAAAGTAGTGAATGCTGTAACATTTCGGGTTTTCCGTTTCTTGTTTTTGTAATCAATACCACACCCGATTCATATTCGGGTAATTTATCAAAAAAAATCCCGCAATTTTCTTAGTGATTTTGTTTTAATTTTTTTTACTTTCAAATTAATTGTTATTAACTATGAGTTATGTGCAAAATATACCCTTTAAGTTAACTTTAATCCCCTTGTGCACCCACCACCTAAAATAAGAGACTTATTCATAAATTAACCAAATATTACCCTTTCTCTTCTCCCTCTCCCATCGGCAGCCGTACCCCCCACCTTGCTTGTTCCTTGATTCACGGCTTAATCATCAAAATTGATCTCACCGAATTTTTTGTAAACCAAAACCGAATCCCACCTACGTTTTAATTGTAGAATATGTTAACTTATTGACAGCCAATAACTCAATTAACAACTGTGGCTAACTTGTTCCAAAAGCCCTATATAAACTCGATGATAATTCAATTAAACTTGCACACACCTTCCCCACAACATCACGAATCAAAGCCCTAACTCAATTATAGCATTCGTAGCCGTCAAGGACCTGTTTGACATCAATCTCGAGCCGCGGAACCCATACCATCGTTAACCCTTAATTCGTAACTATTGCAGGTAATTGAAACATGCATTATGATCGTTTTTCAGCGTTAAAAGTTAACCCTAAACCAATTTGTATCAACAATGATCAATTAATCAGTTTTGAGATCTAGGGTTTATAATTAAAATTGGGATGAACTCAAGTCTGTGTATAAATTAAATCCATCTTGTCTCTTAACATGTTAGACACCTGCCCTAGTGGTAGGTGCGCAATCCTTTAAAGCATTGAACCAGCCTGGGGAGCGGGTTCTAGTCCCCCAGGCCCGGTTTTTTAGTTTTATTTTTTTAAATCTTTTTAATCAAATTTTTAAATCTATTATATATATATTGTTAGAGCATTTAATGTCTAATTTTAGGTCTTATGGGCTAATTGTGTCACTTGTATTATTGTAAAGGGCTAGATTGTCATTTCTAGGAATTTTGTAAAGTGTAGCGCATAAGCTTAGAAGTGTATAAGCTTATATGGTCGTATAAGCTTATACGTTGACCAAATTTATTCGCTGACACTGTAACAATATATAAGGCTTTGATGTTTATCATTTTGGAACAGTTGTGCATTTGAACTGATCTGTACTTAAAAGTGTTATATCAATATCAATATATATCAGTGTTTACGAGTGAATACGTTGTTACTCCTTTATGATATAATTCCGCAATGTCATTTAGCATAGAAAATATAATTGTATCGATCCCGAATCATTACGTTCTCGCGTACATGATGTATTGCATGATCAGGATCATGGACTTTCAAGTGGTATCAGAGCCTCGTGCTCGTGTTTACTCCTGGATCAAACACATCAATTCATTTCGGTTTGAAGATTTCAAGATTCAAAGTCAAAACCGTTTATAAATTTTGCAATTACTCACTTGTTTACAGATCAATTCAAATTGTTTCGATGATTTGGTTCGTTGATACATGTTATTCATTTCTGTTGGAGTGATTTCAGTTAATTCAAGTCTTTAATCAAAGATCATATAATTAAGTTGGACAGTCTGTTATGCGTATAAGCTGGGTTTGATATAGCGTATATGTTGATTGGCCCGTATATGGTTGACGACTGATTGATTCATGGGATTTTTATTGATCAGGGTTATACGTGCAGTTAATTGATTGATGTAAATATTATGCGCGACAATTTGAAGACGAGATAGTCAATTGAAAGTCAATTTTGTCCAGCACATACATTCAATCTATATGTGGCATAAATGAACCGTGAAAGTATATCACATTTACAATTTTCCGTGCAAGTCAACCACTCTAGCCACTATTGTTGACCAGAATACACTTGCATCACCTTATGCGTTCAAACCAAGTTGCATCCGCCTTTGTTGACTTATACGTGTATGCATGGGTTATACGTGAATTAGTTTGATGATACTGATTGAAGACTTATATGGGATACTATTTTTGAACTAGTTGCCGCATATCCATGATAACGTATAACATTAGCTGCATACTAATTAGTATAAAGATGTTCTACGTATATGGGCATTTCTTTGTATAAGTTGGCGGATTCACCGTATAAGTAAGTTGACCGTATAAGTTGTTACACGTTGCTGATATACATTGGCTGTTCACGTATAAGATTCAGTTACATATAAGAGGTTACACACTCATACGCCGCTCAAAACATATAAACCAGTAATTCAGTTTTTCTTGATTCACGAGCAAGTTTGTAGAAAATGGATTTTTCAAGCTCATTTAATGATGAAGAGGGTTTGTGAAGAAACAAAAGACAAGCTTTGAATAGAGAATTAGATATGTTTGATATATTGAACGAAGAATCGTTTGATTCGTTAATCAATCGATATTGCAAGCTTGTAAACGAAATGAAGCATGCCGGGATTGAGAAACGAGAGTTAGACTACATTGACAGGTTGACCGATACACTTGTTGAGACGTCACCCGAGGTTTGGGGTACATTCGTTATATATAACAAACCATAAAATAAAAAGTAAAGGAAATGAAAGAAGAAAAACTCCATCCCACATTGGTGGAGGAAAGGAAAGGAGAGGCTTCCACCTTAGTATAAATAGGAGTGTAAGTTTCTTGTCCCACATCGCTAGATTATAAAACTAGTAAGCACTTTATAAGAAAGAAAATTCCTATGTTAATGTTCTTATAAGACATATCACACCCAGTGGTCCTAGCGGAGGGTGCGAAGCACCCGAACGCGCACGCGCACGGGCATGGGCGCAATGTGGCACTTTGATGGTGCACTTTTCACTTCGCATCTTCGCAAGCCGCTTAAGGGCCGCCTTAGTATTTTTGTCTCCCATCGCGATACGTGACGGGTTTAGATTAGCTTCATCGCGTAGCGTGATGACGTGTAACATTATCCAGAAACTTGGCGGCTTAGCGGTACGCGAAGAATTCCCAAAGTAACACGTCGCATACCGCGACGTGGAGGTTACGCAGAGGACACGTGGCGTGCCACGTAGCAGGCCTAGGGCTAACTCAGCAAAGCTATAAAGATTCTTCGCAATACGCGACGCCCTTGCCCATGGCCGTCGCGTACCGCGACGGGGTCCAAAATCAGCTATAAATAGGTTGGCTACGGGACTTCATTTCTTGCTCAAAATCTTCTGAATTCTCTCTATTTTCACACATATAAGTATATTATAAGTATAATACCGAGTCGTAACGATACCCTATCTGATCGAAAGAAATATACATAAATCCGAATGCTCTGCCTGTTAAGGTATGACATTGTGCCATCTTGTAAAGTTTCTACTCTCGTTATTATTGTTATGATTATTGGTTTTATACTAATCTAGAGATACTACATTGTGTTTATCCTAGGTGGTTAATACCAAGAGGCGTTTTCTTAATTTTAAACCTACAAGGTGAGACATTCGAGTTTTTGTACCACTCACATTTGCGTGAGACAACTGTTTTCCCGACATTGTCATGATGATTTCAAAACCTATAAAACTCATGACACATGGTCCAAATGTTTTTAAATATATTTTTAAAGTATTTTAAATACATTACAGTGATTAAGTCTCTGTAGACTTACGGGATGGTTACTACTGGTATTGTGGGGTTTTGTATACAAAGCTTGCCTACTGGGCTATTACACGTTACTTATTGGACAAGTGTTAGCCAATAAGTAATATGACCACAGTCATAGATACTGTCGAGTGACAAGTACCTTTCGGTAATTTGTAAGCAGGCAGGTGTAAAAACATCTTAATGCTGTAACTGTAAAATGTGTCATTTATAAATGAATGTACTCACCAGTATTTCTTGCTGATCAAATATTTTAAAACATGTTTCAGGTGACTTGTTAGAGACAAAGGAATGATGCCTGCGGGCTTCCAGCTTAAATAAGTGACTTATCACCATAATAAAGAAACATGTTTTGTAAATTAGGGTTTATCCCTATAAAGTTTATGTTTGTATCAAAATGGGATTAAATTCCCGGTTTATCATAATAATAATCATGGTGTTTTTATAACTCTGATCATTTTTCCTAACTACGGTTTTGATGAGATATTCCGCTGCAAAATAATTTAATAAACACCGATACCACCAATCAATGTTCACGGCTTCCCTCCCGGGGTATAGGGGACGTGGGCTGTGACATTATATCAGTTCAATTTGACCCCAACACATACAAGCTCTCTCAATTCATCGAGAAGATAAAAAAGTCGTGAATTGTCTGCAAATAGTGTACAAACTGAAGAACCATCATTACCAGAAATTGAAAACGCTCCCAAGTTCGATAATGATGGTGATTCAGAATATGATGAAGATTTGGTTTTGGAAATATTGTTGGAGTTCAAGGTTGAAAATAAAGCTGAGGAAACTAAATCTTGTGAGGAGTACAAAATGTTAAAAACTCACACCGATTCGTTACTAACTGAGCTTGAACGATTTAAGGAAGCTTATGATCAACATAAAAAAGGCGAAAAGGAACTTTTGGAGAAGATTGATCAACATGAAAAAACAATAAACATATACATTGACGAAAATGCTGCACTCAAACAGGAACTACAAACTGTTAAGCATGAGCAAGTCAATAAGGTTGCATTCGTTCATGGTACGAAATCTGAGAGAAAGAATGAAATCCAATACCGAAATCAACTCAATAAGGATTTCTTTGTTAAAAAAGACAAACGTAAACGAACTAAGAAATCTTCTTGGTACAAAAATAGTTCTAAGTTTGTTTACATTACAAAATCAGATGTGGGCAACCAAGATGTTCTGAAAACAGAAAACAAAAATTTCAAATTTCAAAATCCAAAAATACGATCTCAAACGTCCAATCAAATATTTCAAAGGGTTCTCCGAAACAAACGTTTAGCAGAACAGACGATACCGTTAAAGATGTTTCAAGGAAGCCAAATGTTGAGGTTGTTGATTTGAAAGACTGTAATGAAAAGAAGTTTGAAAAGTTGATACTTTATGTGAAAAGATCCACTTCAGAGTTATATCATTGAATGGTTAAGAAAAAGGACTCATCCGATCAAGTTGATGTTGAAAAACAAATATCCATCAAATCCAAAAGTTCAGAAAACTCAACACTTATACATGTCGTTTCTGAAAGCTTAAGGAAGAGTGTGTTAGACTATCAAGACGATAGAAGGAGATGACTTGAAGATCAAGTAAGTTAGTCTAAGCAATATCCGAGGGGGAGTCTGTTGGAGCATAAACGTCTACTGCTTAGACACCAAGACCAAGAAATATCCAAGGGGGGGGGGGACTGTTAGAGCATTTTGTCTATCGCTAGGTCTTGGATTGGTTAAACGAGCTAATATTGTTAGATTTATTGTAAGGAGCGTATAAGTTGAAGTTTAACGTATAAGACTTATACGGGCGTATAAGTCTTATACGCCACACCCAAACTTATACGACCTATAAGAGTGTTAGTATAAATAGGAGTTTACATGTTATATCTTGTAATCTTGAGAGGGGATAGAAAATCACTTGCACTTACATGTCATATGAATATTAGTGAGTATGTGTGTGAATTGCCATGTGTTTATCCCTTTGTTTAGTGTTTCCGCCATTGATCATCGTATAATAAACGTTACTTATTGGACAAGTGTTAGACAATAAGTAATATGACCACAGTCATAGATACGGTCGAGTGACAAGTACCTTTCAGTAATTTGTAAGCAGGCATGTGTAAAAACATCTTAATGTTGTAACTGTAAAATGTGTCATTTACAAATGAATGTACTCACCAGTATTTCTTGATGATCAAATGTTTTAAAACATGTTTCAGGTGACTTGTTAGAGACAAAGGAATGATGCCTGAGGGCTTCCAGCTTAAATAAGTGGCTTGACACCATAATAAAGAAACGTGTTTTGTAAATTAGGGTTTATCCCTATAAAGTTTATGTTTGTATCAAAATGGGATTAAATTCTTGGTTTATCAGAATAATAATCATGGTGTTTTGTAACTCTGATCATTTTTCCTAACTACGGTTCTGATGAGATATTCCGTTGCAAAATAATTTAATAAACACCGATACCACCAATAAATGTTCACAGCTCCCCTCCCGGGGTATAGGGGACGGGGGCTGTGACAGCTGAAGTGGTGTCAGAGCCACTGGTTTAAGCTATATGGGTATTTTAATAATACCTAATTTTAAAAATTAATGTTAGGAAATACATGCATTTACTTATGTGTTAACCATTAAAATAAGATTTTAACCACACGTGAAAATAAGTATTATTCTCGTTTGGAGTTCGTTGTTTTATTGTTTTTGATTAACAGCATGAGTGAGCTAGTTGATACTTTTGAACCCATATCCGTTAACTCCACGGATATAGAAGAAGGAGAATATAGTCAACAACAACCTGAACCCATGATCTTTCAAGCCCAACCTGTAGAAAAACCAAAGCCTAAAAGAAGAAGAAGGCTGAAAGACTGGCAACGAGGGTTGAGAAGAAATAAGAAAGGAAGAACCACACAACCACCCCTACAACTTGAACAACTAACTCAACCACAACCGACTCAACCACAACCTGAACAACTAACTCAACCACAACCAACTCAACAACAACCACAACCAATTGAACCACCACCCATGTCAACAATACCAATGGAGGAGAGACTAGGCAGATGCCTAGATGAATGTGAAATCTTCCAACCAATATTCAACGATATAGGTGTAGGAAGCTCCAGCAACCCTAATATGTCATCCTAGGATCCAAATAATACCATGCTCCCTGATGACATCATCAATCAAGCTCAAATGGAAGAATGGTGGACGAACGATTGACAATATCAAACAATGATGTCAAATCTTTATGCACCATTCTAGGCTGAAACCGCAAACTACCCCACCATGACGCCGGAAATGACGACAAAACTCCGTCACTATGGGGATGAATTGGTGGATACCGCCAATAGACTGTGGAATATTGGGGAGACCCTACTCTGGAAGTACTATAACCGAGAGCCTTATATATAAAGCTATATATATAATATTTATATGTTCATTATCGTAATTTCTTTTGTGTAAAAAAAAGAGTGTAGTGACGCATATATATATATATATATATATATATATATATATATATATATATATATATGTATATAAAGTGTGTAGATGTAAAATATAGTGATACATATATATAAAAAGAGTAAATGTCGCAAAGATCGATGATTTTGACATATTCTGTGCCTATGTGTATTTTATGCTTATGTATTATTAATATCATGCTAACTTATTATTTGATTACGATATTAATAATTTATTTCTTGTAATTCAGATGTCGAATGAGCACAATCGCGAAAATGAGCGCAATCGCGAAAATGAGCACAATCACGAAAACGAGCACAATCCCGAAAATGAGCATATCACGAGCACAATCATGAGAATGGGCATAATCATGAAATTCATAATCAAGAAAATCGTCTGAATATGAATGCCATTGAAAATATGATAGCTCTGAAAGTCACTGAAGCAATTCCTTTAATTGCTGCTGCTATTAAGCAACCCGTTTCTATAATTAGGCATAAAACCGAGAGTAATAAACGCAAGTCTAACAATGAGGCTAGTCATAGCATGAATGGAGGAAATAGCAACCCATTACCCAAAAAGTCAAAGGTTCACGGTTGTACTTACAAGGATTTCTTAACCTGTAAACCAACCGAATTCTCTGGAAATGAAGGACCTATTTAGCACTACGCTGGTTAGAAAAGACATAAGCTATTATAAGAATCAGTAAATGTGCTTAAGAAGATAAAATATTATATGCTTCTAACCTCTTCATTAATGAAGCAATGGAATGGTGGAACACGGTCCTCCAGTTAAAGGAAAGTCACATAGTCTATACTATGACATGGGAAGAATTTAAAGAAATAATAGAAAGGAAATTTTGTCCTCCTCATGAAAGAGAAAAGATTGCTACTATGTTCTTAAACCACAAGATGGAAGGCGTGAAGTGTCGTAAGTATACAACAAATTTCTTCTAATATGCAAGAATGGTACCGGCTTTGACTTCGCCAGAATCAGTACTAATTTCTCGTTATATTTGGGGATTAGTAAGTGAAATCTGCGATCTGGTAAAGTCAGCTAGACCTCATACTATTGAAGAAACAGTTGAGCTAGCTAATACCATGACAGACGGATTAGTCCGAACCCAGAAAGAAAACAAAAAAAAAGATTTAGCCCAAAAGATTACCCAAGAATTTCGAAATAAAGGAACAGGGCAATCTTATCCTTTCTGTTAAATTTGAAGAAAAAGGCATTTAGGGAGATGCGCTTTTAAGAAAACAAAGTATTGCAATTTTTGCAAAATGGCTGGGCATACGGATGAAGAATGTAGGAGAAAAGAAAGTCATGTCTGCTACAACTGTGGAGAACCTGGCCACATACGTCCAGAATGTTCAAAGCTGATAAAGGTGCCTGACAACAAAGCAAAGAACAAAGATGGGCCTAAGAAGAATGCACGAGCTTTTCAGCTTACTGCGCAAGATGCAGCAATGATTCCAGACGTCATTGCGGGTACGTTCCTTATCAACAACGTTTACGCTAAAGTATTGTTTGATTCCGGAGCAAATCAAAGTTTTATAAACACAAAGTTTTGCCAAGCCTTAAATCAGCCATTAACCAAACTTCATCAAGTTTGTACGGTAGAAATGGCAGATGGAAATTCCATTCAAATTCATGAAGTACTTCAAGAAGAAAACATAGACTTACTAGGCTACAAGTTTAAAGCAAATTTACTCCCAATGAATTTGGCTGGATTCGATGTCATATTAGGAATGGACTGGTTAGTAGCCAATCATGCTCGAATCCTATGTAATACAAATTATACTGAAATCCGTACGCCAACAGGAAAAATCATTACCATTCAAGAAGATAAAATGCTCAAGCCTAGGAAATTCATATCAGTAATGAAAGTGGCAAGCTATCTAAGGAAACACGGCGTAGCATATATGATTTATGTAATCATTAGCGCCAAAGGAAAAGAGCTAAAAGAAATTCCGGTAGTATGGAATATTCTGACGTCTTTCCAGAAGATTTACCTGGACAACCGCCTGATCGTGAAGTTGAATTCAGAATTCATATAATACAAGTAATAGCGCCAGTTGCTAAAGCACCATATAGATTAGCGCCAACCGAGATGTTAGAATTAAAGAAGCAATTAGATGAATTGCTAGAAAAAGGTTTTATACGACCTAGCTCATCACCCTGGGGAGCACCAGTGTTATTTGTCAAAAAGAAAGATGGGTCAATGCGTATGTGTATCGATTATAGAGAATTGAATAAAGTCACAATTAAGAATCGGTATCCCTTACCGAGAATTGATGATTTATTTGATCAAATCCAAGGAGCTCGATATTTCTCCAAAATTGATTTACGCTCAGGATACCACCAATTAAAAGTACAAGAAGAAGATATTCCTAAAACAGCTTTTAGGACAAGATATGGTCATTATGAGTTTACAGTCATGCCATTTGGTTTAACCAATGCACCAGCTGCATTTATGGATATGATGAACCGAATATGTAAACC
Source organism: Bidens hawaiensis (assembly GCF_021521415.1). Taxonomy (NCBI): domain Eukaryota; kingdom Viridiplantae; phylum Streptophyta; class Magnoliopsida; order Asterales; family Asteraceae; genus Bidens; species Bidens hawaiensis. Next base: position 851,471 of record NW_027491818.1, read on the forward strand.
ATATTTGGATAAATTTGTAATCGTTTTTATAGACGATATACTTATTTATTCCAAAACCGGTGAAGATCATGTCAAACATCTTCATACACTTTTGACACTATTGAGAAAAGAAAAGCTTTATGCTAAATTCTCAAAATGTGAATTTTGGTTACAAGAAATACAGTTTCTAGGACACTTGATTAACCATGAAGGTATTCACGTGGATCCTTCAAAAATAGAAGCTATTACTAATTGGGAAATTCCTAAAACTTTTACAGAAATTCGAAGTTTCTTAGGATTAGCAGGATATTATAGACACTTCATTCAAAATTTTTCCCGAATATCAGTTCCATTAACCAAGTTAACGTGTAAGAATGTCAAGTTTGAATGGGGACCTAAGCAAGAAGAAGCTTATATAACTTTGAAGCAAAAGTTAACAAATGTCCCAATACTTGCACTACAAGAAGGAACTGAAGATTTCACAGTTTGTTGTGATGCTTCTAAATCAGGATTGGGATGGGTATTAATGCAACGTGAAAAAGTTATTGCTTACGCATCTAGACAATTAAAGAAGCATGAAGAGAATTATACAACACACAACTTAGAAGTGGGAGCAATAATTTTTGCCCTAAAGATCTGGAGACACTATCTATATGGTAGTAAGTTTACTGTATTTACAGATCATAAAAGTTTAAAATATATCTTTGGGCAAAAGGAGCTTAACATGAGGCAAAGACGTTGGATGGAAATTCTTAGTGACTATGATTGTGAAATCCTATACAGTGAAGGTGAGACAAATATAGTAGCCGATGCATTAAGCAGAAAAGAGCATGAGAAACCTAAAAGAGTGCGAGCTCTAAGGTTAGAACTTCAAATCAATTTAATTGATGAAGTAAAGAATGCTCAGAAACAAGCAATAGAAGAAAATAATATTGCTGATGAGAAAAGAAATGGTACCATTGATCTACTTGTCAAAGGAAAAGATGAAATTCTCCGAATGAGGAACAGGATCTGGATACCAATCATAGGAGGATTACGATAAAAGATTCTCGAAGAATCCCATAAATCCAAATACACAATGCATCCTGGAAGAGACAAAATGTATCAAGATTTGAAGAAAATCTATTGGTGGATAGGAATGAAAAAGGACATAACTAATTATGTTTCAAAATGCTTAACTTGTTCACAAGTTAAAGTAAAACATCAAAAGCCATCAGGATTACTTCAACAATTAGAAATGCTAGAATGGAAATGAGAATTTCTAACAATGGATTTTGTTACCAAATTACCTACCACAAGAAGAGGTAATGACACAATCTGGGTAATTGTGGATAGATTAACAAAATCAGATCATTTTATACCAATGAAGGAAACTTTCAAAATGGAACAATTAGCTAAGTTATATGTAGACAAAGTTGTCTCATTACATAGAGTTCCATTATCCATTGTATCGGATCGGGATAGCCGTTTTACTTCTCATTTTTGGAAAAGTTTCCAAGTAGCTATGGGAACAAAATTAAACTTGAGCACAGCATACCATCCACAGACTGATGGTCAAAGTGAAAGGACCATGCAAACATTGGAAGACATGCTAAGAGCATGTGTAATAGATTTTGGTGGAAATTGGGATGACCATTTACCACTAATAGAATTCTCCTATAATAACAATTTTCATACAAGTATTAATTCTGCCCCATTTGAAGCCCTTTATAGACGAAGGTGCAGAACTCCAGTATGTTGGGCAGAAATAGGAGGAAAACAATTATCAGCACCTGAAATCATTCAAGAAAGTACTGACAAGATAAATCAAGTTAAGGAGAGATTAAAGACCGCAAGAAATCGCCAGAAAAGTTATGCGGATCATCGACGCAAACCATTGGAATTTCAAGTTGGAGATAGAGTGCTACTAAAAGTATCTCCATGGAAAGGAGTAATCCGATTCGGTAAGAGAGGAAAGTTAAGTCCAAGATTTGTTGGACCATTTCAAATTCTCAAACGAATTGGACCAGTAGCCTATCAGCTAGAATTACCATAGGAAATGTCAGGTATACATGATGTATTTCATGTAAGTAACTTAAGGAAATGTTTAGCTGATAAATCCCTAAAAGTACCCGTTCAAGATATAAAGGTAAATTAAAAGTTGAAATTCGTTGAGGAACCTTTGCAAATTGAAGATAGAAAGATCAAGAATCTCAAGCATAGAAGAATAGTTCTGGTCAAAGTGAAGTGGGATTCAAAAGGTGGACCAGAATATACTAGGGAATTGGAGTCTGAAATGAAACGAAAGTGCCGACCCTTATTCCAATCAAATCTCGAGGATGAGATTTAAAATAAGGAGGGGAGACTATAACAAACCACAAAATATATTAAAAGAAAAAGTAAGGAAATGAAAGGAGAAAATTCCATCCCACACTGGTGGAGGAAGAAAAAGGAGAGCCTTCAACCATGGTATAAATAGGATTGTAAGTCCTTGTCCCACATCGCTAAATTACAAAACTAGTGAGCTCTTTATAAGAAAGAAAACTCATATGTTAATGTTCTTATAAGACATATCACTCCCAGGGGTCCTAGCGGAGGGTGCGAAGCAACCCGAACGGGCACAGGCACAGGCTCGGGCGAAGTGCGATGGGCGCAATGTGGCGCTTTGATGGCGCACTTTGCACTTCGCACGCTCGAATCGCCACGAGCCGCTTAAGGGTCGCCTTAGTATTTTTGTTGGGAATTAAGATTTTTAAAAATCCTTCCATCGCGATACGCGACGGGTTTATATTAGTCTCATCGCGTAGCGCGATGAAGTGTAACCTTATTCAAATATATGGCGGCGTAGCGATACGCGATGAGCTGATGTAGCTACCCATTGCGTACCGCGACGTGGAGGTTACGCAGAGGACACGTGGCATGCCACGTAGCAGGCCTAGGGCTGACTTGGCTTAGCTATGAGATTCTTCGCGATACGCGACGCCTTTCTATTTATGGCCATCGGGTATCGCGATGGGGTCCAGAACTTGCTATAAATAGATTGGCAACGGGACATTCAAATATCACACCAAACCTCTAAATCTCTCTCTGAATTCACACACATATACTTATATATATATTAAGATAACGGTATAATACCCGAGTATCGTAACGATATCCGATCGAAAGAGATATACACGAATCCAAAAGCTCTGCCTGTTAAGGTAAGACATTGTGTCATCGTGTATAGTTTCTACTCTCGTGATTATAGTTATGATTATTGGATTTATACTAATCTAGATATACTACATTGTGTTTATCCTAGGTGCTTAATATCAAGAGGCGTTAATAATTGTAAACTTGCAAGGTGAGACATTCGAGTTTTTGTACCACTCACATTTGTGTGAGACAACTGTTTTTCCGACACTGTCATGATGATTTCAAAACCTATAAAACTCATGATAGATGGTCTAAATGTTTTCAAATATATTTTTAAAGTATTTTAAATACATTACAGTGATTAAGTCTCTGGAGACTTACGGGATGGTTACTACTGGTATTGTGAGGTTTTGTATACAAGGCTTGCCTACTGGGCTATTACACATTACTTATTGGACAAGTGTTAGCCAATAAGTAATATGACCACAGCCATAGATACGGTCGAGTGACAAGTACCTTTCGGTAATTTGTAAGCAGGCAGGTGTAAAAACATCTTAATGTTGTAACTGTAAAACGTGTCATTTACAAACGAATGTACTCACCAGTATTTCTTGCTGATCAAATATTTTAAACATGTTTCAGGTGACTTGTTAGAGATAAAGGAATGATGCCGGCGGGCTTCCAGCTTATATAAGTGGATTGTCACCAGAATAAAGAAACGTGTTTTGTAATTAGGGTTTAACCCTATAAAACTTATGTTTGTATCAAAAGGGATTAAATTCCCGGTTTATCATAATAATAATCATGGTGTTTTTATAACTCTGATCATTTTTCCTAACTACGGTCCTGACGAAATTTTCTTCTCAAAATAATTTAATAAACACCGATACCACCAATCAATGTTTACGGCTTCCTTCTCAGGGTATAGGGGTCAGGGGCTGTGACATTGTGTGTGCTTTTATGACTTCGTATGAGAACTTGGTTGGTAGTAAAATTGCCACGAGTGAGTTAACCGATGAAGATTATGACCAAATCGACCCTGATGATTTGGAGCTTATGGATTTAAAGTGGAACATGCCAATGATAGTAAGAAAAGTGAAGATGTTTATGCAAAGAACTGGAAAAGATCTTCCATCATTGAACAAGAGGGTTGGGTTTGATAAGCTGAAAGTTAAGTGTTATAACTGCCAAGAGTTTGGACACTTTGCCAAAGAGGGTGACAAACCAAAGAAGGAGTACACTGGTCCTCGAAGCCAAGATAGAAGTTCTTCTGTGAAAAAGAGTAATGATGCTGATAAGCCTTCTGGAAAAAAACTGTCCGCTTCTGGATCACAAACTTTGCTCTCTGCTGCTGATGGAACTGATTGGACTCAAAGATATTTATGCAATGATAATCAAGAAAATTTGGCGATGTTCGAGATGAATAAAAGCTTTCAAGATACAAGTGGGAATGAGCTATCTTCTGACAATGACACTGAGTCTGATTCTGATGATTCAAGTGAAATGCAACCAACCACGTTTGCTTGTATGGCCAAAATTGACGAGGTTAGTTCTTCTGCTTCTAATTCAGTTAATATATCTGTTAATGTGCCATGTGTGGATTGTGAGACAATTAAGCCTAAGTTAGAATAATTGAAAGATCATAATGACCGTTTAATGAAAGAAATTGCTTCGCTTAAGGATACTTATAGACAATCTTTTGAATCTCAAATGAGATCTAAGGAGAAAACTGATGCATTGTCTACAAGTAATCATGATCTTAAAGCTGAATTGTCGGTTAAAATGGTAATTAATGATCAGAAATTTCAAGAAATCTTGAAACATTGTTCTAAGATAACCGAGCTTGAGAATGAAGTTCTTGAGTTGAAGAATAAGTTGGGCAAATTTAGAAATTCATCATTTTTGCTAAATGATATAATCGAAGTATCTGGTAAGCAAAAAGACTCTAAAAAGGGTGTAGGTTTTGTTGAAGTACAACCACCATTTCATAATGAGTATACTGCAAATCCTTTTGCTAGAAACGAATAATTGGTTGTTAATGAACCTGTTGTTTCAGAAAAACCTAAACCAGTAAAAACTGATAATGTTAAAGCCCAATCGTCAACTCAAAAACATCATGTTGAAAGTAACAAAGTTTTTGTTGCGAATGTTGAGAAAGTTATCATTGAGGATGTGCTTGAACCTGAAGTGATACACAAAGATCAGAAAATTCCACGTTCTAATCACATTCTATGTGAACCTCATGAATTGGAGGAGGCGGTGTAGGGTTCAAACACATCTCAAGTGAAAAAGGAAAAAGTTGTTAAACCAATGAAGGCTAAGAAATTAGAAAAGCCTAAAGTTTCTGATGAGAATTTGATGCATTTTATCAATCATGTTGCTTCTAAGCCATCAACTGGTCATTTTTATAAGCTTAAAGGGATAAGCACTATGTTCACCGAGAAAGAAATTCTGCTTGATATCATCAAACCCAAAGTCATTAAACTTGATCGCTGCTGTACATTGTACAATTTGAAATACTGACTTGATCAAAATCCGCTGTTAGTTATACATTGTTCCTCCCTTGCGTGCATCTCAATACCAATAAGAAACGGACCCCAGGGGACGCAATGTATGTAAGCCAACAGATGGACTCGTGCATACTCACTCACAGTAAAATATTCTTAGTGGATCAAACATAATCTTTAAAATTGATTAAAAGGCTTTAAGATTCTGGACACTGTGAGTCTTTATGCGGCTTAATCATCTGGGTATTCATATGCATGAATATTTCAAACGCTTTTAGAGAAACCAAAAGTCATTAAACTTGATCGCTGATGTACATTGTACAATTTGAATTACTGACTTGATCAAAATCCGCTGTTAGTCATACATTGTTCCTCCCTTGTGTGCGTCTCAATACCAATAAGAAACGGACCCCAGGGGATACAATGTATGTAAGCCGACAGATGGACTCGTGCATACTCACTCACAGTAAAGGAATCTTAGTGCATCAAACATAATCTTTAAAATCAAAAATTTTGATTGACAACATAATGGTTTAAGTCAAGTTGGGGTGATACGGTAAAGATTAAATTAAGCTTGGACCGAGATTAGAGGCTGATAGTTTCTGATATTATGTGCTTTAATTGAACCAATTAATCATATCACAAAAATGCTTGAAAGTTTGTTATAAGATTTAAGTGGACAACAATATCAATGACCGACTTAACGCCAGTCATAATATCGCTGAAATATAAAACTGTGATGGAAGGGCAATTTGGTCAATATTATTCTCTGCTTAATCTCACCAAAAATACAAAAATATGTCCTGCTTTCAAAAACATACAGAAATACAAAAATATTTTGCTTTTTATTTTATGCTTATTTTTCGGATTTGAATGTAAATATTTTGATACAAAAAAGAAAATAACAAAAAGATTTTATATTTTTCATTTTACATATTATTTAATCATTTCATTTATGTTATTTTAAGTTAAGTGTTTTGAGCGTAAAACACGTTAAGTTACTTCATTTTATCAAGGTGGGTAAGATTAGTAAGGTATAAACTCATTGGGACACGGGTTTCCATGAGTTATTTATTTATTTATTCATTTATTTAATTGATTTGATTTATATATTTGATTATTTAATTAAATAAAAGAAAATTGAAAAGATTTCAAACTTGATTCGTTATTTATGAATAACGAATGGGGCTATTTATAACGAATTACTTCAATTCGTTACCAATCTAATTCGCTTCCGCCACTCTGTAACGAATGACCCCAATTCGTCATTAATCACATAACGAATTAAGCACGAATTAATTCTAGTTCATTATTGATTCATGTTAAGGTATAACGAATCTGCCACCTGTAACGAAGTTGTTTCCACGTGTAAGAATTTTTTTCCACGTGTAACGAACATGATAACGAGTCGTCTAATTCGTTATTTCAAAATTAACGAATCAGCTGATTCGTTGCCTTGGAAAAAGTGCCAATTCGTTGCTTACAGGGAACTGCGAAGACCGATTCGTCTTCATTCGTTCACTATTCTCTTTTCTTCTACACTAAGCAAACCTCTGGAAAATTATTCCAGAAAAATCAATCGTCACGAAACCAGTTTTTGATCATCAATCAAGTATCGTAAGGTATAGAGGATCAAAACGCAATAAGTTTCGTCGATTATCATGCTCATTTCAGAGATTTTTTAATCGATTTCACTATTGGTTTTAACTTAAATGAAGAAACCTTTATTAATCTAAGCAATACTTAGTATTAATCAACATAGATAGGTTGTATTGACTATCGATGTGTTTCCGAGTTGATTAGGGCTCATGGCAGTTCATTACATTGTTGTACATGGTCTAGTTGATTCGGATTTGCATGTTTGACTTTTATTGTTCATACCAATTTTGACATTGACTCCAGAAAGTCAGAATTAAGCATTATTGGTCCCAATTCGTTATGGGTTAACGAATTGCAACCCATTCATGTTCAATTCGTTACCAATGACTTGACGAATCAACCTTATTCAAGAAAAATGATAACGAATTACTTCACATTCGTTCTTTAATTCGTTATCTCTTCAACTGTGATTAGTTAAATTTAGTTTGTGTTCTTTCATGATAACGAAGTAACCAATTCATCATAACGAACCACTTAATTCGTTATAACGAATAAGAAAATATAATAAGTTATAATTAAATTTATTTTAAATATTTTAAAACAAAATTTTTTTAATATTTATATTATTTGTTTTACTAAATCTCGGGTTTATATATTTTCAGTTATGGCTGACGAGATTGTTCAGGATCCTCCTATAGCTGATCAACAACCAATACAACAACAAGCAGTGCAGCAGCCACAAGAACCGGATCTCCCGTTACCGCCGTTCGACAAGAAGCATAGCATCTGTGCTTTTGTCGGAACGAACTTTGCTGATGATGATATTTTCGGGGAGATGCTATCTTTTATACGTCGTTCACGTATTAGCTATGATGTCACAGCGAACCCTGAGATTCGATTTAGTATTATCCATCAGTTCTGGAACTATGCTCGATACGTGGCGACTGAAGATCATATTGTTGCTGATATGAATGGACGACCGGTTGTGATATCCGAGGAGATACGAAGGGTGTTGAGATTCAGTGATAATTTGGACAATTGTGTGAATCAGATAAGGGGTTGATCTGTGGTCTGTTCTGCCGAGTATTTTATGTTGGCGAACTGGACAAGTCCATGTATAACAAGGAAAACTTGTGCCCCGCGTACAAGTATTTATTGCGCGTCCTCATTCATTGCCTTGGTGGACGAAAATGTAGATTTGACGAGTGTCGGATTATGCTTCAATCGGCATTCGTCGGATTGATATTGAACAAGCCGTTCAATTTCTCCGAGATGATTTTCTATCATCTCAAAGAAAATTGTTTAGTCAAGCATCCACGTAACAAATTTCTTATGCATACCCGGTTTCTCCAGTTGCTCATTCAGGATGCGATTCCTGATCTGGAGATTGATCCAACGCTTCGCAACGATGTGTTGAAGCTTGAACATATGAAAGCTGATACAATGTGTAGAATGAAATTTCACAGGTAAGATCCTCAGCCAAGGACCAAATGCTTGATTGGTCACGTATCTGATCCAACATACGAATGTCCCTAATGATCGTTGGATCCACGATGATACGGAGTCTGAACGTGAAGAGGGACCAGGTGGGAACGAGGAAGGTGATGATGGTGGAAATGGTGGAGATGGTGGTCAAGAGGGTGACCAACATCCTATAGAGGTTGTGGTGGCAAGTTCATTTGCTGCACCACCGAAACGAAAGGGCAAAGAGCTTGCTTCTGACGATGAACCACCCTCACGTCATGTTCGTTATGGATCTGGAGTTGAAATAGGTTCTCGTGAGCCTAGGACGTCTGATACTACAAGACCGGCGATGCCGCTTACTACTAGCACCCCGGAATACACATTGACGACAACTCTAACATCTGATCCTAGGCTTGGTATGATCCCTCAATTTGTTTTATCTACATTACCAATGCCTACTGCCGCTACATCAGTGGTTTCTCCAACACACCATGATGCCGACACATCCTATGGACATTTCGTTCATGAGGCTTAATCGTCCTCAAGGCCAGGAAAATCAAATGAACATGCTCTTGAGTTTGATTCATCTGTATGAGAATCAAATGGCGGCCGATCGTCAAGCTCAAGAGCAGATGTTACTTAATTAGAGGCCTTTGATGGGATCTGTCTCATACTGTCAGAAAGAGACAAAGGAGCTGTGTGAGATTTTCACGGCTCAGGCGGTGAAAATCAAGGAACAAGAGGATCTTATTCTACAGCTTACATGCAAGGACAATGAATTAAGGAAGCTAAAGAATGACGATGAAGATCTTGATGCCTCAAGTGCTGGAGGTAATGAGCCGAAACAAGCTCATGGTTCATCCTCTGGTGCTGGAACGAGTGTGGTTAGTAATTTGGATAAACATGTGGTTGTTTATCATGATTCGACAAATGTACAACCAATCGAGTGGATAAAGGCTAATACTATTATATTTGTGGATAATATGGGGGTGGTAAGGAGTATGGTGAATGCGGATGAGATTGAGGAGGGACAATTTGTTGATAGGTCCCTGAAACGTGAGCAGATTTCGATACTGCTGGGTTTGAATGATGAAGAGCTTAATGCTTTGGAAGCTGAGGATGACGTGTAAGTAATAAATGATGAAGAAGTTTTACAAGATCCGACGTTTCCAGAGATGAACACGTATTTTGTTTATGAAGAGATCGAAATTGAAGATGTGACAACAGAGGAATACCCCGACCTTTATCAACGATCCAATGTTGAAGAGGGTATTCCTACCTTCAACGAAGAAAATGTCAAAGCTGCTGAAGATCATCTGGAAAAGGTCTCGAAGGCTAAAGAGAAGAAGTTTGATTGGAATCCTGATCCATTGGTGGAGGATATTCAGGAATGGTTTAAGTATCGGTGCAAATGGTTACGTAAGATTATTAAGGCATACAGGTACGTGAATGAAGAATTGAAGTAGGATGAGATCGCACGCGCTAAAGCCAATCAGAAAACAAACTTCAAAGTTGTGTCGGCTGTTAAAGGTGATATCGTTTCCTGGCTTTTTGATTATGATCTTAAAGTATGTATAGTCAAATGGGAGAACGGTGTTCAATACTATCAGAACATCACTGATGTTCTCTCATTACCGCGTTGGGATGTACGTACCCTTGCGAATCGACCGTTCATCAACCGCGGTTGAAATCGTCGAGCAGAATGGTTTCATCAACATTTTCTCTTCGAGGTTAACTGTGGGTTTAAGCTCTTTAAGCCGCAGATTCCGATCCGTAAACGTATTGATGAGATAGATCCATGTACGGGATGGAGCAAGCTCGTGCTTAAGGTAAAACCACCAAAAACGATGAAGTACGTACCTGTGAAGACTTTCCCGCAAGGTGTTCACCTAACGTTCAACCATTGGTACTACAACAATCGTAATGGTGAGGCCGTCATTGTCCTTGGGAAATGCTTGAAGACTAATTTTATTAGAGTTAGCGATCCTATGTGGCTCGTTAACTTATCTGAGACCGACAAGGACGTGCTGTTCGTGAATAAGATATTAATTGAGCGCCAGGAAGACTATGACCGAGCTATGCAATTCCAACGTGTCGTTCATGTATGTCACGAGTTCGGAATTCATAGTTGTCGTGATTGGGTGTCAAAGCATTTCAAGTAAAGTAAAGACAAAGAGCTCAAGACAAGGGGTGTTTGTTAGTGCACGGTTTAGTCGTCTCGAGTCTTTGTGATTATCGTTTGTAATTTATTAATATTTTAATATTACAGGCATTTATGTAATTTCTATGGTCCATTAATGTAAGGCTAATTCGTTAAGGATGTTTAACGAATTAGCTAGTTCGTCTAAAGTAAAGTCTAGTTCGTTATGTAAGTTCCCATTCGTCATGGAATGTTGACGAATGGGGGCATAACAAATCTTTTGCTTTTCTTTTTGAGTCTGTAAGTTAACTAACTGGATCCAATTCGTTACGGGATGTGTAACGAATTGGTTCCATCGTCTATTTATTGGGTGTTCATACCCTGCTTAAGTTTTGATTATCTAAGTAATGAAACTCTGTCAAATTCTCTCTCGATCAATACTTCACCTAATCTATTACTAATATACATATTTAATAACATATATATATATAACCTAATTAAGAGTATTATCTAGAACTAGATCCGTTTAATGTATTAGATCTATAATTGATTATCGTTTAGATCTGATTCATAGTTTAACAATATTCGATTTTTCTTTTAAGTGTCTATTTTACGATCTCAGTTTCATAACAAGTATTTTCCAATTAATTGATAACTGCAACTTAGGGGATTCAAGCCTATGTGGTTTTATTTATCATCTGAATCAGTCAAGTTAATTTGTCTTGTGTTTAGTACTTGTCTTTTCTTAATTAGTTATTTTATTAGTTATTATTAATTACTTTAAAACCCCCTTTAAATTAATATAAAAATAAATAGTCGTGTCGGTCAGTTGAGTCTAATTAGTTAATTCACGTAATTAAAAGAGTCGCGTGAGTTCAATATCCAGACTTACTTAGTTTTACTAGAGTCGATTGGTTCACTTGTCGGTTAGTAGTTTAGTCGAGTTTAAAAGAGTCTAGAGTATTACCTAGTGTCTAGATTAGCGTAATTTTGTTACAATTATTTGACTACTTTTAGCACATCAACAGACCCAACCACTGGACCAGACTTGATTTATGTTTTATAACCAGAAAATATTATATATAAATAATACTAAAACTTCATCTTCACTAATAAACCCTAAAATCAATTCAACAAATCTGTTCATTTTTGCTTAATCTTTGTTAGGGGTTTTGCTAGACGACTAAAAATGATTAAAAATCATATATTACTTACTAAAAATGGTGGTGAACGGAGCTTGGCAGGAAATTAACTTGAATGAATCAAAGAGGGATTATAGAGAGTGTTATTGATGATTGGGATGCGTTTAGATGAAGGTTTAGGCCCTATTTATACTACTAATTGAAGCGTAGATGTTAATGCTCATTATTGTGATTTAACTAAGAATATGGTGGTTCTAGATTATAATTGTCCATTTAAAGGTGGTTATTATGTGTTTTGAACGATGGTTAAGGGTCTTTGTCAAAGTCTATAGTCATTACAATCGTTAATTGGATTAATTTGCATGTTTTAACGATTAAAGGGACTTGGCTGGAGTCGTTGGGCTCGCCGACGGCGAGGTGGCCGAAAAAACAGGGGGGAATAGGTTTAATTATAATAATATATTTTAAAATCATATTTACACTTATCGGCTCCTCAAGTATTAAATTCTTTTAAAAACAAATTATATAATATATTTACAAAATGAACCTCGAATTATAAATGGAATAAAAGTTAATATTCTTGTATTATTTCCAGGTTATACCCGCATAGTTTGGAACTCGTGCAGATAAAGACTTTAAATAATCGTAAATCATCGAAAATTATATGTTATTGATAAACGATGAATGGGAATACACTGAAACGGCAAAACGAGTCGGTTTAACGAATACAAATACAAGTACAAATATAGATAAAATTTGACAAATGTCACAATCGATGTATGCTTTTTCAATCAATTATCAAACCTTCATATTAGGATAAGGTTTTACACTTTAAAACACACGCGCGATGTTTTTTACTAAACATTGAGATTGGCGGAAATAAAGTTAGTGCCCACACTCAAATGAATTGTCTCACAGGTTCTAAAAATTATTATTTAACAATAGCACAATTCAACTGTAAGCTCCAATGTATATTTTACTTAGTAATTGAGAGAGTTGCCAAATAGCAAAAAAAAAACTCTTACATGCATAACATAATCATTCCAAAATGGACCATTTATACTTGGCACTCCAAGAACAAACACACGTATAGTTATTTTAAGATCAAACAACCATTGATCTTGACTTCTTGGGCACTAGACGAGAAGCACATATTCATGAAACTCTATTATAAGACCAAGTGTTGTGGTATTTGTTTGGGCGACACCCACATGCCACACATGCAAGGTGGGTGCAAAACCCCACTACAAACAGGGGTGGATCCAAGGGATTGTGACGATGGGCTGGTGCCCGTCCGGTTGCCGAAGAGCCATCTTTACAGGTACACCTTAATATATAATTAGCAAACAATCGGGTCAGTGCCCACCATCAATAATCAGTCGATGCCCATCGTCGGTTTTTAAAATAAAGATATTACAATGATATTCCGGCCATTGTGATGTACACACCTTTGGTTGTTTTAGTTTCAGGTGAGAGGGTGAGAGGAAGGAAGAAGATGGCTTAATGGTTTTGGGTTAATGCGTACATTTTTCCATAAAAAATACATTGACTTATGGTGGCCTGTGACACCAAGAATTAACCCAACCAAACTTTGACACATAACTTACCTATAAATTATAAATCTAGTTATTTTTAATGGAATTGTTAGCAAAATAAAGTATTATATAAAAGCTTTTATTATTTTCTTATATATGAATTTACAAGTTTATAATTTTCAGTTTACATTCAATTTAAAAGTTATTTGATTATTATATTATTTTATTTATTAATCACTTTACTTGTATTTCTATATTATTTGTGTAACAATTTTCTTTTCTTTTCTAAATATGTATATAACCAGACCAGGTTAAGTTATCATGTGAAGATATCATTTAAGCAAAAGTTATATTGTGACTTTCCGATTAAAAGGTTTCCACTCTGGGCCTCCGAAAAGGTTTCCACTCTGGGCCTCCGAAAAGGTTTGTTGGCCCTGTGACCCGACCCAGTTTTTACCCTATCCGTTTTGTGCCCCCCGTAACGAAAATTCCTTGATCCGCCTCTGACTACAAACCCAAGACCACTGGGTGCCACCCTAGTCCTATGCCAAAGTAATGACGCTCAAGAGAGGAAAAGTTCGTTGAAAGGGAGTGCTTTCGAAGGAATTAGACCATTGGGAATTTTTAAAATAATATTGAATTATTTTTATTTTATAAATAACCTACAAATATCATCTTCTACATCTACATCTACATCTTTTCATATTTTTAACTGCTCTTTTTAATATTTTTACACCTCAACATGAATTCCTACTAACCGAGCAACCCACTGTTTGCCAATTTCTACAATGTTCTCTATACATTTTATAAATAAGCAACAATGAGTGGTGTTAATCTTGTCGAGTTTGAGGGTTGAATTGTTCAACCCGAAAACGACCCATATTTTTATTCATGTCAAAACACGACCTATTTAATCTGTTTTATCTAAACGTATCAAACGAGTTAACAGGTAACAATCAAGTTGTAAACAATTGCTCGAGAATGGTAATCAGAGGATCTCACATTTTCTAAGCAAAACACATGTTAAAATATCATGACGTGGTAATTATATAGGGGAATGTCATAAAATAGTAACTAAGTTTCGAAGAGTTCCAGTAGGTCACTCATGCAATTTTTTTTTAAATTGAGTCAATAAATCTTCAAATCAAGCCTCAATGGATTTTTTGTGCATCTAGAAAGCAACGGAGAAGAACACGTGGGGTCGAGATTTGCAATATATGTAGCTATATTTTAAAAATTAAAAAAATAAAATAATTATATTAAAAATTAAAAAATAAAAAATAAAATTCACGTTACCACTCAACATCAACATACAAAAATAGATATAAAGATTTACTCATTGAAAAAAAAAGCAAAACATAATAATAGAAAATGTTAAAACCTATAATTAAATAAATATAAGGGGACAATACCATAGAATAGTAACCAAATTTCAAGTTTTGTCTCAATTAAGTCATTCAACTTTCAGTTTGTCTCAATTAGATCACTTAAATTTTAATTTATCTCAATCATTAGCTTATAAGTAGTAAGTTATAAAATTATAGCTTATAATGTATCTACTGTAACTTTCCAACACTTTATAACGTTAAAAAAATAGAAGAGAAAATTCCAATTTGCCTCCCTGAAATATATCGGCGGGAGACGGAATAATCCCTGAAAACGAAATTGCGCATTTTGCGCACCTGTATTTATCCGGAAGATTCTTCTGACTCCCACCGTCAGTTGACCGTTGGTATTATAGTAATAATACCAACATATTAAGGGTATTTTAATAATCTTCTTCTAGTAAATAATATATATAATAATAATATAATAATAATAATCATAATCATAATCATAAGAATCATCGTAGAACAGAACATATGAATGTGATTATTATTATTATTTATTATTATTATTATTATCATGTAACTACAACAACAGCAGCATATATTCAACCTCAAACATCAACAACATCAGTTCATCTTCATCATCATCAACCTCAAACATACTTGATATTCTTCATCATCATCAACCTCAAATCCTCAAACCCACCACCAAGTAATCCCTCTTAATCTCATCATCTTCATCAACAGTTTCATAACAATTAATTGAATATCTCAAATCCACAAACCCTAGATTTCATCACTCAAACCCTCAAATCTCTCAAATCTCACCACCAATCGCTTCAATAATTCAACCACCGCACCCATAAATCATTCCGATCAAAACCCCTAACCTCCGGCACCACGCCACCGCCGCCATGGATTCCGGCCATCTCGTTTTTGCGGTCACGGCAGCCACCGCCACGGCACCCACGTTCGTGGCTTCATCGACCTTCTGCAACGCCACCACCCCGTCACCCATGGAAGCCACCACCCTTGTCGCACCTCCACCTCGTCGCAACCGTTTCTCCCGTCGCCGGTGGTAAAAGATTCCGCCTGAGTGATTGCAAATGGTACTCTGATTTCGATCTTGTTAGGGTTTCTAGGGTTTGTAAGGCTTTTAATAAAACAGCCGGATAAGCAATTAAGTGTGTTAAGAGATTAAGATGATGATGATAAAGATATGGAGATGATGAAGATAGGAAGATGATATGATGATGTAGAAGTCTTTAATGAAGTGATGAATATATATTTCATTTTGTATAGGTATAACAAACATCACATCAGTTCAAATGGTAGGTTTTGTTCGTTGTTAAACCAAAGGTCGGGGGTTCGAACCCCATCCTCTACACAATTTTGAAAGATAAGTTTTAGAATTAATTATAGGCTTAGGGGTAAAAACGTAATTTCAACATTTTTTAACAGATCAACGCTTGGTCAACTGACGGAAGGGCACAGATTTCTCCGCCCAAATATGACAGACGTCCATAACACGCAAATTAGTTTTCAGGGGCTAATCCATCTCCCGCCGATATATCACAGGAAGGCAAATTGGAATTTTCTCAAAAAAAAAAAAAAAGAAGCAAATTCCAAACGGCCTGAAATATCATCCTTGACTTTATCCACTAACATAATAGACAAATCAGCAATATCCTCCACCCTCAGTCAGTCAGTCAGTCAGTCTATCTATCCAATCAACTAACTTTCTGTTAACTCTCAACCTCCATTTATTTTGTCTCCAAATTCCAATACATTACATTACATAACAATACAATCAATGATCTATTCATCACCAGTCTCTCCATCATTCCACTCTTATGCTGCTCCAGCGCCTTTCAATCTCGGTTTCTGCGGTCTGAGGCGAGAGGTACTCCGGAAGAGTAATAATAATAATAATAATAATAATAATAATAATATTATATCAGCAGCAGCAGCAGCAGCAGGTTCCAATGGAAGTCCTCTTCCTACAAGGAAGAAGTTCGACTATGATGTGGTTATAATCGGAGCCGGTGTTGGCGGTCATGGTGCTGCGTTGCATGCTGTTGAAAAGGTCCGTTAGTGAGTTTAATTCTTTAGATCCTACTACAGCTGAGAGAATATTTATGTTGATTGCTTACTTTTCTGAAATTTGGTTTAATCATATATAGTTGCCTACGTATAAATGGACTACTGAGCTAGTCACTCTGACAGGGTCTAAAAACAGCCATCATCGAAGGTGATGTTAATGTGTAAACAGAGGCTGTGTTCCTTCTAAAGCTCTCCTTGCTGTTAGTGGTCGCATGACAAGATGAACATCACATGAAATCTTTAGGTGCTCATACAACTTCCCGACCTCACGACCACTAATTTAACATGTACTACTACTAACTTCAACTTATATTCATTTTAGCCCTTTTCCATGTTTATTAGGTTTCAGGTTCTGCTTATAACCGGCAGGCCGTAGCTGATCATGCAAGTAATCTCGCTTCAAAAATCCGCAACAGTTTAACCAATTCCATCAAGGCACTTGGGGTGGATATATTGACAGGTTTTGGCTCAATACAGGTAAGTAAGCCATATATAGTTTGTTTTATTCGCATCCTGAAAAGCTTATACTATTATGTATTATAATGCCAATAAACTTATTATCAGGGTCCTCAAAAGGTGAAATACGGATCGGATAACTTCATAACCGCAAAGGATATAATAATTGCTACTGGATCAGTCCCTTTCGTCCCTAAAGGCATTGAAGTTGATGGTAATTAAAAGTTTCACAATATATATATATATATAACCTACTCTTTAAGCTTTTAGCATATTTTTTTTAAACTTTGGTAGCTGCAGCTAATGAGTAATAGTGTCTATTACATGAATTTGCATCCTTTATAAGTTTTAACTACCTGCAGGGAAGACTGTTGTTACCAGTGATCATGCTCTAAAGTTGGAATTTGTTCCTGATTGGATAGCCATTGTAGGAAGTGGGTACATTGGCCTTGAATTCAGTGATGTGTACACAGCACTTGGCAGTGAGGTGGGCCCTGCTGTTTTTATAAACCTATATATAAAATCTGAACTTCCTTCTTAACAAGATATGCTATATTACTAAAACTAAAAGTGGTCTCTAGTGTATATTATTTCTGTCTGTCAATTTCTACAATGTTCTCTGTCTTATAAGTAAGCAACTGTGAGTGGCGTCAATCATGTCGGGTTGAATTGTTCAACCCCCCGAACAGGGTCCATATGTTTATTTATGTAAGAAGAACATCAACCTTAACATGCACACACTTAAAATCATGTATGTGCGCCCTGTTTAATCCATTTATTTAAACGTGTCAAACGAGTTGTCGGGCAACAATCACGTTGTATACTGTACAAGTTGATTAGGTTGTTAAATATGGGTTAAATAAGTCATTAAAGGGTTACTTGGTCGACCTGTTCAGCTATCAGGTTGGCGGCTCGACCCAAATAACTAACCGATTAATCAGGTCATAAAAGGGTTACTGGGTCGACCCATTTAACTAAACAGTTTATACAAGTCATAAAAGGGTTAGTGGGTCGACCGGTTTAACTAAACGGGTTAAATAGGGACATAAATAACTAAACAGTTTAACAAGTCGTCCTGTTTAACTAAACGGGTTAAACAGGTTAACCGATCGTTTTATTAAGCTAAATACAAAATAGTAAATGGCATATACAGGTCACATTTATTGAAGCACTTGATCAACTTATGCCTGGATTTGATCCTGAGATTGGTAAGTTAGCTCAAAGGGTTCTTATCAATCCAAGAAAGATTGACTATCACACCGGAGTATTTGCTACCAAGGTAATTACTTCATTCATTTTCCTCACTTAAGTTCAAAAATATGTAAGTGACATTGTATTTCTCTAACAATTCTAACAGATTACCCCTTCAAAAGATGGAAAACCAGTCATCATTGAACTCACTGATGCCAAGACAAAAGAACCAAAAGAGACACTAGAGGTAATCCATCAATTATGCTTTGTTTCTAGCTTCTTTTTGCAGCACCAAAAAAATGAAATAATTTTATGATAAATATGATGTTGTAGCGTTAATACCAAATAAAAACACTATGCTTTGTAATTTTTTACAAAAAGGTTCTTCAACCTAATTTTGTTATGCTAAAGTTTGTAAAAGGTAGATGAAAAGTCACTAATTTTGATCGATCTTAGAGTTAACAAATTAGCATATTTAAGAACCTATTTCACTAGTGCACTCACTTTAGGCAAGTTTAGGGACTTTAATATTCGGAAATTAGTGTAGTGACTTTTTGTATTTTTTATACGTTGAGGGACTTCAATATATCAAAAATAAGTTGAGGGTTTTTTTTCATGAAAATAAGAGAGTATGTTGGTTTTTTTATGATATTAACTCAGTGATAAACAGACATAGTTTGTGTATCTTCATTAAGAAAAACTATATTTAATATAAAATAATTCACAAAGATTTAACCATTCAAATGGCATGCTCTTTTTTTTTGCTACTTGTGTAGGTAGATGCAGCACTAATTGCCACTGGGAGAGCTCCGTTTACAAAAGGTCTCGGGTTGGAAAATGTATGTCACAAAATATTAAAAGTATTTAGCATTGAAAATAACATATCATTAGATGTATGATTCTAATGATATAATGAACCTCTTCAGATCAATGTCGAGACTCAACGTGGTTTTGTTCCTGTTGATGAGCGTATGCGAGTAATTGATTCAAAGGGAAATACGGTTTGTTGCAAATATAGCTACAAGATTATATCAACAAAATATCATTTATTATTTGACAATGAATTTTAATTATTAATTCATAGGTTCCTCACTTATATTGCATTGGTGATGCAAATGGCAAGTTGATGCTTGCTCATGCTGCAAGTGCACAGGGGATATCAGGTAAGTGATAACACCATGTTTATTTTGTTACTTATTTTTCTACATTTTTAGCATGCCAACTCGTTCCTTAATGAATTTCTTTAAACAGTTGTTGAACAACTCAGTGGAAAAGATCATGTTCTCAACCATTTAAGTGTCCCGGCTGCTTGTTTCACCCATCCTGAAATAAGTATGGTGGGATTGACCGAGGTACAAGTCTTGACTTAAACCCTCCAACTCCATGATTGTAAAATTATTTTGTACAGGTTGGGTCGACTAAAAGCACGTTTTGTCTATATTTTCTAATATTCATTATTTATTTGGGACATTGCCCGATTTTATCATGTTGAATGGTGCAGCCTCAAGCGAAAGAGAAAGCCAAAAAAGAAAAATTTAAGATAAGTGTTGCAAAGACGAGTTTCAAGGCCAACACGAAAGCATTGGCCGAAAATGAAGGGGAGGGTCTTGCCAAGGTCTTTTTCCTTAACCCCTTTTTATTTATTAACAAGTATAAACGAGCTCGATAAAAACTTGAATTGAGTGAGTTTACATGAGCTCGAGTCTAAGCTGAAGCTTGTTTAATAAACGAGGTCAGGTCCAAACTTCATATGCTGAACTTATATAAGCTCAAGAACATATCGTTTATAAAGTATAACAGTTTTATTTACTGTTTTATTTACTAGAAAATATATATCACATAACAAATATTATTATATATGTCTAGTTATAACTACACATATATACAAAAATAATTATATATGTATATGAAAAAAATTAAATAAATAATAAACGAGCTGAGCTCGATCGTTAGATATAGAGCTTGAAACGAGCCGATCTTGAGCTATGTTAAATTGAACAAACCGGGCTCGGCTCGTTCACACCCCTAGTTGTGCACATGAAGTAACTGACATGAAACTAGAGAATAGTAATGGGCTTTTGGTTTTGTATGATGCAGTTGATATATAGGCCTGATACTGGTGAGATTCTTGGAGTGCATATATTGGGGATGCATGCTGCTGACCTTATTCATGAAGCATCAAATGCCATTGCGTTAGGAACTCGTGTTCAGGCACGTATCTCACCCTCCTTTATGTTTTCCCACACAAAAACGAACTTCTATGATAATTTTTCATCCTCCTTAATGTTTTCCAACATAAAAGCGAACTTCTATAATATGCAAATTATCTAAGTTGATGAGCAAAATGGTAATATAAGTATGGTAAATAATAATTTGCAGGACATAAAGTTTGCAGTTCATGCACATCCCACCCTATCTGAAGTGCTTGATGAGCTTTTTAAATCAGCACATGTCACTGTAGAAGAACACAAGGCGGTAGCAGTATGATCAAGTGTGGTGGCTTGATCAGTTGTATGTATTCTATTCGGTTTATGTTTGGATGATGTTGCGTTCATCTTACCGCGTGTTACAAAAACTTGACAATTATAAGAGCAATTGTGTTTTACTGGTGGTGGCTGGTACCCCATTTTTGTACGGGTGTGCCATGTACACACGTGAATATTAGTAGCAAACATAAAATTAACTCCAAAAATAATATAATAAAGGTTAGAAAATTTGTTTTGATGTAAATAAAATGTAGCATGCTTAATTTAACCCCACAGTCCACAGATACAGTTGATCCAAAAACACATTAAATTTAAGCCAAAACTAAAAACTGTCAGAAAACTATAATCTTCTTATTGAATCGAACAAACAACGAAAAAACACGATAGAGATCTTTAATTCAACATAAACAAAAGATACAATCAACAATTGCTCTAGGGAAAGACTAATAAACAGATTTAGCAATCACCATTGTGATTATTGAATACAATAAGAATCCAAAAGAAACAATCAAACCCTAGATCGTTAACAAAGAAAGAAACTAGATCTAAATTCCAGAAGTATCTCGAATGAATAACCCATACAATTAACATAACTACCAACGCATGGGCCTTGACCTTCATAAGCTTCCATCCAGCCCATCTTTCCATAAGCAAGTCCAAATCCAATTTCATGTGCGATCCAACCATTAGCTCCAAACCCAATAACATGTGACAAACAATAGAAATAAGTCTAGAGGTGGCAACTTGAGTGGGTTGTGTTGGATTTGGGTGATGGGTCAGGATGGGTATGGGGTCAGGATGAATTATTAAAATAGAGGGTTAGGATGGATATAGGTCAAGATGGGTAAAGCTAACCCATCTTGACCCAAGTTAAGATTGACATACAAAGGGTTTTAAAAACCCCTCAAAAAATATTGAAAAAAACTATTAAAAAATAATAACTCAAAATGTAAATAAAAAACGCAAAATGAAAAAAAACTAAAATGTTCCCCTCGTCATCCTCGTTCATTAAAAAAAAAACGTTTTGTACCGGTTCAGGTTCGAGTTTTTCGGTTTTTTTTTCGGTTCGGTTCTGTTTTTTTTCATTTCGGTCGGTTTCGGTATTTGCTCGGTTTCAACGATTTCAGATTCGATTTCTCAGTTTTTTCGCTTTCAGTGTTGTTTTGTTTTAGTCAGATTTTTCGGTTTAATTTCGTTTGTTTTGTTTTGTTTTGTTTTGATTCATTTTGTTTTATTTTGGTCGGTTACGTTTCAGGTTTTTTGTTTCGTTTTGGTAAACTTTTTAATTGCATTTCGCTTTTCTTTGTTTCGTTTTGTTCAGCTTTTCGGTGTCATATCGGTTTTTTTTCGTATCGTTTTGGTCGTTTTTCTATTCCGGTTGAGTTTCATTTCAGTTTTTTTGTTTCGTTTTGGTCGGTTCGGTGTTTTTGATTCGTTTTGATCCGGCTTTTAAATTGCATTTAGATTTTTTATGTTTCCTTTTGGTCAGTTTTTCAGTTTCAATTCAGTTTTTTTGTTTCGTTTCGGTCGTTTTTTATTTTAGTTTAGTTTCGTTTCGGTCGTTTTTCTATTTCAGTTCAGTTTCGTTTTGGTTTTTTTGTTTTGTTTTGGTCGGTTCAGTGTTTTTGTTCTGTTTTGGTCAACTTTTCAGTTGCATTTCGTTTTTTTTGTTTCATTTTGGTCATTTTTCTATTTCGGTTTAGTTTCATTTTGGTTTTTTTGTTTCGTTTTGGTCGTTTTTCTATTTTAGTTCAGTTTCCTTTCGGGTTTTTTTTCGTTTTGGTCGGTTCGGTGTTTTTGTTTTGTTTTGTTCAGCTTTTCATTTGCATGTTGCTTTTTTTATTCGTTTTGGTCAACTTTTCGGTTTCATATCGGTTTTTTTGTTTCGTTTTGTTCATTTTTCTATTTCGATTCAGTTTCGTTTCGGTTTTTTTTGTTTCGTTTTGGTCGGTTCAGTGTTTTTGTTTTGTTTTGGTCAACTTTTCAATTGCATTTCGTTTTTTTTTGTTTTATTTAGGTCGTTTTTCTATTTCGGTTTAGTTTCGTTGTGGTTTTTTTGTTTCGTTTTGGTCGTTTTTCTATTTCAGTTCAGTTTCGTTTCGTTTTTTTTTCGTTTTGGTCGGTTCGTTGTTTTTGTTTTGTTTTGGTCAGCTTTTCATTTGCATGTTGCTTTTTTTTGTTTCGTTTTGGTCAACTTTTCGGTTTCATATCGTGTTTTTTTGTTTCGTTTTGTTCATTTTTCTATTCGATTCAGTTTTGTTTCGGTTCGGTCGATTCGGTGTTTTTGTTTAGTTTTGGTTAGCTTTTCGGTTGCATTTCGCTTTTTTGTTTCGTTTTGGTCAGTTTTTCGATTTCATTCCGGTTTTTTGTGTTTCGTTTTGGTCGTTTTTCTATTTCGGTTCAGTTTGCTTTTTGTTTCGTTTTAGTCGGTTCGGGGTTTTTGTTTCGTTTCGATCGTTTTTTGGATTTCGGATAAGTTTTGTTTCGCACGTGATAGTTTGGGTATTTTGAGTTAGATAAATTTTGGATAACTTGGATATTTTGTTTTAACCCATTTTAACCTATAAATGTAACTCACTTGTATATTTCCAACCCATCCTGACCCACTTAAAGAATTTTTATGATCCATCCTAACCCATTTTACTTTTAAAGTTTATCCATCTTGACCCAAAACAATTTATTTGGGTTGGGTTTGCCACCCTTATAAATAACAATTAAGAGAAATAACAAATATGTGTTTGATATTTGAATTGACAATTGACACTACATATTATTAACATCCCCTCAATTCAGTAACCAAACACATGAAACAAGTTTAACCACTAGTACCACCAACTCCTCATATTTTTCTAAAGAAAAATTATTATTTAAAAAGCTTTATGTTTAAAAGGAAACTTTAACTAAAATATAAAAATTCATATAAGTTTGAAAGCACATGTGGGCCAAATTCACTAAGAACACATAAACTTTAAAAAACAGTTCTCTTTGTCAACACGTGGGGTAAGAAATCAATATTAAGGGGTGTTCAACGAATCAAATTTCGAATATTCAAATTTATTCGAATCGAATTATTCGAATTTTAAAATTTTGAAGCTGGATTCGAATTCGATTCAAATTCGAAATAGATTCAACAAATTCGATTCGATTCGAATTCAGAATAGCCAATTCGAAATTCGATTCGATTCGAAAATGAAGTGCGAATCGAGTTCAAATCGATTCGAATTCAGTTAAAAAATATATTTCAATTTCAAAACCTCTATAAATTTTGAGTTTTTTAACAACAAAAAGTACAAGTCTATAAAATAAATAATCAGTTATCACATCATAAATATTCAAAATGGTAATGTCCAATTACATTAATTATTAACCAAAATGATAAACTTTCTATTGTTAATCTCTATAACTCAAAAGATTTATGTAGTTTATATTTACATATGTATATATATAATAAAAATAAAATGTATAATTTGAATTCGAATTTCGAATCGAATACGAATTTATGATTATAAATTCGTATTTGATTCGAAATTCGATTACTAAAATCGAGTTCGAACCGAATCGAATTCGAATGACTAAAAATCGAATTCGAACCGTCAAATTCGAATGCGAATCGAATCGAATTTCGAGTTATTCGAGTCCGATTCAAATACTGAACAACCCTAATCAACATATTACCACGATAAGCTTTGAAACAATTATATAAAAACTTTATGAATACTTTAGAACACAACAAATCAATGCAGACAAAAACAAATCAGCACACTTTCAACTTTTATTGAGTCATAGATACGGTTTGATGCACATAGTGAGATTGAAAAACAGAGAGGTGATACAAACTAGAATATTAATGCACACAAAACATAAAAAAATGAATAAGAACCACCCATACCTTTTTAAATTTCACCATCAAGAAATTGTTTTGTCCCTTCTTTTTCTCCTAACACAACTCTCGAGTATAAAAACACGAGTAACAAAGAACTTTGAAAGAGAGTTTTAAACATTATATGAAGACAAGACTATTACTTACAACTTGGTGTTGGTAAACGGATCTTACATAGTTTGCAATTATTAAAAAACCAACATGTAGCAAGAATATAATTGTAACCGAGATATAATACAAGCTATCAAATAATTGTTAATGTAATAACTCCCTTTCAACACGGTTATCATAAATAAATTATTTATTAACAATGAACTTTGAAATCATTATTGGCAAACAAATAAACTTTAATCAACAATGAATTTTAGATTCATTATTGACAAAAGAGTAGACACAAAAAAGTCACATGATATACCATAACATGTAGCAATTACTACACAATAGAACAGTTATACACATACTTCAAATTATCATAGAATTGCATGACTATATAACACATCACACACAAATATGAACAACCAAAAAGTCACCAGACTTTTAAGACAAAGACATGCCACAAAACAGTCAAACTTTTTTTGTAACACTACCATAAAAAGATAACAATAGAACAAATTTTCATCAAGATAGAAACAAAGAATCATAAGATTCCACAAGATTATCAAAAACATATTTGATAAGAATATGAAAGCTACACAACTTTTTTTAAAAACTCAGAACCAAATCTGAAGATAAAACATGTGAAGAACTTAAAGATTAATTTGACTTGATCAAAAACTTTTACAACTTTACATGAAACATATAAGAAGAGAACTTGAAAAGAACATAAAGACTAATTTGAATCAACCAAAAACTTTTACAACTTCATAAGAATTATATCAACAAGAATTTGTAAAGAACATAAAGACTAATTTTGACTCAAGCAAAAAACTTTTACAACTTTACAAGAAAGACATTAGCAAGAATTTGTAAAGAACATAAAGACTAATTTCGACTCAAGCAAAAAACTTTACAACTTTACAACAAATATAGAATCACTAGATTCTAGAAGAACATGATCTATACTAGACCACAAAGAAACAACCAAAGAAGTTCTAATAGAACATGATCAATACTAGACCAAAAAGAAACAACCAAACTAGTTCTAATAGAACATGATCTATAATAGACCACGAAAAACAACCAAACTAGTTCTAATAGAACACATAATCACACGATTTGAACCAGAAAAGAACATATCTCGCATACAAAAACATACAAGGCTACCCGATATACTCAGGAATAACCCTGACAATACCACTAGTTAAAAATACATGAACCACGCGGTTCTATTAACTAGACAAGAAGATTGTAGACGATTAGCCAAATAGGTTTCATAACGAGAATCACATGATTCTACATTAGACAAGAATTTACGGCCAAGACAACTTCTAATTCTATATAAAACTTCATATGATTTCGCAAGTAAAAACCCCATCTAGTATGGAGAATAAAAGACTGTCAAATCATCTAAACATTTTTTTTGAACCACACATGGCAAAAGAACACATGAACCACATGGTTCACCAACCATAAGTTATAAAAGCATTTATATTCAACAGAAGTAACAACACTTCCAACCAACATTTGAGAAACTTTAGAAAATGGAAATTTTATAAGAGAACATTTTATATTCAATCATAAAACATCGTTAAAACAAAACAAAGTTCTCATAAAAAAAACAGGATTTCAATCCTTTTAAAAAAAATAAACAATCACTGAACCAAAAATATTCTTATTTTTTCTGAAACCGTATTTTTTAATTTTCAAAACAAAGTATTGAACCAAAAACTTTCTTAAGTTTCCCAAAGCGCACACAAAAAAATCAAGTTGATAAAGAAATGATAGAACTCCCCCCTCAATCTTGATAAGGGTAACAGTTTATAGAAGTGAGTAGTGTGCATACACAAGCTAAAAAATAAAAATTTTGAGTTATAACAGTAGTGGGCATACACAAGCTAAAGAATAATTCACAAAAAGGATTCATGGACAAAATATATATCTAAAGCAAATTGTTGTATTTTCTAACCCATAAGATGCACCAGTCAAACAACTCTTACACAAAAGCAGCTACACTGATAACATAACAATATTGCTTTGGTAATTCTAAACAAACGAACTTCTGTTTCAAATAAATAATAATAATAATAATAATAATAATAATAATAATAATAATAAAAAGATAAGAAAACACCTTCAAATAACATCTAATCTTTATTAACTCAAAAGATTTCTGAACAATATAGTATAAACACAGGAACAAGGTACTGAGCTACCCTTAACAACTTACCAAACAAGCGAACTCACTTTATGAACAAAATAACATGATTAACAAACATCTAAATCAAGATTCAAGAGTTTAAATTCAAAAGTAGAGATATCTAAGTAGTTAGACAAACACTTAATACATGTGCATACATAAGACAGATAACCATGTTGAATTGCCCTCAATTCACAAACACCTAAACCTAGGCTATGTGATTATACAGTTGTGATATGCCAAAGAAAACTGCGAAGAAATATAAGATGAGGAAAGAGAGACTTAAAAAGATTTCTATTGCATCTGAGAGTAAAGAGAAGACCAACAAGAACTTTTATCATCACGAATAATCAAAAATCCTGCTCAAATTCTCCACTTTTAGGGACAAGAGTCACTGCCACAAAACTCCACTGCAGCTAGCTAACACGCTATGAAGAGAAAATAACTAATAAACCAGATGGTGAAGAGTCTACGTTGCAACAACAGTTTGAACTTCTCAAATCAAACCCTTTTTCACTAGATGAACCAAAACAACACAATTCCATTCCCATTACTTTGCTCTCGTAATCAATAACATCCTTATGCTTCACCCTCATTATTCAACCAAACGAATTAAGCATCAAACTCCACAATTCAACATTCTTAAGCGGAAGCGGCGGTAGCTATTACAGTAGCAAAAACAGTTATTCTGTGTGTTGTGAAGCAATGATGGGTCGGCGTCAAATTTTCGAGGAATGAAAGTGAATTTAGGGTCCAGAGGAGAAAATTTAAGGAAGCAATTTTAAACATATACAATATGATGTGAAGGGTTATGAGAACATTGATATAAAAAGATAACCATAGTCAAGAGGAACTCCCCAAGATCTGTTCTAACGAGTCCAGAAGAATGCATCCACTAGTAAGAACTAGACTTCCAAAATTTATTGGTGATGCTTTGCATTGGAAAAAAAACCCAAAGAACCCGTTTGCACGGTTCGAATCAATCAGACTAGATAAAAAAAAAACCTAACTAATGGAGAAACACGGATCCAATCCCCGGGTATAGGTCCTGGATCCAATGAGTCTACGGGGTAAAGTACGATAATTACAACTAAGATATGAGTAAAGCTTCCCAAAGTCCAATGACCGGAACCTGCAAAACAGACACCGTGAGTCTCGTTACAGGAAGGGCAAGAGGGGGTCTTCCTGTAACCACCCTCCGGCGTGAGAATCAGTAACCTTCGTAAATGAAGAAAGTACTAAAGTAAGCAGACTAAGTGTAGTCAGAATGCAAGTGAGTGAATGAATACCTCATACCGTTTGACAAGGTATTTATAGCCGAAGGATGTAGGACGATGATTAGGCCAGCTGTCCTCTTCCAGAAGATCTTTGATAACTGCCTGGACGCGTGTCCTCTTGTGATAGGTTGAGCTATACGTCCCATGTGCATGGGCATAACAACCTGGACATGCGTCGCCCGATGATAGGATGGATTGCACCCTGGCCATGTGCACGGTTATAACAAACTGGCCAGGTGTCCTTTATTTATTGGTTGTTCAGTCACGTATTCCCCAAGTAAGAATCATGAACCTTCTTCTAGAGAGTGTTTGAGTTATGACAGCTGTCCCGTTGGCCTTGTCTTCCGGACGTTTATACGGACAGATATCTTATCCTACGGATGACTTTTGAGGAAGCCAGGATGCTTCCGCATGTGTTATGAGGACGTTCCTCCTTATTCGTGATATGCGGGTGATCCATGTGTCCCGCGGGTGGTTTATAAGAGGATTCTCTGTAACCCGCGGGTGATACTTAAGGGTATTTGGGTCTTTTTGGTACCCTACCTCTACAAGTCCCCCCAGTCCAGTGTTTCCTCCGTGTGAAATCTTTATGTGGGTGAAATTCTGGACTTAATGCGTTTTGGGGATTTTTATTGTTCAGAAGTTAGGTAGAAAATATCTTCGGATGGTATGGATAATCATGAAAAAAGACAAGTTGACCACTCGCAGGCGCGAGAACAGGTGATGGGACGTTTTTTACGGCTGTCACTGTACCCGACTGTACAACTTTTTTTCTTTTTCGAATTTCCCGCGTGACGTGGCAGTCACTGGTTGGATGATGTTTTTCTCTCTCTACTGTTCATATCCCATCGCATTAATTGCGATTGGTATAAATAGTGGGAGTTATCTTCTATTTGAAGTTTTATCGTCTTTATTCTCTAGCCATCTTTTTGCTTTTCTCTCTGATAAAGTATCAAACTTTCTTATACGTCCTCCTTGAATCTTCCTAAGATGTTGAACGTTCAAACAAAGGTTGACGAGATAGAGAATTTATGGGATTATTCTGATTATGAGAAGTTGTTAGAGACTTATGGTATTCCATTAGAGTGGGAACCAGAGTTCCCATGCCCTGGTTCGATAGCCAGTTTCCCACCTCCTGGGAAAATGGCTTTTGTATTCTGATTACTTTGTTCATGGGAACTTCCGTTTACCTATAACGAAATTCCTTGAAAAAGTGTTAACCGTCTATGGATCTATATATCCCAACTGCATCCACGTGCTATGATGTGAATTCGTCACTACGAGTTCGTATGTATAGCACGTGATATTGTACCTCATGCTGACCGACTTCCAGTTTTTTATCGTCTTGTTAATCGTAATGGCTGGTACATATGTCAAGAAGTTTCCGATCGGCGTATCGGATACGAAGTTGAAAAGCTTTCTACGGACTGGCAGAGCAAATTCTTCTGGATTTCTGAAGACGTTATTCCTTTATCTATAATCCGTCGTCCGGTAAATTCTGCTCTCCCGGATGTTGTGACAGCTGCTCACGAAGGTCGTGACTGGTATCGTATTCTCATGACGGAACCAACACCTATGCGTGCATTGCCAGAGGAAGCCCTAGTGTGGGCAGGCATGAGCCGTTTGTGGCCGGCAGAATTTATGGAACCTATTTTTGTGGACCTACATGAACGTAAGTTATTTGTTATCGTCTTTTTTCTTACTTGAGTATTCTTATAGATCAACTTTTATGTTTTCAGGTCGGAGTTCCATGCTTAATACCCATTTTGAGGACAAAGGGTGTGTGCGTAAAAGCATCCGCGAGGCGGGGGATCGACCCATCCTTCCTAAGACTAAGTCTCGATTCCTTTTTCCAAAAAAGGTTCGGGCTGAGCCTATCACTTCGGATGCCACCTTCGAAACAGGTGCGTATGTTTTAAACCCTCCTCCCCTTACTGCTGTTATTTCCGGCGGAACGATTGCCATCTTATCATCAAGTGATGATGATGGAGATGATTCTCGGTTTTCTGCTTCGAATGAGGAAGAAGCTTCTGATGAGGGTGCATCTGAACTTTCCTCTGTCTCATCTTTATTAGCAGAGTTGGAGAAAAAGAGAGCTTTTGCAGCTTCTCAGACGGAGCACTCAAATGTGAAGGTTGTGGATACTGAAGCGGGGCCATCGAAGAAAAAAACGAAAGGTGCACCGTCCCAAGAAACCACAATATAGCCTTTCTGACCGCATTGATACCGTTGAAGGTATGTGTCTCTCTTCCAATACTGTATTCTTTCTATGAGTGTTTGGCTAAGTGTAGCTTTTTATGTAGATCCATTGATCTTTAGTGAGGATATATCTGAGAAGCTACCTACGCCGACTCCTCATATTGAAAAACCATCGTCTCCTTCTCCGAGGGAAGATGCTGAGGTTAATCTATCCACTCCGCCGAGTGGCCTTAATGTAGACGGTCAATCGACCCTTCCTCCCAGTGAGACTGTTGTGGAAGACAGGGTGCCAACGCCGCCGGCTGATACTGCGATAGAGGAAATTCATACCCAGTCTGGACGTGACACTCGTTTTGACTATCTGTTTTAGGCTGGGGGTGGTACTAGCGAGCAGGAAAACAATCTTGTTGTTAATGAGGAGGTTTTCAGGACTGAAGAATCTCCTCCTCGTCCTCCTCCACAACAACATTTTTCTACCCCAGCTCGTTTTAAACCTTCGTGTTCCCGTTATTACGGGGATACGGGTTTGGGTGACACACATGAGCTGTTTGTCCCTTCATGGGGCATTACTAATGGGTCTCGATTTTCTCGCTCTGGAACTTGCATGGATTTTCTCGAACATTGTACGCCACCTACTGAGATGGCGTATCAACGCGATCTTTCCCGTCATGATCTTCATACCAGTGTGGCCTATCACCTGGCCAATGCTTTAGCGGTAGCCAAGAAGTCCTGAGTGAGTGGCGTACCTTAGGCGGGAAAGTGGGAGAAGCTCGGCGGGCCACTGAGGCTGCCAAGAAAGAGGCTAAGGATCACCGTATTGCCGCCCAAACTGCTAAGTGGAAGCAGGCTGATGCGGAGAATGCTCTTAAGAGCGAGCTAGATCGTAATGCTAGCTCCGCTCTCCGATGGAAAGAAGCTTGTGAGAAGCAAAATGCCACCCGTGAAGCTGATCGGGCAAAAGCCCAAAAGGACAAAGATGACTTAATCCGTGCTCAGGAAGCCAACTCTGCATTGGAAAATCAAGTGGCCCTTCAGGGTGCCCGAATTCATGATCTTGAGGCGGAGCTGAAGTTGCAACAAGAGCAGGCCAAACTTAAGTATCAGAGTGGTATTGAAATTCAAGGTGCCTATGACTCTCTTCTTCAAGCTCATGAGGAAGCTGTCGCTGAATCGAAGAAGTTCCAAACGCGGTCAGAACGTGCGGAGCAGGACCGTCAATGGTTCCTTACTCGGGGCGTTGATGCTGTAAGTTATTCTATATTACTTGTTATTTTACTCTCACTTTTTGATACTGGGAACTTAAGTTTTTGTCTTAACAGGTAATCCGCCATATCAAAGGGAGTAAAGAGCTGAATGATAGTTTCGCCAATGTGATGACTGCTTCTTCTTCCCTTGGGCGTGTTGCGGGCTTTCATGAAGGAGTGAGTTACACCCGAAGTAACCGTACATTCAAAGATCATCCGCTTTATGGAGTTGATGTTAAGCAAGCCCGAATTACGCGGGTAAAAGAACATGATGATCTAGTGTTCCCGCTGCAGCAAATGCTTCCGGAGTTTGTGTCCGCTGATGACGGCTTACAACTCTTGAAGATCTATCTTGGTGAAGAATCTGAGGACGATTCTTCGGAAGATTCCTCATCAAAGGGTCCGGAAGGTGAAACTTCCACAAATCTGTAGAATGGATTCGTAGGTTTTTGTAACTTGTAACTTTTTCTTTTCTCTTTTTGTAATTATTTTTTGAATAATGAGAAAAAATCTTATCTTCTGTGGATATCCTTTTGTTCAAAGAAAATATCTTTTTAGAAGATATTTTTGAAATCTTCAATATTTTGAAATGTTTGAAAGTTTCGGATAACTATGCTGATGTGGCGGAGAGAGAAATTTCTTGAGGGCAACTGATAAGACGTGTATGACGTCGTTGACAGTCTGGTTGCACTATATCTTGAATTTCCCGCCTGACGTGTCAGCCATCTGGTGGTCCGCGGTTTCTCTCTCCTCTGGCACTTCATGGATCGCATTTATTGCGATGGGTATAAGTATGACGTGTCAGCCATCTGGCTGGAAGCCCAATTTTTTCTGGATTCATGAGGACGTCATTCCCTTCAAGATGACAAAACGCAAGGCGGACGCCCCCATGCATGTGGTTCCCGCTAGTGCCCATGAGGACCAAGCGTGGTATAAAACGCTGACATCTACGCCAACTCCCCTGCGCCCAATTCATGAAGGGGCAATGGTGAATGCCAAGATGAGCCGCTTGTGGCCATTTCCAAGTCTGGAACCGTATTATGAGGAGACCAACAAGAGTAAGTTTGTTGTTATCTCTGTTTTGTCATTAAGAATTTTCTAACTTTGTTTTTTTTTGTGTAGGTGAATGTTCCGCCTTTAGTACTTTGTTGGATCGCGAGGGGGGTATGATGGTCTGACGTCCAATCGATAAGAGGGATGCGCCTTTCCTTGAGCGCACTCGTTATAATTTTATATTCCCCATAGCTTTCCGCCCGGAACCTAAAGTTTCTGAGGCGATGTATGCCAAAGGTGAGGCATATGTTAAAGATTGTATCCAGAAAGGTGAGGGCATTTTGAAATCCAAACCTATGACTGCTATTTCTTCTAGCGGAGTGATTGTGCTCTTCTCGTCTAGCGAGGAGTCGTCACTTTGTGAAGAAGTTTGTTCAACTGATGTTAACAGAGCTGGGGACTCATCTGCAGGTCTTACTCGTCAACGTGCTGCGTCCCACCAAACGGCGGAGCAAGACGATGCTACCACTGTAGCAGAGGGTAAGAGACCTGTTGCTGAGGACGTCACTGCTGAGGGTGATCGTCCAGTTGTTGATGCGGGTGCTTCCAAAGTGGCGGGCAAGCGCAAGGTTAATCCAGTAAAGATTATTTCTAAGAAGAAAAAATCTAAAAAGACAAACCCTTCCGCCTTGGAAGAGCGCCTGGACCAGCTTGATGCTGAGTATCCTTCGTTAGGTATGCAAAGTTTAACTTACGTTCTCATTATTTATTTTTGAATTGGAATATTTCTAACCCACTGTTAATGATCTTTAGTGAATCTGGATAACCTGTCTGAAGGTATTTCCGGTTTAAAGTATTCCCCTATTCGTCCGCCACCACCGCCTCCTAATACTGCCGAGGACCTGGTAGTTGTGGCGGATGATTCACCTTTGAAGGGTAAGGGGGTCGACACAACTGATCATGCCAAGGTGTCGCCCTTGCCGTTTTAGGGATAAAGGGGGGTAAGCACGTTCCCTTATGCTTCCCAAACTTCCCCTACTCCTGAAGAGGAAGACCCTACCCCGCATCAACCTAATTGGACCTTACATCGGGATTCGAAATTCCGTGACGTGAACACATGTTATGAATTTTTGCGGGAGGGTCTTCCGCATGGTGAAAAGGAAAGACGTCGCCTCAGCGTCCGCCAGGAGTTGCTGAACTCTCATACTTACTATGTGGCAAATTCTATTTCCACTACCCATGAGATAACCAGAGACTGGCTAGCGATGAATGAAGAATGGGACGAACTGGCGGCCTCTGCTTCTGATGCTAAAGAAGAAGCCCTTAGGGCTATAAACGAAGCTAGAGAAACCGGCCAAGCCCTGGAGGCGGAGAAGGTCGCTCGCTCCGCAGCCGAGGAAGCTAAGGTTGCCCTCCAGGGGCAACTGGAAGAACAGGCCAAAGCAATGTCTGAACATGCCAAGTTGATTGAGGCTTTGCAGGCTGAATCAGCGGCCAAAGACAAGCGTCTTTCTGATCTTAATGCCAAAAATAGTGACCAAGCTTTGGAGTGCGCTGGTCACAAGATGGAGCTTGTGCGGGCCAAGGCGGACCAAAAATGGCTATTGGCGGAAGTTATTCCCAAGGTATGTATTCTATTCTAGCCACAAATAATCTAAGTGTTTAGAGTTATTTATACGTGATGATTTTGACAGGTCATTGCTGATGTCCGGGCT
This sequence comes from Bidens hawaiensis, assembly GCF_021521415.1. Taxonomy (NCBI): domain Eukaryota; kingdom Viridiplantae; phylum Streptophyta; class Magnoliopsida; order Asterales; family Asteraceae; genus Bidens; species Bidens hawaiensis. Next base: position 886,122 of record NW_027491818.1, read on the forward strand.
AGTGATGAGCTTGGGAATTGTGTTGCTATCCTTCTCAAAGCTTCTAAACAGGCCGGTCGCCAACTAGGCTTCCAAGAAGGTTATCAGTTTGGATTAAACTCCAAGCTTCCTGAGGAGTATGTCTTAGCTGGTCAGGATTCTGTTGCCATCCTTAAGCAGAAGTTAAAGGATTTCGATTTATTGAAATTCTCCTTGAAAGATCAGATATCCGGACTTGCGGATAAGGAAGACCATCCAGCAGCTAAAGACTCTTCTAGAACTTGATGAAGAAGAGGAAGAAGAAGGTGCGAGAAACGATGATGCGGAACACAACGATGTCGTGCCTTAGATAGATTTTTCTCTTTTCTTCTTAATTAAGTTCCTCTCTGTCTTTGTATTCCCTTTTTGTATGAATAAAGAAGGCTTTTTATTGTATCCGGCACACTTTTTTTATATATATTTTTTTATAATATATGTGTTTTCGACGGATCTTCTTTGTATAAGAATAAAGGATTATGTAATAATACAAGTCTCAAATAACTGAAATGAAAATTTTCATAACTAAGGCATAAGCCGAATTACAAGAAACGAAATTACAAAGGTTCTTAGCATCTAGTTAGGCACGCAGGCCAAAAGAAAAACCAACTAAATGTAACATTTTCTCAGTTGGGCCCCATTCAGGATCTCTGTCCCGTCCAACCTTTCGAGTTTGTAGGCACCTTTAGATAGAACTTTCTGAACTCTATAAGGTCCTTCCCAGGTAGGGGCCAACTTGCCCGAAGGCTCTTTCCCCGAGGCTTCATTACTGCGGAAGACAAAGTCTCCCGCGTCAAATTCACATCTTTGGATCCGAGAGTTATAATATTTTTGCAACTGGCGTTTATAGTTATGATCTCGGATCAATGCCAATTCCCTCCTTTCCTCAAGGAGATTAAGATTCATTCGGAGTTCATGATCATTATCTTCGATCATGAGAACTCTGGCGGATGGGATTCCGATTTCAACCGGAATCATGGCCTCTGTGCCATAGGTTAGACTAAAGGGGGTTTCAGAGTTGCTGGAGTTTTTCTGAGTGCGGAAAGCCCATTGTACATGGGGCAATTCGTCCACCCAACCCGTCCTTTTAGTTCCTAGTCTGGCCTTGATTCCTTCTTTGATGGTCCGATTAGTTCGTTCAACTTGACCATTCGCTTGCGGGTGAGCTACAGAGGTGAAGGTTTGAGAAATGTGTAATTCTTTTAGCCATTCTTGTAACCCACTGTCCGCGAATTGTGTTCCGTTGTCACTAACGAGCTCTAGGGGAGGCCAAAACGACATATGATGAATTCCCACAAGAATTTTTTAACACTCGCTGCTGTTATAGAAGCAAGTGGTTTGGCCTCCACCCAATTTGTAAAGTAGTCAATGGCTACTATTAAGAATTTGACCCTTCCAGGGGCTTCAGGGAAAGGTCCCATGATATCAATAGCCCATTTTTGGAACGGCCAGGCTGAAGTGACTGGAACTAACTCGTTCTTTGGTCGTAGCGTGTTAGGGGCATGCCTTTGACAAGAATCACACTTTCTGATTTCATTTACAGCATCCAAGTGCATCCCCGGCCAATAGTATCCGACGTTCATTAACTTCGCCACGACCATTCGCGGGCCAGCGTGAAGACCACAAATGCCTTCATGAACTTCTCTGATTAGGTAATTCGCGTCCTCAGCATCCACACATCGTAGTAGTGGTCCGAGGAAGGAACGTCGATACAAGACACCGTCAAGTATTTGATAGTTCAAGGCTTTGTGCTTTATCTTCTGGGCCGCTGTTTTTTCCTTCCGGAAGTGCTCCGGATGACAGGTATGTTGTAATCGGTGTCATCCAGGATTCTACTCCCGTTTGGATCACTAAGACCTGATGTTGCGGGACAGACGGGCGGTCTAATATTTCGATGCGGATGTCTTTGGCAAATTGTTCGAAGTTTGTTGAGGCCAATTTACTGAGGGCATCCACTGATCTGTTCTCACTTCTCTTTATATGAATGACTTTGCAAGAAGAGAATTGGAGCACCAGATCTTTCGCTTGTGATACATATGAAGCCATGATATCATTTTTCGCTTCGTATGTGCCGTTGATCTGTCCCGCACTCAGCATGGAATCCACTCGGGCTTCCAAATGCTTAACCCCAAGCTTTTTAGCTATTCTCAAGACTGCCAAAAAAGCTTCATATTATGCCTCGTTGTTGGTACTTTTGAAGTCCAATTTTATGGCGTATGTAAATTCATGGCCTTCGGGATTGACTAGCCTGAGGCCTGCGCCACATCCCTCACTGCTTGAAGCTCCATCCGTAAATAAGGACCAAATCTGTCCTGATTCCGGAGGTGCTTGGGGTTGTTGCTCGATCAAACATTCTTTTTCTTTGTGATGCGGGACTTCTGTCACGAAGTCCGCCAGCACCTGCCCTTTGATTGCTGGCCTAGGTTTGTACTCTATTCCGTGTTCACCTAACTCGATGGCCCACTTGGCCAGTTGTCCAGACAATTCAGGCTTGCTGAGAACGTTTTTAGAGCTTATATCCAGTTAAGACATTGATGGGGTGCCCTTGAAAGTACCTGCGGAGACGTCGGGCGGCATATACTAGTGCCAAAGCAAGTTTTTCCAGCATGGAATATCTTGCTTCGGGGTCTGATAACGTTCGGCTGACGTAGTAGATCGGTGTTTGAACATTCTTGCGATCTGTCAGAAGAACAGCCCAATGGCAATGTCGGTTGCTGATAGATACAACGTTAAAGGTTCTCCCGTTTGGGGTGCTGTCAACGTGGGTAATTCCATCAAACATCTTTTAACCTCCAGAAAAGCTTGTTCCGCTTCCGCGGTCCATTTAAATTGTGCCTTCTTGCGGTAATTCCTTAAAGTTGAGATGAAAGGATGAGACTTAGCTGCATAATTTGCCAAAAAACGATTCAGAGCAACCAGTCGGTCATTGAGTGTCTGAACTTCTTTGAGGGAAGATGGAGAAGGCATGCGGGCTATAGCTTGAACTTTATCTGGGTTAGATTTGAAGCCCGCATCCGTGACAATTACTCCCAGAAACTTTCCCTCTTCCATTCCAAATGAACACTTGGCGGGATTCAACTTCATATTGATGCTCCTCAGAGTTTCGAAAGTTTCTTCGATATCCCTCAACATCTGGTCTTCCTCAACACTTTTTATTACGAGATCATCCATATACACTTCTAAGTTTCGGCCAATTTGATTTTTAAACGCTATGTCCATTAATCGTTGATATGTGGCTCCCGCATTTTTCAGTCCAAAAGGCATCATTTTGTAACAAAAAGTGCCTTGATCGGTACGAAATGCTGTTTTGTCCTCATCACCCGCTGCCATGCGGATCTGATGGTAGCCCTTGTAGGCATCCAGGAGGCATTTTAATTTGAATGGTGCCACAGCATCAACCTTGAGATATATTTCAGGTAAGGGATAACAATCTTTGGGACATGCTTTATTTATATCTTTGAAATCGATACACATCCGCCATGACCCATTGCTTTTGGGGACAATAACTGGATTGGCAACCCAGGTCTGATAACAAATTGGGCGAATGATTCCAGCTTGTAGGAGGTCCTGGACTTGCTCATTCATTGCTTTTGTTTGTTCCGGACCCATCTTACGTTGTTTTTGAACAATAGGCGTAAACAACGGCTTTACCCTTAATTTGTGCTCCGCAATGTTCTGCGGGACACCAGTCATATCCACGGGTTGCCATGCGAACACATCAATATTTTTCGATAATAACTGTTTTAAGAAAGTCCGTACCATCTCGGAAATAGCAGATCCTATTGTTACAGTTTGATCAGGAAATTTTTTGTTCAAAACCCATTTCTCTGGTTCAGTCCTCATAGTTTGTTTTGGAATCTTGCTAGGTTTTGAGCTCTCTGTTGCAAAGCAGTGTCGATTAACATAAATTATTGCTATGCCGGTGTGAGTTGGGAATCCTACTGCACCATGTGCTGTGGACGGGTGAGCATTGAAGTCACCAATCACTTCTCGTCTAAGAATAATGTCATGCTTTGATGTTGCTGGTAAAACCAGAAATTCGACCTCTTCTGTCCTAGAATGAATTTCATCACTTAAGGTGACTGGGAATGAGATTACCCTTCGCGGATGCATTATTTCCCCTCCGAATCCCAATACTGGAGCATGGATGGGTTTTAACCTTTCCTTATCGTCCTCGTCAAGCTGTTCAAAACATTGTTCATACATAATGTCCGAAGTACTACCAGTGTCGAAGAAGACGTATTGGGAACGGTAATGTCCGAATTGAGCAGTGATGATCAAGGGGTTTTTGTTATTCAGGACCCCTTTGATTCGAGGAAAAATCACTGGCTCATTCTTCCATTCCTCATCATCAGAATCCTTCCTCTTTTTTCTTGTATCATACCCGCCTTGTATCATATGGACGTTTAAATCTCTAACTTGCTTTTTACTCGGACCCTGGATATCCCGTGCGGGAGCTTTACCATTGTCAAGTTTTCCACCTTTTACCAAGTGTCCAAGTTTTCCAGACTTTACAGCTGCTTCAATTTCATTTTTTAATGTTCTGCATTCATTCGTATTATGACCAATGTCATCATGATACGAACAACGCTTTTTCGGGTCAAGGAATGATCTTCTCGTCAGTGGCTGCGGTTTTTTAAAATTCACATTCTCCGTGGTGAGAATTTCGGTGGGAGTCTTTGAAAGGGGAGTCCAATTATTGGGGCCTCGGTTCGAGGGTCCCGTTTTGTTTTTATTGCCTATGAGAGATCGTGCATCAAATGGTTTTGGTGCTTCCGTACTTGGCTGAAGTCTTGACCAGATAGGGCCTTTATTTGGTCTCGGGGTTTGGAACTCGACTTTAAATTTTTGCTTTGAATTACCACTTCTTAACGTTTTCTCGGTGTTTGCATACACTTTTTCTGCAGTCATGAGATCGTCCCACTCTTTTGGCATTCCATCTCTGCCCGTAAGTGTGCGGACTAAATCATCACATCTGACGTTTTTGCGGAAGGAACCCCGAAGCATGTCTTTGTTTATACCACCGATGTTCAGGATCTCATCATTGAACATGGTGATAAAATTTTATATAGACTCGTTATCGCGACGAACGACATCTAAAATTTCTAATTGGTCTCGAGTATGTTTCTTCTGTTGACTGAACTGTTGAGAAAATTTCTTCACCAAATCATCCCAGCTAGAAATTTCACCGTCAGGTAACTTTTCGAACCATTCTCTTGTTGCCCCTGTTAATGTCAATGCGAACATGTGACACCAATAGGGAAGCGTCCAACCACTAACACCGCCTACCGCCACAAAATTCTGGAGATGATCACTTGGATCAGTCATACCATTGTACTTACCTACCGATGTAGGTATCTTAGCATTAACAGGAAAGGGTGCTGTGGCAATGTTTGCTATGAATTTTGATTTTTCGGCGAAAGCTGCGGGGCGGTATGGTTTAGTGAAGTCTCGTTCAGCATTGCTGTGGTATTCGGTGTGGCGAACTATGTCATGCGGACGACTACTCCTTGCTCTGGAGCTCATTCCACTATCTCCGGCATACGTACTATATTCACCCGGTTGATAAGTTGAATCATAGCTATCAAATTCCTCCAAGTAGGATGGCATCCGCATGTCTATGCGAGGACGAGGGCGTAACCTCGGTATTTCACCAAACTCTGGCTCCGCCTGATGACTGTAACGGATCTGACTTCCTATCACTGTAGGTGGAGGAGAAAGAGATCTCCGAGGAGATTCCTCATAATCCAGAGTACGAATGTGAAACCTTTCGTTACGTTTTCTGCGTTCATACTCAGCCACAAAACTTTCGTTACGAATGCATCCACTAGCAAGAATTAGACTTCCACAATTTATTGGTGATGCTTTGCATTGGAAAAAAAAACTCAAAGAACCCGTTTACACGGTTCGAATCAATCAGACTAGATAAAAAAAACCTAACTAATGAAGAAATACGGATCCAATCCCCGGGTATGGGACCTGGATCCAATGAGTCTACGAGGTAAAGTACGATAATTACAACTAAGATATGAGTAAAGCTTCCCAAAGTCTAATGACCGGAACCTGCAAAACAGACACCGTGAGTCTCGTTACAGGAAGGACAAGAGGGGGGTCTTCCTGTAACCACCCTCCGGCATGAGAATCAGTAACCTTCGTAAATGAAGAAAGTACTAAAGTAAGCAGACTAAGTGTAGTCAGAATGCAAGTGAGTGAATGAATACCTCATACCGTTTGACAAGATATTTATAGCCGAAGGATATAGGAAGATGATTGGGCCAGCTGTCCTCTTCCAGAAGATCTTTGATAACTGCCTGGACGCGTGTCCTCTTGTGATAGGTTGAGCTATACGTTCCATGTGCATGGGCATAACAACCTGGACACGCGTCGCCCGATGATAGGATGGATTGCACCCTGGCCATGTGCACGGTTATAACAAACTGGCCAGGTGTCCTTTATTTTATTGGCTGTTCAGTCACGTATTCCCAAGTAAGAATCATGAACCTTCTTCTAGAGAATATTTGAGTTATGACAGCTGTCCCGTTGGCCTTGTCTTCCGGACGTTTAGGTGGACAGATATCCTATCCTGCGGATGACTTTTGAGGAAGCCAGGATGCTTCCGCATGTGTTATGAGGACGTTCCTCCTTATTCGTGATATGGAGGTGATCCATGTGTCCCGCGGGTGGTTTATAAGAGGATTCTCTGTAACCCGCGAGTGATCCTTAAGGGTATTTTGGGTCTTTTTGGTATCCTACCTCTACAACTACCGAAACTCTAGAAACCTAATTGCAAGAACCGAGATGAAGTGAGCGCGTATCAAATAAAAATGCAGGTGATGCTAGGGTTTAAAAGATGTTTTAACAGCGGTTATAATGGTTTTGACAATCACGAACTAGATCAATAGATCTTGGCAAATGTGTGAGTCGTATTATAAACAAACCGGAAATTGTCAATTCAATTTTTACATGTGAGTGTAAACCATCAATCGTGAAGAACATTTAGTGTCACACCCTGCCCAGGACGGGGCACTAGTGACCAGTCAACACACACGTACAACATAACCGTATTTTTATATAAAAACTAAAATATTTAATACATGTCTAACTATTACACTTACTAGAAAATATAATGGTAACTGGATAAAACATCTAAACTCTTCCAAAAGCATATCAACTAATCTCCATGCCCTTATTACCAACCTGTAATACATGCTCAAGTAAAAATATGTCAGCACAAAGCCAGTGAGTCACATAAACCGACATATTTAATAAAATGGTACTAAAACAATAATATTGATCAAGTATGAGCTCATTGCATGTCACGCCATAATTATAACCCGCCCACTTCACGTTAAAGTCGGGTCAACATTATATATTCGCACATACAGACTTTACGCATGTCCGCTGCTGTATAAAGTGCATGTCCCCTCGGGAAAATATAATGATCATTATAATATATATAGGGTGCCACACCATATGCGCCATGCAAATACATGATCAATCACAGTCCAAATAAATTTGCGAGCATGTATCAGAGTTTGGAAAGTAGTTTAAGTAACTCACCTGAACAGACTTTTTTCACAGCTTACTTATGCTTCTTACAACTTCAACTGTGATCTAGGATTCACTTACCAAATTATTAATTTAAATTTGTGAATTAATGTACTAACTTTAATGGACCATTCACATAACAACCGCCATTACAGTGCACAACTGTTTACAGTCCAGATTATATACAGTCATGCCCAATATTTTATAATTGATGACTCCTACCATTCATGATCAAAGTGGTCACAAAATACCACAATCTGGTTGTGCACGTGCTAGACAGGTTATGATTAGATCGTACGCCCACTCTAATCAGCCTACCCGCAAATCTCTAGGTTTATTATTAAAATATTAAACTGGTATAATTTCTACCCATACAAATTGTCCTTTTTAAGGGTTTCTAAATTATTAGTAATAAATAATATTTAAATAATATCTTATAATTAAAGTTTACTCATTAATTAAAATATTAAGAAAGAAACATACCGTATTGTATTGTTATCGCTTTCGGAAGAGGATGGGAAAAGTTTGTGAGCAAGTTCCTAAACTTATGTAGTCTATATAAATAAACTGAGTATATGTCGGTTCCATGAATAAATTAATTGAAGACAGTTAATTTTGGTGAAGCAAATCAAAATACAACCGCTTATCTTCAAAGTTACGTGTTGTAGACTTCATCATTATCACTACATTATTATTATTATTATTATTATTATTATTATTATTATTACAAAAGCCTGTGCACAAGATTTTATGCCCACTTAATATTATTATATGTTAATATTCTTTATGTATATATATATATATATATATATATTTTTTATTTTTTTTTTTTGAGGAGGGATAATTTGAGAACTTCTTGAGATGTTAGAACTTTAAAAACTAAATATGGACCACACATTTAATTAAATGAGTATGTAATATGTGGCTAATAATAAATCTGATTAAAAAATTAATCAGGAGAGAGAATAATTATTTTTGATGATTACACAAGTTTAAATGTTAGTTACACATAGGCCTGTTCACGAGCCGAGCCGAGCCCGAGCCAAGGCAAGCTCAAGCTCGACTCGATAATCAATCGAGCTGGCTCGGCTCGAGCTCGAGCTCTTAATCGAGCTAAAAATTTGAGCTCAAGTTCGGCTCGGTTTTAAACGAGCCGAGCCCGAGCTCTTAATCAAGCTAAAAATTTGAGCTCAAGCTCGGCTCGGTTTTAAATCGAGCCGGCTCGGTTCGGCTCGATTTGGCTTGAGTTTACCTATAATAATAAAAATTATATACAATCATCAAGCTAAACTAAATAAATATAACGTTAAGATCAACACCAACCAAATACAAACTAAATAAATACGTCTAATAACACCATCGAAAACAAAATATGTTCAACAAGTCTAAACCAAACCAAATACAAAATTAAGCATAGAAGTATTATCTATGAGCGACGGCCGATGGCGGAGGTGAATATGAGCGGCTAGCGTTAGGGTGGAAAATGGAACGTATACTGATTATTGAGTGTGTGAACTATGAAGTCTCATCTCTCAGTTACTCAGTATATGAAATTATGAATATGAACTATGGAGTGAGAAAGGAAATTGGGTTGGATTAAAGGAAAGCCCATGTGTTAAAATAATTTGGCTCGATAATTATATGCATGTATGTGTGTGTGTGTATATATATAATAAATTAAAATAAAATAGTTCGAGCCAATCGAGCAAGCCTATTGAGCGAGCTCGAGTCGAGCCGGGGCTAGCTCAGGCTCGGCTCGTTTAGAAATCGAGTCGAGCTAGGCTCGGCTTGTTTTACAATCGAGCCGATTTCGAGCTAGCTTTCTCCGAGCTTTTTTCGAGCGAGCTTCGAGTCGTGAGTTTTTTGAACAGCCCTAGTTACACATGTGTAATAAGTCGATTCGGTGTGTTAAAAATTACGGTAATTTTTTGTACATTACTTACATTTACGTATTACAAATGTGTAAAAAAAATTCAAAAAAAAAGTTGTTAAGTTAAGTTCTTTCGAGTTCTTAAAACTCAAAGGGGTTTTTAAAAGAAATCAATCCTATATGTATTTGTATTAATATATTTCTATCATACCAGTTGTTTGTCTAGATATCTCATAGTTAAAATAATCATTTTAAATGTAACTTACTTGTTTAGAAATATTTGAACACACGCTTCAAATATTTTTATATTTATCAAGAAAATGAGATGTTACATTTAGCAGGCCCCAATATGCAGTTTCTGAACTAAACAAGATCAAACCCTATCAAAACTTTAACCAAGGGTTTCATAGAAAAATTAACAGCCCAGATTGAGTGGCAACTGAGATGCATAACAAAAAAAAAAGACAGAAACGGAGACCTCTTCTCACGATCGACAATCAACAATGAGTGCATGGTAGATTTTGCAGAAGCCTTGAACACCAATAGAAACAGTAACAAATGTCTCGACAAAAATTAGGAACTCTAATCACCTGGTTGAATACCGAGTTGAAGACGAATCATGAGCCTAGCGCTCTGATACCATGTCTGAAACCAATAGTCTTCTTATTGAATCGAACAAACAACGAAAAACACGATAGAGATCTTTAATTCAACATAAACAAAAGATACAATCAACAATTGCTCTAGGGAAAGACTAATAAACAGATTTAGCAATCACCATTGACATTATTGAATACAATTGCTAGAGAATCCAAAAATAAACGATCAAATCCAAGATCATTAACAAAGAAAGAAACCATATCTAAATTCCAGAAGTATCTCGAATGAATAACCCATACGATTAACATAACTTTTATGTTATTCAAAACCAATGCATGGGCCTTGACCTTCATAAGCTTCCATCCAGCCCATCAGACTTTAGCCCATCTTTCCATAAGCAGGTCCAAATCCAATTGCATGTGCAATCCAACCATTAGCTCCAAGCCCAATAACATGTGACAAACAATAGAAATAACAATTAAGAGAAATTACAAATATTTGCTTGATATTTGAATTGACAATTGACTATATATATTTTTAACAAAAACAAAGCAATAACATAACGACATCTGATACGAAACCAAAATCTAGAGTTCAATTTGAATCATGCATCTGCTCTTCCTGGGCGGATTCCTCACGTATCTCTGGTTTCTTCTCAAGAACATCTTCATACAAAAACAATCAAGAAAACACAATAATTTCATATTCGGTACTAAATAACCTGTATGGTCTAGAGGTGTTCACATAATATTTATTTTCTGATCCTAAATTGGGCCATCAACGTTGAAAACCAGTTTGTATGGATAGAGATAGGGTACCAAAAAGACCCAAATACCCTTAAGTATCACCCGTGGGTCAGAAGGGACTCCCTCATAAGCCACCCGCAAGGTATATAAATCACCCGCATAACTCAAGACAAAGGAAGAACAACATTATATCCTAGAGACTATGTGCGGGAGGATCTAGACGCCCTCTGAAGTCATCCGCAGGGTACTGTTTTACACCTGCAAGGATGGCCAGAAGGCAATGTCATAGGACAGCTGTGTTTAACCATCTTCCTTCTAGAAGATTTACCAAGATCCTTTCTTTGAGAGAACGTGACCCTTCAGCCAATAGAAAGAGGACAGCTGGCCAGATTGTTACAACCATGCACATGGCCAGGTTTATCTCATCCTATCATATACGGACACGTGTCCAGGATGTTACGACCATGCACATGGGCCGTATAGCTCAACCTATCACGGGAGGACACGTGTCTAGGCGGTTACAAGAATATCTTCTAGAAAGGGACAGCTGGGCCAATTATAGTCCCACATCCTTCGGCTATAAATACTTCACAATATCCATGAGGTAACACATACACACTCCACTATCTACTATAAATAGTTAAGTACTTTATCTCTACCGGAATTGTACTAATTCTCACGCCGGAGGTTGGTTACGGGAAGACCCCCATCTTGTCATTTCCGTAACGAGCTCACGGTGGTTGTTTTGCAGGTTTCCGTCACTGGACTTGGGAGATTGGACTTGTATTGTTATTAGTAGTATTTGCCCCGTACCCTTTGGACCCATTAAATCTAAGCCCTTAAAGGATTAGGTCCATATTTCTTCATATGGATAGAAAACTGACCCATTAATAAATAACACAATCGTCACATTTATTTTATAAGAAAAGTGAAACAAATTACCTGACTCGCTCCTGGCCTTTGAATGCTCATCTTTGCAAAATTTTGAATGAATCCACCACAACTGCTTGAAAAACAAATTCACATACAAGATATATTTTCTTAAACTACAAAACTTAATCAATTTTTAAGGGCTGTTATATTCAAACACCACCCCCATGGTATCTAACAAGCGTATGCGGGGGCTATATGAGTCGTATAGTCTTTTCATATTTGACAAATGTACTATATGATAGCTTTTTAAGTCTATACAAGCCGTATAGGGTCTATACGAACCACCGTATAGACTAAGACACACTCCGACACATTATGCCATAATTTTGGTTTGTACGGCTCGTATAACCTCTATACGACTAGTGTTTGAATAACCTATGTTGTGTTGGAATAACCTATATATTTTTTAGTACGCAATAGATTACCCTTTTCAAAAAGGGAAGATTTCATAATCAAAAGATCGATTAGCATTTGAAACGCCATTATCCATAAAACTTATATCGAAACCAAAACTCTAAATTAACATAATAAGCCACAAAAAATAGTACGTATTATTGATTCAGTGAATATAAATTACAAGGTCATAATATATAGGATAGAATTTTATAATTAACTACCACATAGTATTAATATATATAAAATACTATCTAATGTATTGTCTATCATCCCCCCCACCCCCCACCCCCGCGCGTGCGCACAAGTTGAGGGCGAGGAATGACCTGTAACTTGTTCGTAACAATAGGAACCGTTGAGACGATAGAGGCTTTTCAAACACATCAGCAATCTAGTCGTGTGTAGAAATAAAACTGAACTTTTAATTTTCCTTTAGCCACTAGTTCACAACGAAATGATAGTCAACTTCAACATCTTTTGTGAGAGCATGAAACACGGGATTTGCACAGAGATATGTGGTACCTAAGTTATATGTAGAGCCTATTTTGTTTTGTTAAGTCTTTTTGTATTTGTTCGGTTATATTACGATGTATTTTGTTAGCTTTCATATGTATCTTGTAATGTATGGGCTTGGCCCAATGTAAATAAAGCCCATTTTGGGCCCTTGAATGGAAAAGAATGCATGTCATGCTTCACCTAGAGGTGCACAAATCGGGTTTTTCAAATACATGGGTTTGGGTATGATCGGGTATTAGAAAATCGGGTATTGGTAAAAACCGGGTCGGGTTCGGGTTCGTGTATTGCCTCTAAAAACCACACCCTATGCATCGGGTTCGGGTAGGGTATAAAACCGTGTTCTAAAACCGAGTATTTGAATACCCTAATTTCGGGTATTGAAAAAACCCTATCTGTGGGTTTTTTTGAGCTTTTTCCTGGGTATTTTTCGAGGTATAGATTTGATTTTTTTAAAAGGTTTGCATTTTTAGGGGTATTTTTTGGGTACCTTTAAGGTATTTTTCGGGTATATTTCGGGTATTGGAAAAACTCGGTTCCGGGTATGGAACCGGTTTGGGTTTTCGGGTATTACCGGGTACAAATCGGGTCCGGTTCGGGTTCGGGTTTGGGTTTTAGTGCCGAATGCATACCCTATTCGTACCCTACGGGTAGGGTCGGGTACGGGTTCGGGTATTAAAAACACGGGTATTAAACAAACCGGTTCTGGGTTTTTATTTTAGGTTCGGTTCCAGGTTCGGGTTTATTGTGATCTCTAGCTTCACCTATAAATAGTGAAGCATGACCATGCAAATATAACCTTTTGCAAATATTACCAATTCTCACCTACTTTCTTTCTACCTAATCTTCTTTCTTTCCACTTTGGGTAATAACAAAACACAAATCAAGATCCGAGATCTTAGTTGCTTGTGAATGATTACCGCTAGCTCACAAGTGAGATTAATTCAGGAGCTTTTTGTTTGATCTCATTAATAAGACCTACAATTGGTAATAGAGCTTTTGGCTCTACTAGTTGTGGTTCTTAGGTCGCAACCTTGGATTCAGACCTACAATTCTTCTCTTGTTTTCATGTTTGAGAAGTGTGTTTTAAGTGTTCTTCGGGTTTGTTAAAGTTTTTGAAGCTTATTATCACTTTCCCCTTCTTATAAACTCTTCTATTATAGCTTATTATCTGGATAAAACTTACAATTACAAATTATATTATTTTTCAAAAACTCAATTAGTACATAATTTCAAAGAGAATATATTTAGGAATTTATATAAAGCTTTTTTGAAATATCGAGTTTGTAAAATTGTTTGTATTCCGGGCTTAAAGCTTGGCAAAACATCAAAACATTTCAATGACATCTTAAAATCATATATAAGAAACAAATCATACATCAAAACATTTCAATGACATCTTAAAGTCATTTGTTTACACTTGTCTGCTGAAAGGTTATACAGCCCTTATTATACATACCACAAGTTAAAAACACAACTACAATGCTTATATACGACTTTGATAAAAAAAAAAAAAAAACTCTCAAATTGAAGCTACATGAGATCTGACCCAATGATCCAACTCCTTGACTCCAACAACCTAACATTATAACACCATAACATCGCTACCTTGACGATCCAGATATACAAACGTACACAAACCAAGTTATTAGAACAAGGCACCCAACAAGATACATATTAGCAAATTTAAACCCTAAAAGAGTATCAATAAAAAAAAAGCATGCTTACTCCCAAATGAGACTTGAGTGTGCCTGAACGTCTATAGCATCTTCGAGAAACAATACCCGCGATCAACCTATTATACATAGCAGATATTACTGCCAAAATAACATTTATTACTTCATTTGGCTTTTATTACTATACACAAATGGTGAACAACCACTCTGAACCATTTACTTATTATTAATAATTATATGAAAAGAGTATAATTGTAAAAGAGCAAATGATTTTTCTCTCTAATTAATTATTTTTCCTGCTTTCTTGTCCTATCACTTTTCCTCGTAGCATACACATGTTTATAATATATACAGATGCATAACCATGATACGTCAAAGTCATGTTAAAACCATAGATAAATATACAAATAAATTAATGTTTCAGAGTGGTACGTCATGGTTGTGTGTTGAACATCCGGTTTATATAGAAATATTGTCACAAATGTGTACGATTATGGGAACGACTACGGCAATAAATACAGTTGAAAATAACACGTACCTCAATCATGTCTACAGGCATTTACAAGATAGATAGATAGATAGATGTAGCTGTCAGAGTCATAAAGCACATAACTTTTATATTTTCATGTTCATATCAGGATTAAGAAGCTCTTCATACATCAACTGCAAGATGACAGGTAAACCATTTTCAACAATCCTTTTCTTTTTCATCATTAAGACAGATTTTATCATCATAAAAATGTAATAAACATTAAACACATACCGATGTTTGGTTAAGTGCAAGCTTCATCTTTCTATATTCTTCTTGAGCTCGTTTCGATCTAAACATGGCTTGGACCCGAACAACCGATCTTTCCACTCGCTCTTCCGCTTGTTTTCTACTCGCGTTGAAGAAACTTTCCACCTCAGTGTTCTCGTGTTCATCTGGAACCACTTGAAGACCTCTAAATCCTTTGCGTTTTTTAAGCCAACGAAGAACCGCCTTCTCCAACACTCCTACTGACCATACTATTTTCTTGTACTGCCTTCTTACTTGAAACCCACGGAAAAATGCCTGCGTAAACAAGAGGAGCCGCTTGTTAGCTACTCGAAATCGGATTGCTAAAAGTTTAAACTGAGCCGAGCTTAAACTCGCCCGAACTCGAGCCTAAGTTGGAGCTCATTTAATAAACGAGCTCCAGCCCAAGCTTCATATATCCCTGAACAGGCTAGCAATAGAATAATTTTAAAAGAGCCAAGTCAAATTGGGCTCGGGCTGGGCTTTAAAATAGGTAGCTCATTTATTTTTATAAAAGTTTTAAGTTGTGTATTTTTTACACATATTTATGATATATATAAAAGAAAAAAAATAATATTATTGACATACATAATGCAGAATTTATTATTTTTATCCATCAAAATTTGGGTTATCATTTTGGATTATAATTCAAACGGGCCAAACGAGCGAGCCAATGGGCCAGCAGCCAGCTAGCTTGCAAGCCAACGAGTGAGTTTAACTTGGCTTAGGCTTGGCTCCTTTACATATGAACCAATTTGGAGCGAGCGTTTTGAACAACCCTGGCTCACGAGCCTAAACAAGCTAGGTCATCATATTATAAAACATTTTGTATATTTTATAATAGTTACTTACATAATAAATATTGTTGTACACAAAGTTATGATTACACATATATGATCAATCAATCAATCAATCATGCCCAGTGAAATCCCACCGACACATATATGATATATTTCTTAAAAAAATTATAATAAAAAATGATTATATTTGTATATAAATAAAATAATTAGATATATAATAAACAAGCCAATCTCAGGTTTTGAAAATTTATTAACAAGTCAAGCTTGAGCTCTCTTAGTTTAGAGCAAAATCCAAAATCTTACTTGAATTTTAATCGCTTGGCGGCGTTTATTAAGATAGTCTTTCCGTATTTGCCAGGTACGAAACCGGTATTGTATACGAGTAGCAGCTGCCATTTTTTTCTTGGTTTCGTGCTTACGAAACGCATGTTGAATCCTCATAGCTGCTATTACACACCTTGCTTCATCTTCCGTGTTATCAAACTCCGCCGCTTTCGATCTCATTTTAAACGACTGCTCAAGGAACGCAGCCTGTATGCGGGCGGCAGCATCAGCTGCCCGCCTATAAGCCGCCAGGGTATCCTTCAAACATTGCTCCTCTTCAGTTATGCTGGTCCCGGGCCCACTTGTAACAGAATCATCATCAGTCGGGATTGTACTTTGTAACGAGCCGCTTACATTTCCAGCTAATGTCATGGCTTCAAAATGAGCTAATAATGCTTTTTCTGCAAGGAATGCAGCTAGCCCCTCGTACCCGCTCTTGGATGCCAGGTCAGCAGGGGTGCATCCACCAAGATTTTCTGAAGTGGGGTCTGTTACCAGATTTGGGTTCGCGCCTGCGGTTAGAAGAGACGCCACACATTTTTGCCTGCAAGTGGAGATCTAATCAAAATTTGAATATATATATACTGATGACATATTTAAGTTTAATAAAATATGACTGTATATTTATGTTTTTTTCGAACTGTACAATGTATATTCATTCACTAAACAATATGCTTTCTTCTGAGAAGTTATTATTAAAATTTATAAGCAAATAAATTACACATCTTGATATAATATAAAAGAAAAATATAGTATTTTTAACTTGCACATAATGCATATTAATAAACTACAAAATTTATAATTTACATATATTAAAATTTGGGTTATAATTTATATATAATGGTCGGGTTTGTCGATGAGCCAACCTTAACACGCACACACTTAAAATCATGTAACCCGAGCACGGCCGTTTAACCAATTTATCTAGACGTGTCAAACTGGTTGGCAGGTATAAGGCTGTGAACATGTTAATCAAATTGGTGGGGTGTAAAAAGTGGGTTAATCAAGTTAGTGGGTTGATGTGATTAACTAAACATGTTAAACAGCTCAACCCAAACACACCCCTTGTGAACGAGCACGTCAACTCAAACATAACCCGTTTGCTTATTAAATAGGTTAGATATGAAGCTTTACCTTCCATAGTGAGCAGCCCAATGAAGAGCGGTCCAGCCAAACTTATCACGATAATCAATCGACAAACCCGACCATGAATATGGGAATATAGCCCAAGTGTAATCCAATATAGCACACAAATGAATCACGCCTTGACCTTCCTCATCATGACCCGGACTCTTACTTCCTTCCAATATACTCTCCAAAAGCCATTCAAGCATTCGGTTCTGTATAACAAGCTCCAACAAACTATTTTTAGCTGACTGAAAAGATAACTTTTTTCCATTCATTGAGCTTATCAGCAAATCCCAACTTTCAACAATGGATTTGGTTTTATGAGCAAATATTTTGGCTTCCTTCAAAGCCTTTGGCGGCACTTTATTAGATAAGATGTTAATGCTCTTAGAGGTTGAAAAGAGCAAATGGGCCAGCCTCATTTTCACTTGGAAGTCTTCCCAGTCTGATTTTTCCTCGGATGAGACTGTTACGCTTAACATAGGTGGGGCGCGGTATTCGAACGCGATGACTTGGCTTATGGGTTTGTGCCCATCATTACTGATGAAAAGATTGACTATTCCTGGGCTGTGAGGGGAGACATAACACCGGAATACGCCAGGTTGGACGACTTCAACGGGAATGCAAATATCGCCACATACGCACAACAGACTGGTGTTTGGTAATTGTTTATAATTTTCGTGAAATACTCCAATGATTAAAACCTGCAGAAAACATATGATATTAAGTTGGCGAATAGACCCTTTCGCTGTAAAATTCAAATGTTGACTTTTTTAAATTGATACTAGATGCATGACTTAAAGAAGATGTTCAAAGCTAGAGTTGGAAAATGAGTGGGTCAAACATGTTGGGTAACGAACAAAACAGGTAACAACATTTTGAAGCGGATTAAAATGGCCCATGTTGGGTTGAAGTGCTGAACTGAAACCCTCTTTGTTCAAAAGACAATTTTTTATACATATTCAGTGTGCTGAATATGCTTAAGATATTCATATTATTTTGATAATAACCTAAATGTTTAAATAAGAGAATTTTAAATGGTTTTATCATTTAAAATTACACTCTGGTTGACTTCAGCCTGTTTGACTGAATTGACTTGTTCCGGTCACAAGTAAATGGACCAATCTAGTCATAACTGAATAGGGTTGTTCAAAAACCTTGTGGCCCGCTGTAAAAAGGCTTGCTTGAAATCGGCTTGTTTGTAAACGAGACAAGAGCCGACTCCATTTGTAAACGAGCTGATCCAGAGCCAAGGTAAGCTGGGCTTGTTGGCCTGCTCGTTAGGCTCGTTTAACTGGCCCATTGGCTCGTTTAAAAAAGCCCAAATGTTAATATATATATATATATATATATATATATATATATATATTAAAACCCAAATGTATAAGCAAATTTTTTAACATAAACCAATTATAAATTTGGTAGGTTAATGATTATCTATTATGTGTATGTTAAAAATATTAATATGTGTAAAAATATAAAACTAATTAAAAATAATTAAAAGAGTTGGATCGATGAGCCACGAGCAGGCTCGAGCTTTTTACAAGCCGAGCTCGAGCTCAACATTTCAGCTCGTTACAATAAACGAGCCCAACATGGCTTGAATTGGCTTGGCTCATTTACAGCCCTATAACTGAAAAGTGGTATATCTTTATATGGTTATAAAATCAACCTTCGTTTCTTCACTTGATGAGGCCCATGAAGGTGAAACTTCAGTTATATTAAATATTTGTTGATTATAACTCGTTGAAACAGTCGGTTGTGTTGTCAGAACATGATCATCTAGCACAGGAGTTTCAGTCAAGGTGTAGTTCATCCACCTTCCAAAACTATCTTGATTTTTCAATCCATCATTCACAATATCAATAGTCGCGCCAGCATTCACATCTTTGGGGCCCACCTGTAACAGAATAAAAAGAATGACATTATATCACAAACATGTGAAGATCTATCTATCTTCTCCAAACTCTACTTACAGTATCTATAAATCCATTTAGTCCATATTGATCATCTTGATCGAAGTATGATATGTTTCCTGCAATTGAAAAGTTTAATCAAATTCACTTGTTTAATGAATTATCTTGCAAATTGTAACTAAATGAAGTTAATTACCTCTTTCGGGCGTGATTAACTTGATGGAGCCATCCGGGACTACAAGCTCGTCCCATTCGAGTGTGTTGATTTCATGAAGTCTCATCTCATGGTTTATTATAGTCTCATTAGGCTCTGCAGAATCACAAGAAAATATATATATATATATATATATATAAAACTTTAAAAACTAATTATATAGAATAATAATAAAATTCGGTTACTACTTCAAGATTTTATCTCAAAAAAAGAGTATTTCAACCAACAGTAACAAAGTTTCTTAAGCTCTCCAACACTCTAGCTTTTTTCTAACTATAAAAACCACTGAAGTTTCAATATTGTTCCATTGTAGTGAATGTTTGTACACATATTAATTTTTTTTTAATGAAATGACCTAAATATAGGGGTGTCAATGAGGTACTCGAGATTTGCTCGTAATGAACTGATCTCTAGCCTAAAAATAAGCTTGTTTAATAACCAAGCCCGAGCCTAAGCTTAAGATGGCTCGCGAGCCTAAACAAGCCTAATATCTATACAACTTTTATTTAATATATACTTGTATAATAATTACTATTGTGTGATTTGTGTATAAATTATAATAAAAATAACTAAATGATAAAACATCATGTTATATACAAAACTTATAATTAAAATATATATGATATATATTATGTTTTATATATAAAAGCTATAATTAAAATATAGATAAAAAATATAATTATAAGCGAACATAATATAATTAATGAATGATAAACGAGCCGAGCTCGCAGCTCGTTTGCACCCCTACGTAAATGGAACATGTGTGAAACTTGGTAACCATTTAGCAAGTATTTTATTTTCAAGTTTGACCTGAAGTGGTAGGTAATTGTGATGAAATACAAAGCCACAACATAATAACCCAGTTTCATAAATGTTCCATTTAGGTCAGTCAGTTAAATAATTATGAGAAATTTCAGAACAATGAAACTTGAATGGTTTTTGTAGTCAGAAACAAGAATGACTTTACTGGAACAATATTAAAAGTTTTATTATCTTAATAATTTTATCTCGTTTTAAAAATCTGAACTTTTTGGAAATCTTAATCAGTAAATAAACATACTTACGTGCATAATAAGCTTGATCAACACCATCATTTTCTTCTGACAAATTCCATGAAGTAGGTGGGTGCTCTGAACTAGAATTCGAGTCAATAGTCGGGGAGCTCAACTGCACAATAAGTTCTGTTATTCTAAAGAACCGAGTATATAAAACAAGTCTACTAATATTAAAAGATTTGTACAGCAGATCAACCTCTTGTGTGTCACGATAATGAACAAGAACAATATGTTCCAGTTTCCTGTAACACAATTGGAATAAAAGACAAAACAATGTTACAATATCTGTTAATATGGGGAAAGAAATAGAGTTATCTTTAATAAGATACGTACTTATCAAGAAGCCAGTAACATCTGCGAACAAAGGTTGACTGGTCTTCACCATGAGCATAATACACATGGATCCTTTCATCATCACCAACCTATATACAACAATAAGGTAGAAATGTTATATTATAAGTTTATAACTTAACTCGCTAATATCTGCATATGCAGTTAAATAGTGTAAACTTACTTTCAAGTGTTCATGAGCTTCTTTGACAGTTCTTCCATCTTTTTTCTTTTTCCAATTATGTCCATCCCTTCGGAAATTTCTGAGCATTTTTCGGTCAAATAAGACGATTGTGCCACCTATTTAATGCAAAATGACACATGCTGGGAATATAATTTCAACATTTAACAAAAATTTGATGATGAACTTTAAACATGTACAATATAAGTTTACAAAGCAAGCCGAGCGGCTTGGTCGTTTAGCTTAACTAGCTGAAATGTTGGACTTGGGCTCGGCTCTGCAAAAGCTCAAGCCAGCTCGTTAGTCATCGAGGCAGCTAGCTTGTTTATTTTGAATTGTTTTAACTTTAATATTTTGTATCTATTACAAATATATATGAAAGATAAAAATAAATTTTGTAACACGGATATCTTATAAACTAAAGAACGTAAAATTCATATATAAATTTGAGTTAAAACTTTGAATTACCATTTATATATCTATTAAAATTTAGGCTTTACCTCTAAGTGAACCAAACTAGAATTCAAAATATTAATAGAATTTTCAATATCTTTTTGTTCTTTTCATTAAAAGTTGCCATACGGCATTAAGTTAAAAATATATACATATAAATACACATGTGCGTGTGTGTGTATTTGGGTTTTAATTTAAAAGAGCCAACAAGGCAAGGTAACGAGCGAGTCATGAGCCGACCTATGCTTGGGGGGCTGGCTCATTTCCAAACAAGCCCATTTCGAGCAAGCCACGAGGTTTTTGAACAACCCTAGTCCATGCCACATGACATTGAAGTTTGAGCCCAATTTAACTGAGGAAAATAACCTTAAAAATTGGAAAACAGAGGTTGGAATAAGATTTACTTTTTGGCAAATTGACAGGCTTCACATAAACGTTGAAATGCTTGTAGTTACACAGAATTGCATGTATCTCATTCGGTCTGAGCCATCTCGTCTTAGCTTCCTCAAACATGGTGGGCACATCTAAATCTTTTCATAGCCAAAAAAAGAAATATTCTTAGAAGAGTTTAAAGTTAAAAGTATGATGAAAATCAAGAAAAAAACAAAAAAAGTTATATCACCAAAGAAATGCATATGTATGTGCTTCACTAGTTAACTTTAACTATGACTTAACATTTAAAAATTTTGAAATAGTAGAATGTGTGAATTTGTTTTATTTTATGCCAATTTATTTTAAAGGAAGGGAGATTGAGATGGTTTGGGCATGTGAAGAGGAGACCGACAACAGGGCCACTTAGAGTAGTGGAAGCCTTCATTGTGGAAGGAAAGAGGAGTATAGGCAGGCCTAAATTGACTTGGGATGAGAGAATTAGACATGACTTGACAGAGTTGCACCTCTCTGAGGACATGGTCCAGGATAGAGATTCGTGGAGACGTAGGATTAAGGTTAGCGACTTCTAGGGGAAGGTACCTAGTTAGCTTAGCTTTCTATTTAGGGTCTAGTTGGCTAGCCTTACTCCTTGTTGTTTATGAATATATTTTGTTTGATGCTGCTTTTGATACTTATGCCCTATTCTTAATAGGTTACAGATTCCTTGCTTTTTTGGTAGTTTGCTATCTATGTATTGTTAAGTGTCTTTGCTTATAGGATGTATGTTTACTCTGATTACCTGTATGTAGCTTTATGAGCTAGGGGTCTCTCTGGAAGCAGCCTCTCTATTCTCACGGATAGAGGAAAGACTTGCCTACATCCCACCCTCCCCTGACCCTACCGATAGCGTGCTATGCGGTGGGATATACAGGGCTTGATTGATTGATTGAATGATTGATTATGCCCATTTATTTAATTGTAGTTTGACTTATGTCAGATTTATGGGATAAAGTTACACTTGTTATTAACTATATATCTGTATGCTCAACTTATGGTTAAGCATATTCCAAGAGCTAAAATGACTATGCATTTTTAGTTTCTTGATTAATTTCCGCTTCAGTACCGGGGATGGATGATAAGATATTCCAGAAAATCTTGCATGTGAAATCGTACGACCTTTGGCATTTAAAAGTAAATCATTATCTTTCTTTTTTTAAAAAAAAGAATAAGAATTACAAGAGGACACTTAATTTTTGGTTAAAAAGAAAAGAAAATTGCAATAAACCTTATGCTTCCTTTATAAAACTAGAATCATAGAGCTTTAAAAAGATCATATCAACATCCAACTTTAGAAAAAGTTGTAAAAACCACTCAAACTTTGCCAGCATGGTATCCTTTTCGTTGGTCCAGATTACTCTACAATCTACATTATCGATATGGGTCAAGATTAACCAAAATAATCAATACGGGTCAGTCAAGATTACACTTTTTTTAACAGCGTTTGGAATTGTCCCCGTTACCCAAGTAAGCCTTGTTGAGACGTGATGTCAACCATCAAGAAGGAAACCATCACTGTGGGAAAACCCATTGAGTCAGGCTTCAGATATCCCAAACCTTAACCATCACCCCATGCTATTGGACCAAAAGGTCAACGGCGGGTCAAGATTACTCAAAATAACCAATATGGGTCAAGATTATCCTAAACAACCAACCTGAGTCATAATTACCAAAATAACCAACATGGGTCATGATTACCCTTCCTAATAATCAATCAATATGAGTGAATATTACCAAAACAACCAATATCATAATATAAAAACTAGTCAAGATTACCTTATAAACAACCAAGATTGGCTTAAATAAAATAATAAGGGTCAAGACGGGTTGGTGTAAAAATGAAATCATCAAAATTCTCAAGAAACAAAAAAAAAGCATATTATTATATATATTCTAAAAGTTAAACTGACCTTGCATAGTTCTAAAGCCATGAATCTCTGAACCCACAAGCTGTGAAGGTACAGCAAGCTCCATAACCTCAAACAAACAAACAGTACCAAATTCAGTGAAGAAGATATTATTGATCCTGGTATTATCAAGAGGTGAGCTAGCCAGCAATAATTAATTTGAAGAGAAAATAAATACAAGGACCAATAATAATAATAATAAAGCAGAGTGTGGGGCCAGTAAGGCGTCAACTCTGCTGGCTTTTCTAGTTTTGTTTAGACTTGCTTTTGGTGTGAACTCAATTTTGTGTTTTTTATGTGTGAAAAATGTTATATTCGTGGTACTTTGAATCTGTATTCAAAGGTTGCTATCTGTGTTTTAAGTTACAGAAGTTGGCTTACCCACGATCTCATATGCAAAATCCAAACGGTTCAGATAAAACGGATTAAATAACAAAAATTACAACAAAACCTCTTTGTAACCTTCAATCGGATCTTTACGAACATTTTTATAATAAAGACCAAGTTATTCAGGTCATCGGAATCCTAAAACCGCCATCGAAGTCAATTGGTGTTCATGTTGAGTTTTCCAACGAAAAATGTGAGTTTTCCGGCCAAAAACGTTTTTCTTGCAACTCGTAGTTAACAACGTTAAGGTTTTGCTAGTCGCAGACCGTTGTAAACAAATACACCCTTAGTTTAGACTGTTATTTGCCAATAGGGCATAGTTGGATTTATTTAAAACCAATTTTCCAAAGATGATTAATACCTTTGACGAGATAATCTTGGCGCTTAAAGTATGAGTTTAAGTCATATTATGTTTAAAAAGTTAATTCGTATAAATAGATGGTAGGGGATATATAATTAGTGTGTCACGAATTATAATAAAAGATATAGTCAGTCTTGGTTGAGATTAAAATCCGTACTGGTGCTCTTGGACCTGATTTCCAACCGAATTGTCATTTTTATTTTTTCTTCTCTTCTCAAGTTGATTAAATAGCTATATATACACTAGACATGCCATTTTTAACAATCTTTCATTAAATAGTTATATACACACTAGAAATGTCATTTTTAACGATCTTTCTTCCTCTTGTCAAGTTTGTATTTTATTGAATTTTGAATCTCTATATTGAGATGTATATGTTTGCATAGATGCTATCGTATTACGTATTATATTTTTGGTTGATGGCACATGAATCATGATACGATACAGTCTTCTAGTTTTACCATCGAGAAATTTTTATGTGATCATTGTTTGTACTTCATATTCTTAAGTGTAAAGTATTAATGGAATTCTAGTTATTTTGGCTAAAACTGATGAACATTTGAAGACTTAAGGATGGTGACATCAGTAAAAAGTATCCGGATTTCTCACTAGTAAGTTTTAACTTTATAAGTTTATAAGGTGCAACCTCTTATAAAGTTATTTGTAGATGAATAGCACAAAGTTTGCGATCTAGTGTGACATTTAGTTGTATAATGTGCTTTTAAATGAAACAATATAGTTATTTGTTAAAGCTAAAAACATAAGTGTAAGGTCCCACTTGCTTTATTTCGTTGTCAGATTATTCATCAGTCCTATGCGTTTGGGGACATTTTAGTAGGTGAAAAGTCGATGACAATGTATACTTTTTGTAATCAATTATCTAAAAGAGAAAGAAACAATAACAATGTACCATTCAAAGTTCAAACACAAAGTCCAAAGCTCTAGAGAAGCACAAATTCAATTGTCTTGAACCATGATTATGTATTGTGTAGTGGTTTCTGCAAACACGGGTTGTCCAAAATTCTCGAACTTGATTAAACTAATCCAAACCTAAATAATTAGGTTTGGGGTAAATAGGGTTAAAGATTACTAATCGGGTTATTCAAGTTAACCTACTTAACCCATATTATTATTAGGTTCGGCTTTCGGATTCATGTTTGATAAAAAATCGGGTTTCGAGTTAACTCGAATAACCTGATTAATAGTTAAGCAACCCAACTGATATATTCTTTTAGCTTTTGTATATATTCAGACGATATTTTTTTTTGGGATATTGGTTTTTAATACTCCCAACTTTCACTTGTTAGATGATAATACTCTCAACTTTCACTTTAATACCCACCACTTCCAACTTTGACCTCATTTGTTTCTGGCACTTTCGGCCTTAACGGACCCTATCTCCCTTAGTTTTCTTACCAACGTGGCTTTTTAACACACGTGGCATGCTTATGTGGAAATTAAATACATCTTAAAAGAAACTAATTCCATATATATATATACCACCTATGGTTGGCCACCACCATCTCCAATCGTCTTCTCCGGCAAGATTATCGTATGCGTCTTGTGTTACTTATTTTTAAGATTATAATCATCTAATCCCCTAGACCAGTTGGCTAAGGTGATGCGTATTAAGATTGGAAGTGGTCGGGGGTGCGGGTTCGAGCCACCCCCAGCCCGCCTTTTTAGCTATTTTTTTGTTTTATCCATTTAATTTATTACATTAACATAATTGGTTATTTAAACTATATTATAAATACCCTAACTAATCAATATTTTATAAACCGACATTTTAACCAATTTCGTTTCCGAATCCTCGTTAAAAACTATATATATACACATATATTTGTATGTGTGTGTATGTACGAATATGTATTAAGTATTGAAAAAAATGGCTTTTATATAGTTTTAATATAAAATATATATTTAATATAATCTTGTACATTAACGTATTAAAAATATAGTTTAGGTATTTTTATAGAAGATCATATTATTGTTATTTATTTATTTATTTATTTATTTACAATACTAATATAAAAGAGACCTTTATAAATAATAAAAATATATATAAATACATTAAACGTATTTTTAGATTGAAATGAACAAATCCCTTTATATAAACTATAAAATCTTTATAGTTATTTATTTAAATATTTTTATGTATTTTATATGATTAAAATCATAATATTTGTGTTGGAACCTTGATAAATTAAAGTAATAATTCAAAATAATAAATTAATAATAATTATTTGTAATATTTAACTTTCGCAAGAACCCTCGATCATTTAATCCTAAACCTCTATCTAGTTTTAGATTTGTTATTGAATTTATATTTATTTTCCACAATTATTCCTTATTAGGATATCTCGTCGATAATTCTTGAAGAGCGTGATTCATCGTTTTCTTATTTAACCTTTCCTGTTTTGTTTAATTGCTAAGGTGAGTATCTCACTCCCCTCTTTTAACTCATTTTTTTTACGGTTTTGGAAACATATGTGTTTCTAAATATTTTATTACTATTTAATCCTCAACTGCAACTGTTAATCATGAGTGTATACAATTTATGCCTAATGTGTTATATGTTTATTTGCCTATTTGGTTGTGTCGTCGTATTAGTCATCGCCCAGTGTATCTGGCATCGTGCGTATCTACAACTTATTTACTTTCTTATGTAGTAGCCATCGCCCAGTGTATATGGCATCGTGCGTATCTACAACTTATTTACTTACTTATGTAGTAGTCATTGCATAGTTCATCTTGCATCGAGCGTATCTACAACTTTTACTTGCACATTGGTTAAATTGCTTATATCATTTGACGTAGTTTGCACTTTTATTTATCATTATATATTCACAAAATATGGTGTTTTACTTACTCAACCTCGTGTTGACAAAACCTGTTGTATTTTTGACGAATATGTAGGTTACCGCATGATATGATTATCAAGATTTGTTTGAAGAAACTTAGGGTGCATACTAGAGAAGAAGATACAATAATCAAATTTTGGATTTTGTTTTACTTGTTTTGATTCTAAATGATGTACTTTGTTTACTTTGATGTATATGATTAATTAAATAAATTTAATAGATATTGTCACCTTTAATATTGCATGATAGTACCTTGAGAGCTATGAGCAATCAACTCATGCCCGACATTTCCGCCTTAGGTTGGGGTGTAACACGAAACCCCCACAACAACCAGAAACACAACCATCTTCATCTTTCTTTCTCCCCCTCTAAAATCGATCACAACTGCCGCAAGAACGGAACAAGATCTGAGATTTTGATTCGCCATAAGAACCTCAAAACCTTATCCACCATTTTTTGAGGTGTTACTGTATATCGGGGAAGTTTTTTTTACCGAATTTTAACCAAAATTTGAGGGTTCGTCTGATCGGAGATTGAGCCGTGAACTACGGAGCGGTTTTGGCGAGGCGTCTGGAGGCTGTTTGGTGTGGGGAGGATGGAACTTTTTGGATCCGATGATCTTGTTATGTGAAGTGGAGGTGGGTGGTGGCAATGGAGATGGTTGGAGCAGATGCAGTGGCTAGTCGTGGTGGCCAATGGTGTAGTGGTGTGGTGGTGGTTCAAGTGATTTGCCAATCCAAGGGTTAAAGAATAAAAGTAAAAAGGGGTTAAAGAATAATGATTAGGAATTACATTAACGGAGTGATCTACCACATCACATGCTACATTAGTAAAAGCATGCTATGTTATAAAAAAACTAACGAAGTTAGGGTCTGTTAAGTTCGGGAGTGATAGAAGAAAAGAAGTTACAAGTTGAGAGTGATGAGTGACAGATCGTTAGTTGATAGTGTTATCAACCAGTGAGTGAAAGTTGGAAGTATTATAAACTAATATCCTTAACTTTTTGTATATATTTATTAGCTTTTGTATGTATTCAAGATTGGTTATATGTAGAGGTGGCAATATCAATGGGTTGGGTTGGATTTGTGTGATAGGTCAGAATGAGTTTGGGTCAAGATTGGTTTTAAAAATATAGGGTCATGATGGGTATAGATCAAGATGGGTAAATGTAACCCATCTTGACCCAAGTAAAGGTTAAAAAACAACGTGTTTCAAAGACCCCTAAAAAAATTAATAAAAAAGTAATAACTCAAAATATAAATCAAAAACGCAAAAAGTAAAAAAAAAACTAAATTGTTTCCTCTTCGTTCTCGTTCGTTAAAAAAACCTTGCTTTTCTCGGTTCAGGTTCGGTTTTTTCGGTTCGGTTATGCTTTTTTTTCCTTTCGGTTTCAATGTTTTCGGTATTGATTTCTCGGTTTCTATTCGGTTTCGTGGGTTTTGTTTGAAATAAAATTGGATGAAGCTTGTTTAATTTAGTTCATTCAAACCGATAAACAAACTCATTCTAACCCATAACCAAAAGTCACTAGCATTTTTTCAACCCATCTTGACCTCTTTGGAAAATTACTTTGTTCCATCTTGACTCATTCCAATTTTAAAATTTATCCATATTGACCCAAAACAACCCATTTGGATATGTTTTGCCACTCCTAATTGTATGTATTCTACCCTTGTATAATTAGAAACATTATTTGCTCAGGTAGTCTCCAATCTATATATATTATTCTTTTGAGTAAAAAAAAAGGAGAATTATTATCGATGGGTTGAGTTATTTTACTAAGGCCGCAAAAATGAGAAATGTAAAAAGCTCTAATTAATTAGCATGTGTCAAGTGGGAACCAAATGAAAAGGGGTATAAAAGTAACAGTACATATTTTCTCTCTTAACAAGCAAGTCACATGTTAATTCCCCATCATTTTAATTTTTTTCATATAATATTTTTTTAAAAAAATTACCATAATAACAAACGTTTTTTTTATCTTTAATATGAGTATGACTTTACTATGAAAAAATTAAAACAAAAATTATGTGATTGTGTATTTTTGCTTACTATTGTGCATTTTTTCGTCATTGTATCTTTATGTTTGTAATTGTTTTTTTCGTCATTGTGTCTTTCAACTAATCATTGTGTTTTCTTTTTTAATTCTAGTAACACCGTTGTGTAATAATAATATGTAAATATAATGATAAAATAACAACAAATTATCTAATACGTAAAACACAAATATGAATACATATTACACAATAACCTTAAACATAAAACACAATGATGAATACATATAACACAATGACACGAACCGTAAGGCACAATGATGAATACATATAACACAATGACCTGAAATGTAAAACACAATGGAAACTACATATTACACAATGACTTGAACTTAATACTATTTTTCTCAAATTAAGTGAATGGCACATGTCAATCCAGAACAAAAGACCATTAACGTATTACACAATGACTACAACAACAAAAAAAAAGTAGAAAGACAAATGTTGAGCACAATGGCACAATGATGAACAAAAAGCCACAATGACGTACTCTTTGTTTTAATTTTTATCTTTAATATGAGTACCTATTGAAAACACAATGATCAAAATCTAGAACATAGTGCATAGAAAAACACAACTAAAAAGCACAATGAACAATTGATTGCACAATATAATAAAACTCACTATTTTTTTTTATATATAACAATATGATATTCATATTAAAGGTAAAAAAGACGTTTGTTATTATGGTAAAAAAATTTCTAAAAAGAATTACGTATGAAAAAGTTATAGACATTTTAAATGATGAAGGAATTGACATGTGTCTTGTATCTGGAGAGAGAATGTTATCATAAGTGGGTTATTATCTTCATGCATTTCTCATCAATTTATCTTCATGCATTTCTCATCAATTTTTATTATTAAATTAATCTTTATCATACAAATTTAATATCAATAGCAAAATCTTTCTCACCCTTCTCATTTTTGTTGCCATTTGTATTTTAATATTATCCTATTATCGATTAACATGAGTTTTCTTATTGTAACGGGAAAAACCACTGAAACTTTTTTAGATTTGGTTAAAGTTGTTGTCAATTTTCATGTTTTTTTAAGGATAATTGTGTTGTGACATGTTTACAAGAATGCACCCCATCATTTAAAAAAAGAAATTCAAAAAAATTGTAACCCAATAATTTATTACAACTCGACTAACCCGAACCTTAATAGGATCTAGTTACGTGTTAGTTTTTTTAATTTAAACTAATCCAAATAACTCGACCCAGTTAACTCAAAACCTGATTGGGTTAACTCGATTAACACCCATAGACTACAAATGATGACAATTATAATTGAAAAGACAAATTGTCATAAGAAGTTATTTGTCTTACTAGTTTGAGGCCCGTGTATTACATGGGTAATTGTTGAAAGTTTTATACTCTAACCATTAAGTGAAATTCAATCAACAACATGATTATATACCGGTAATACAATTACAATCTACATTAAAATTACATAACTAAGATTACACAAGTATGTTACAAATAAGTAAAGCCTTCCCTGTACACTACATTTGTGGTTGTATTGGTCGGTAACATTGTTTATCAAAATCAAAATCTTTAGTTAATGTCTGCTTGTAACTCTTGATAAGGGTTAATATAGTGTGCTTATAACTCTTATGTGTGACAAGTAAGGTTCTTCAAGTACATACCAATCCTAGATAAATGATAATGTATCCATGAAACTAACAAAAAAAGATTTCCATACACATAAAATATCATATGTTTAATCAATTAATATGATGTCATTTGAGATCATATGCTCATGTTTATCCAAAAATCATGAGTATCCCAAAAACCAGATTACTTAAACTTTGATAAGATAATCATCTTTAAAATTTAAAATTGATTGATCATGATAAATTTGTTGTGATTAATATTCTGTGCATGACAAATTTTTAATTGATTTTATATTTTACAATTAACAATTGTATAATCAAGCAACATATAAAACCAAAAATTAAAATATAACAAAATGATTTGTTTCATTTCATATGAATGTAATTACCAGAAAAATGACAAAGACATACTAACCTTAAAACATGTTCAAATAACAATGATTATTCTAAGTTAGCAGAATATTAGAAGATTTAAAGTTGTATAAAGTGAATGTAGTGATTCTTATTTATAATACTTGAAAGTATTGGATTAGGAAGGTTTTAATTTTGAATATTAATCTCGTGTTATTAGTTAATATTACACGAAGTTGTAGGAATATTTAACATAATCGATATATATATATATATATATATATATATATATATATATATACATATAGTGAAAAGATCCAATACACTAATGCTTATCGTACAAATACGTACGCGAATTCCGTTTTTCACGAATCGATCCATGAAATCACATCCAAACATCTCGGAATCGTCAATACATATCCAATCAATCATTGCTTCACCGAAAAAAACAGTTTTGGATGGTTAATCGATCAATTTTTCACTTTTTTTTCACAAAGACGGTTTT
The DNA here is from genome assembly GCF_021521415.1 of Bidens hawaiensis. Lineage (NCBI taxonomy): Eukaryota > Viridiplantae > Streptophyta > Magnoliopsida > Asterales > Asteraceae > Bidens > Bidens hawaiensis. The sequence continues at coordinate 918,068 of NW_027491818.1, forward strand.
TGAGTGTTTAACGAGCGTTTAAGGTTTTGTGAGCGTTTTCTGAGCGTTTTAGGTTTTTGCCTTTGTTTTTTGCCTTTAAGCATCTCGCGTACCTACCGCACGTTAAGCATTAGCGTACAGTAACTGCACCCTACATATATATATATACTTTACAACTTATAGAAAAAAAAAGAAGAAGCCAAGATTTCAGATTTTATAGAAACATGGTAAATGACTTTGTAACTGGATTAACTATCTTTTTTAAACTAATGTGAAAATGGAATATCCTTGAAATATAATGAGAAGCATGATTAAGTTACAAATAAAAAAAATATACAAATAAAAGTATTATATATTTCTATTAATGCACATTATAATTAAGATGTGAATCTTAATGAATTTTTATAAATTTTAATAATAAATGTTATAAGTGTAATTCCTTTTTTTTTAAATTTGTGTATAACTTTACTATTTTAAATATAAACCATAATAAACACTTTAATTTTGTACCAACCAACAGGTAAAACTAACATAACCCCAGTTCGTTGTATTTGTATAAAAATAAAATTAATAAGTTAATTTAATATTGAAATTATGTAAATAACTGATGAAACTGGTATATAAATTTCAATATCCTCAATGATTTTGAAAAACGAAAATAGTGGAATGAAATTGAAACAATTTTTTTGGTTTAACATTTTGAATGATTTTAGTTAAGTAATTTGTCTTATAAGACATATTAAATTAAATATATTTAAATGTATAAAAAGTTATAAATCAAGCCATAAAATATATATTTCTTAAACATTTTGGTCTGATTTATGAAAAATAATGAAAATTAAATTAATATTCATATTTCTAAAACCCTTTATACTACACAAATAATGTCATATAAATAAATGATAAATAGTTCATATAGTACAATGTTAAACATATGGATTATAATTATAATGTTCAAGATATATATAATAGGTATCTCCATATTTGCAATATTTATACAAAATGTTTGGATCAAATTAAGAAAAATACATATTTTTCTGAGCTTAAATGCGCATGAGTGTCACACCCCGACTTAGGGCCTACGCGTGTGACCACAAGTTGGTATGTGACACCCGGTAATTTTTCACACTCTAATGTATATATTTGATTTAAAATACGTAATATTTATATAATTTATATGAGGTATAAACCATAGTATACTTGAAATGTGAACGAGAACAGTCGTTATGCCTATAGGATCGTATAAAGAGCCGATGAGAACGGCTATATGATAAAGACAGCCCAGTAATAGTCAGAGGTGACAAACATATCAAGCTAAATATATACCTATGATCCAATATAATGGGTAATGGTAAGACTTTGCCCAATAATGTCCTAATTCCCTAATTAGGACCGAAACGTCAAAAACGTTTAAATAATGGAATATAGTCGCCGAACCGGCCAAATTAATGACACATTATACAGTGAGACGATCAAGATATGAAACTATGAAGTGTTTAAAGGTATACTAGTCGGAATAATATGAAGATAATAATTTAAACAATCCATGAAAGATTACAATATGGAGCACTATTTAACCGAATATAACTCCGGGCTAAATTTAAATATACATCATACCGGGAACCGAAATAAATACCGGGTTCCATACCATCTATAATACTTTATAGGTGACCAAATAAATTAAGAGAAGCTCATAATACCCAAGTCCAATATAATTCCCATAACTCGTTCATTCGATAAACTACTCGTCCTAACCTATCCATTTAAGACCCGAACCAAGATTGAACTTAGCACTACATTTGGACAACCAATATATTTATTAAATGACCATAATACCCTCCCTTTGCAGCCCAAAGCCGAACCCCAACTTTTCCCATTCGGTTATAACACAAGACAAAACACCATTACATACATCCATGTATTAACATATTCATCATCATCCATAGCATCATCCATCTAACTATCATCATCACCAACATTATCATGACCTTGGAAATTTGCAAGCCACCAAAAAGTCTCCAAAAAGCCTTCCAAGAGCCGGCCTCCCATTCCCCTCCCAAATAAACAACAATTTACACCAAGCCTTGACTACTATTGCACTTGAATGAGTGATTTGCCACCCTTAATTCATGGGATTGTGATTCCCCAATTTAAGGGATTATGTTTCCATCCTCCACTCTATATATACTCTAGCTTTCTTGATCAAAAATCACCACCCAAACTCAAGAAACTTAACTCCAAAAACAACCCCTTCCTCTCTCGGCCGAAGGCAGCAGCAGTGCACCACCACAGCCGCCTCTTTGCAACCTGTTTTCTCTATAATTCTACTATTAACATCTTGAACCCTATATATCGTTGGAAAGCTAGAAGAAATCCTTAAACCGTGGTAGAAAGCCTTGAACAGATCTCTGCCCGGAAAACTCGGTAAGAAGCTTTGAACCTTCGAAGGTCACTACTGGAAACTGCATTTTCCAGCAGTACCCCCCTCTCTTCTTTTGTTCATATCTCACAAACCACTTGGTATTTTTGGGTGATTCTTGTTTAGGAATCCAAGGAAAGTCGCAAGGATCACGAAACACCTTTTGAACATCCGCATTAGGTAAGCCGAAAACTCGAGTTGTAACAGTTTATGGTGGCTGGAAAAACACAGATTCTGTCCAGCCACGGTTTCATCATTTTACTTGACCCTAGTTCACCTATTTCATGTTATTTAAACATAATGTAGACCCTCAACATCGTGATTAACGTCAAGGAACTTGGATCTCGCCTTAAACCCGCTCAAGAACGCCTCAAAAACCGACATTCCCAAGGTACTAATGCCATGTAATGTTTAGTAGAAAAACATGGACTAAGCCTAAGATACATATACATAATGAGGTGATGAATCATGAACATAAACTTGAAGTGTGTTAAAATGACATATAATGAGGAGTAAATCATGTTGGGTAAAAATTACAAGTGTTAAAAGGGTGTTTAAGGAAGGTTAAGGTTAATAGAACACTTAGTTAAGATCTTGAGTAATAAAACCCACTTATAAATAAACAAGATAATATAAATGTAAAGACGGAATCTTGGTTATGTTAAACTTTAAAAAGGGTATATAACTAACGTATTAAAAACCGTATCGGGTGTAGTATGAGAATAAATAATTTTACTATCATAAAGGTAAAAATAATAATAGTAATAATAATAGTAATAATAATAATAATAAAAGTAACAAAAATAATAAGAGAAACGACTACTGGGAAATCGGATACTAAAATATATATAAAAGTGCAATCCTTTGCACGGAGGATACATGGATATAATGGCTTTAAAACAAATAGATATATATATAAATACACTCGTATAATCCTATGAATACACGGGGAATACGTGTAAGATATATATAAGTAAATGTAAATATACAATATTGTATGGGTCAAGGATAATGGTAAAAGCATGTAGTATAATTATAAGATATAAAAAGAATATTAATAATACTTATAATATATACATAACAAAATAAGTATACAAGTCATACACATATATTCCTATATATGTGCAACAAATATAAAATACGGGTTTTTGTGATGGACATTGCGAGTAACTGGAAGGGTGGAGGTGCCGGTAGTCGGGACGTCCTGTCTAGGCTGGTAAACGAATATATCATAGATGGGCCCGTTACCTACCTGGGGACTAACGATGAGAGCACCAAAACCTATTAGGCTAAAGCATGTCACGAACGTCATGATTACCGACGAATAATTTGTATCGAGCATTCCCTAATGCTCGGAGGATATATATATAAAGAGGATATAACGGATATACATAACAAGTATAAGACGTTGTCTAACGTCCGTAACGCTAATGTATAAAAAGTATACATATATACCGTCACCTCATAAATATGTATCGGGCTAAGTATTAATAGTTATATATTATGTACTGAAGTGCATACGTATACGATATAATACAGGAAACTCGCCAAGTATAACGGAACATTATTCCTCATTTAAGGTGAGTCTCACAGCCCCTATTTTCACTATTTTCACTATGTTTTAAACTGTTTTCGGGCCGAGGGACACGTGTTTAAATATGTTTTATCATGGTGTATATCTTGATTTACAATGTGCGTGTACATGAGATATTTGGCGCGCTCATGGTACATAAAGTCCCCGGTATATATTGTAACCATAAACTATAGGCAACTATAGCCGAGGAACTCTACGGGTAGTACTACTGGTCTGACCAACCCACTCGTAAGTGGTCGCGCCACTTTATAAGACGGGTGCTTAGTTTTCCGATTTATTTATTCCCTCGTGGACTCGTGGGATGTTATGTGGGGCTTTATGGTGTATATATATAGTCAAGGAATGGTTACGAACTCATGTATTCACGTTACACTGCAAGTCATGGATACTGCATTCATGACGTTATGAGAATTATATTATAAAGCATTTTATCGAGTCACAAAACTTGTGAACTCACTCAGTTTATACTGATTAAATTATTTTACGTGTCTTTCAGGTATTTAGCTACGTGGAGAGGTCACGGTGTCTCACTACGGTTTTATGTTTAACTATGGAAATTTCATGTATGAGGATTTTATATTTTGGAGTTTTCACGGTTATATCTCCCTTCGGCAGGACATAACTGTGAAATCTCAATATGTTATATGTAAACTTTTTTTATGGATATTTTTGTAAAACTTATATTATGAATGAAATCCTCATGTATTTTATCATATAGTTGTTGCTTAACCGCGCTCTCGAAAAACCTTTCATGAGTCGCACACCGGTTGTTTCCGCCTATGGACCGGGTGTGACATGGTACCTGTTTTGTAAATACATCAGAGTTGCGGTTTATTTTAGCGAAAGACTTTGGTTGAATAAAATATTATTTTATTTGAAAAACTTCTCGGATAATAAATACCCGGTGTTTGATTTATAAAGCTTGTTGAAATACCGTTTGCAATATTTTAATAATTAAAAACTGAGCCATCATTACCTTGCAAGCATCTAACTCCATGAATGTCTCGCTACCTGTACTAATCTGTTTTCCCTGAAATGTGGGGAAAATTACGTCAGCTAAATGCTGGTGAACACGTATGACTCTATAAAACATTTGAATGATATTACAATTCAAATATAGTTTTCTCGACAAGCTCAGCGGAAGTATTTCTACGGTATATGTACCACTGCCCTATACACATAACGGCATTCTCCGACCCATAAGGGCCTGAACCGAGAACTAGTCATGACCGTTTAGTCCGCGACTACCTCGCCTTGATTGATTGATTGATTGGACTTTAACAATTATGTTTGGATCCAGACACATGCATATTCGGTCTGAGTTGATTTTATTCTCTATTTTGTATTACAACGTTTTAGAGATAATGTAATCTCATGAAATCATTGACTGACTCTTTAAGACAAACACCCGTTCATCTTATCGAGTATAAATATGTTTTGATTGATTGAAAAGGTTAACTTATTCACGTTATATAAAAAGGTTGAACGTATTCACGTTATAAAAGGTTTGAACGTATTCACATGTGATTGTCTGTTCTGAATGATATGGTGATTTCGTTTGAAACCTTGACTGTGAATGAATGATTGATTGACTGAGTGATTGATTAACTGATTGATTGACCTATAATAAAATAGGTATATAAATATTCGAATCATCATTTGATCCGGCTATAGACCTTTAGTCTAGTTTTGATAGCTTTAAACCTTGATTGATTCATTTGTTTGAATAAAATATTTAGACCTGTAGTCTTTCTATTTATTAACTAATCATATGCTGAGTTTCTTCTTCATGAAGAAACATCTATAATCTGTTTCTTCTTCAAGAAGAAACATTCATTGACTGCTAGCTTTGAATGTAAAATCTTATGTTTCTTAACTATGAAGAAACAATGTTTTAGCTATATTCCTTGTATATGAAATGCTACGTTTCTAAATCGTGAAGAAACTATATTCTGACTATATTCTTATGAATGAAAAATTATGAGTTTCTTAATTGTAAAGAAACATTACTAACATCCTTTGTATGTTTAAAGCTTATGTAAACATAAATGATCAAGGTTGGGCTATACCCTCGACTATGGTCTAAGCCATAAAATATAATAAAATAATGACTTAGGCAGAAGTCCAACCTTACATGGGTATTCTAAGTTCTTATTACTAAGATTGATTGAGCAGCACTTCCACTCTCTTATCGCGTTCTATAGCTTAGACTGTCGGAACCTCAGAGCTTGGCACACACTATGATACTTGGCACGCAAAACGAGGATACATATGATGGCCGTCGTGTCGTGCACGTACTTCGAGATAGAATGTCGGGTTATTTTTGGGTGGCACACATTTCGAGGTATCGTCGGTAAATGGCACGGATTACGAGGCGGCGATTGTCGGGTCGGGGCACGGAAACCGAGGTAGTGACAGAAAATATTCAAGTGAGAGAAAGAATTTTGTGTGAGAAGTGAATGAGCCGTGAGCCTCCTTTTATAGGCTGGTTTCGCAACCCATCGTGATACGCGATGGGCCTTTTCTTTACCTGCGTCGCGTATCGCGACACCCCCTTTCCTGAGATCATGTCACGTGTCGCCACGTGGCCTGCCATGCTGCCACGTGTCACCTGGGTGTGAAACGTGTCCCTGAGTCATCACGAACCATCGCGATCGCGATGGCCGTGTTCTTGGACTCATCGTGTACGCGATGGGTCCCTGAATACTATTTTTCATTTTTAGTCCCTTAACTTTAGTAGCTTGTCATGTCTGGGTCTAACTCCCTGATGTCCAAAAATACTAAGGCGGCTCTCAAGCGGCTCGTGGCGATGCGAAGTGCGCCATCAAAGCGCCATATTGCGCCCATCGTCCTTCGCCCGTGCCCGTGCTCGTGCGCGTCGGGTGCTTCGCACCCTCCGCTAGGACCACTGGGTGCATGCTAGGCATAAAAGAATATTACTATGGAATTTTATCTCTTTATAAAGAGCTTCCAAATCTTTACCACATTCCATGTGGGATAGATTTTAACTTCTTTATTTATACTCATGTGGAATGCTTTCACTTTCTTAGATCTTTCAATGTGGGATGTAATTTCCTATTCCATATCCTTAACATGAGATGACTTTATTTATGGGATATTTTTATTTCCTTGTAGAATGTTTATATTTTCTTTATTTAAATTTTCTTATTACTTATTTTAGAGAAAAATTTTGATCCTTCAACTTAATTAAGTTGTCAAATTTGGACCAAAATTTTGAGGATGTTACAATGAGAAAATTTTTAAGTCCAAATTTGAAATCAATCTTATATAAAAAATTATGCAATAATGCTCGAATCCCAGTTTAAAAATAATTTGTTGTTTCCATACAAATCCAAATTCTTCGACAATGATGCACCTTTATCTCCATTAATTTGTAATTATTCATGACTTTAAAATTTTATTCTAACAGGTCTGCAACTTCAGTTTTGATATTTCCTCATTTCATAATTAATGTTAACGTATGAATCGGTTAGGATTTACATTTAATAAAAATTGAATTCACATATTGAAATGACTTCAAAGATAAGGACCATATATTGAAATGAATTACAAAATAAGTTGATGATGGCTAAGAGATTAACAAGTGACAAAAATGAGTTATCTTTTATTAGAATAGATAGATGTTTATTTGAAAATTGAAACAAAATTAATATAGTGTTTTTTTATATATATTATTTTTTTTCTATAATTTTATAGAAGGAAGAATTTCGAAACCTTAAAAACTTATTAAATATCATATGTATAATAATATATACCCTGTTAAAATATTTTGACATTTAATGACAATTTTCTTTTTCAAACATATTATGTTCTAACCTTTCTACATTAGTTTTCAATAAGTCGATTGGTTTTATAGAGGTGTTTGTGCGCATTATGACACGAAAATCTCATTCGATAACCCACAGTGTGTCCATGGTAAAACCATTAACTAAGATTCGATTATACGTGTATAATACAAAAGGCTAGCTGGTACGTTGAGATATCCGCTTTGGGCTTTCTTACTGATTATGATAAACTTATGAATACCCAGTTGATGACGATTGAGAGAAGAGGTGCACAAAAAACCCGAACCCGGAACCGGACACGAAAAAAACTCGGAACCGGCTTTTTTATACCCGAACTCGTACTCGACCCTACCCGTAGGGTACGGATAGGGTATGCAATTTAGTACCAAAACCCGTACCCAAACCGGACCCGATTTGTACATGGTAATTCCCGAAAGCCCGAACCGGTTCGATACCCGAAGCCGGGTTTTTCCAATACCCAAAACCGGGGTTTTCAAATACCCGATCTATACCCGAAATTACCCAAAAAATTACCTGAAAAATACCCCTAAAAATTCCAATATATACCCGAATAATACTCGAAAATATGGTTTTTTCAATACCCGGAAATAGGGTATACAAATACCCGGTTCTATACCCGACCCGACCCCGATACATATGGTATGGTTTTTAAAGGCAATACTCGGACCCGAACCCGACCCGGATATTGCTAATACCTGATTTTTCAATACCCGCTCATACCCGAACCCGAATCAATACCCGAATCCGGGTTTTTCTAATACCTTATTTGTGCACCTCTAATCGAGAGGCCATCTTTTAAGCATATATCAATTTAAGCACTAAGATGGAACCCGGAATAAAATAGGCTCGCTACTTCACTAGATCTTCACCAAGATTCGGTTCTCTTTAATCTTAAGAAGTAGACATTACCATTACCAATATATGTAAAAGGAAACTTTGGTGACCCTGAAACATAATTGGTCCACTTGGCAGTGTGTCATCGGGCCAAGTTTTTTACTTTTTTGTTTTTTTGTTTGTTTTGCCTTTTGTTTTAAAGTTTAATAATTATTTATATGAATGATTTTTGTTATGTTTTTATACGTATTATTAATAGTTTTGATACGGACATACCGTAACGAACATAAAGAAACTGACCTAATTTACATATACTTACCGCATTTTGTTTTAGTCACAGTACCATAACGAACGTAATGAATACTGACCGAATGCCAATTCTTATTTTAGTTCCAGTTTCTTAACAAAACGTGAAAAAAACCAACTGAATTTGCATAGACTCACCGCCAGGGATCAACAACACTCGTGTTTTACCAATGCTCGAGTTTTACAGACCGACGTCACCCCATTGGTCCATCACAAATTTTTATAATTTTTTGTTCTGGTTTCCGTGCAGTAACACACGTAACAGAAACTGACCGAATTCATATCAATTTACCGCATTAACACTTAGGACTGACAATGCTTGTGTTTTACTAATGTCTGAATTTACCGACTTGTCTGGCGCGTTGCGTAGGGTAAAATCCTAGTTAAATACATATAGCATTTGTTGTAAAAAAAATATAAATATTGTGTTTAGGAGGTTGATAGGTTGTAATTGGAGAGACATCAAGACATTTTCTTAAAAGGGGTAAAATGATAATTATCTTTATCTATAATTATATATATAAGAATTTGAAAGGTTTGTAAGCATAACGAGTTATACATTGTGCATTAAGTTTTTTTTTTCTAATTTTCTCTTATATTTTTTATTCTATACTTTTCATATTCCATCTTTAGTTCATATCCTTTTTTTTTACAAGTTTGTCACAAAATATGTTTCATTTTTAATTTCAACAATTTTCTACTTTCAACATTGTTCTCTAATATTTTTCATGTTTTACGAAATTCTCATTTAACGTTTTAGTCCAAATTTTGCAAATTTACACGTTGTAACACGCATGTGTTGTTCAACGTTCTTATTTCCATCTTCCCCATTCAACTTTTTGGTCATAAGACGACTTAGTTATTATTTTTTGTGTCTTACTTTTCGGTCTATTTTTCACGTGTTAACAAGCCGCAACAAATGGCCGTGATTGGACGTTTTTAGGTCTACTTTTCGTTCGGTTTAACAGTCCCACCACAAAGCACGGGTCCAACGCCCCCCGCCCATCAACACACGGGTTCGATAAATGTTTCAAGGTTACATTTTTAATGGTTTTCTCCCCCACCACAATGCGATGGGGCTTAATACTAGTTAATGAATAAATAAAAAAATGGTTTAATGAATAGATAAAAAGGGGTAAAAGCCAACCGTTGATAAACCCAAGTGTTGTCGGCTCGGGCGTTAAGGCAGCGAATCGACGCAACTTCAGACATAAACGGTTACGCTTGTTACAGTATAGACATCGTTGTTAAAACTTGAGCGTTAAAACCCAAAAAATAAATTCGTCAGAGTAACATATAAAAAATCAACATATGAACAAATAAAATATTCGACGATTATTTGTTCGGTGAACATCAAGCGGTAATATCGATGTTTATTATTAAAATATTTAGCAGTGGGATAATTCATCAGAATCGTAGTTAGAAAAAATCATATCGTGTAAAAACACCATGATTATTATTTCATAAAATGGAAATAAAACTCATATTTACACAAACATAAGTTTTATAGAGATAAATCTTAAATTACAAAACATATTTCTATATTATGTGACAAGCCACTTATTTAAGCTGGAAGCCCGTAGACATCATTCATGTCTCTAACAAGTCACCTATACATGCTTAAAAATATTTGATCAGCAAGAAATACCGGTGAGTACATTCATTTTGTAAATGACACATTTTACAGTTACAACATTAAGCTGTTTTTATATCTGTCTGTTTACAAATTACTGGACACTTGTCACTTGACCGTATCTTTAACTATGGTCATATTACTTATTGACTAACATTTGTCCAATAATTAACGTGTAATAACCCTTTAAGCAAGCATTGTATACAAAAACCCACAATACCAGTAGTAACCATCCCCTAAGTCTACAAAGACTTAGGTTCTATTTGTTTTTGCTTAGAAAGTCTGCAATGGACTTGTGTTTGCGGGCAGGTAAACATAAGTTTCTGAAAACAGTTTGTTTTGTTTTTTTTAAATACCTGAAAAGTGATTTTATGGTCTTAAAAAATAAACTAATATCTAACTTCTTCAAACTATTTCACACCTTACCGACACCCACTGTCCACCACCACCACCACCACTGTCCACCACGCACCACCCATCGTCCGCCTCACCACCATCCATCACCCACCCACCGTCCATCAACACCACCACTCATCGTTGGCCACCACCACGTCCACTACCATAACCACCACCGTTGATCACCACCACCGTCGACCACCACTGTCCATCACCACCAATCACCATTCTCCACCACAACCGTTCACCACCTACCACCATCGTCTACCACCAATCGTCCACCACCACCGTCCATAACCACTATCACCATCCTCCATCACCAACCAATACCACAGTTTGTACACTACCATCAATTATTTTTGTAATCTACCGAAGTTAAAAAAAATAAACAGACTTCTCTTTTTGAAGACTACAGATGTTTGGTCTACATCTTAGCTGTTGTGTGTATTTTCAGATGTAAAATGTATGCTGTCTGCAGATCACATCTGTAGACATTTGGAGACATCTACATACATTTTACCTTTGTAAAAAAACAAAAAGCACATTAATCACCGTAATGTAATTAAAACCTTTTGAAAATATTTTGAAGCATTTAGCTATCTATCATGAGTTTAATGAGTTTTAAAATCGTCATGATAGTATTGGAAAACTAGTTGTCTCACACAAATGTGAGTTGTATAAAAACTCGAATGTCTCACCTTGAAAGTTTACAAACAAATAGCTTATTGGAGCACCTACTTAAATACAATGTATTATATCTAGATTAGTATAAACTGATAATCAAAACGATAATCACGAGATTAGAAACTTTACACAATGACACGAAGTCTTACCTTATTCAGGCAGGGCTGAGTTTTTGGATTCATTTACAAAGCTTCTTTCGATCGTTTTTGTTACGACTACACAAGGGTATTACCAACACTCTTGATATATGAAAGTGAGAGAGATGTGAGATTTTTGGACGAAAAGTGAAGGTCTGATATACCTCCCTTTTATAGTTGAATTCTTGTCTAGCCGCATAGCGCGACGAGCCTATAGCTTCGTCGAGTCAGCACTAGCTATGCCACGTTGCAGGCAACGTGTCATGGTTGCGTATACTCCACTTCTCGTATCGCGATGGGTCAACTAGGAACCCATCGCGTAGCGCGATGAACATAAAAACTTTTCTGGATAATTACAAGTCATCGCGTATCGCGACGAGCTGTGTAGTTGTCTTTCGTGTAGCGCGACCACTAAAAGTACTAAGGCGGCTCGCGACAATGCAAAATGCGCCATCAAAGCCCAACATTGCGTCATCGCACTTCGTTCGTGCCCGTGCACGTCGGGGGCTTCGCACCCTTGCTAGGATTACTGAGAGTGTCTTGTCATATAAGAATACTATAATGTGAGATCTCTTCCTTATAAAGGGCTTACAAGTTTTGTAATCTAGCAATGTGGGACTTGAACCTGCCTTCTTATTTATATCAAGGTGGAATGACTCCATTTTTCTTCCTCCAACAATGTGGGATGAAAACTCTCATATTCTACTCTTTATCTATTTTTTTGTTTGTAAGTTGTTATAGGACGGTGGTAAAGCCCAAACGTTGTCGGTCCCGGAGATTGAGGCGGTAACTCGACATGAGTTCGGTCGGTTTCAGTTACGTTCGTTATGGTACTAGAACTAGAAAGCGAATATATATATAAATTGAAGTGGACCCATTGGGGTGGCGTCCGTCATGGTTTAAAAAAGCGTTAGGCGAGGCGAGACGTTTTGGTCTAAAAAGCCGAAGGGCGAAGCGCTAGGCGTGAAGCGAGAGCTTCACGTATGTGAGGCGCTCAATTAAAAAAATAATAAAAATTAATTATACATGACATATACTACTTGTTAATCAATCATAAAGATAAAACATATTTGTAAAACCGCACATGAATACTTAATACGTAGTTTATACATTATAAAAACATACTTAAAAGTTGTAAACCACTTACATTCTTAGAAACCAAACAGATTAAAAATAAAAAAATATATTACACAAGCATTTAATAATAATAAAAAATATAAATGTATAGTAAAAAAGTAATAATGAAGAAAATACCTCTTGAGTCATAAATAGATGTGTAATAATTTGAAGAGTTTGAAGTGATTAAAAAGATAGGACTAATAACTAAGATGAAGATAAACTTGAACTGTCTAGAAGGTTGACAGGTGGAGAGGATAAACTTTGAATATGAAAATTAAAGAGTGGTTTGAATTGAAGATAGAGTGATAAGATATATATATATATATATATATATATATATAGGTTTAAGTTCAAGAGAGAAATAATGTTATTGTGAGAAATGCGAGAAGTGGTTTTAACCAATCAGGTTTTTTTTCTTTTTCTTTTTGCTTTATTTAATTATAGGGGTAGATTTGTAAGATCTTAAAAATTTTATTTTTGTTAACTAATCACAAATATGGTAACTTTACAAAACATATTATTATTATCTTTAAATCATTATTTAATAAATAATAATACGATCATGTTTAAATTCAAGATTTGTTTTCTGTAATAATCCTTCGACCAAAATTCTAAAACCAATTTCTTTTTTTATCTAGAAGATTTTATCACAAAAAATTATATTACACCATATATCTAGATAATAATTCTGTTTTTAAGGTTAGTGATTTATGGATTTTGGATTCATAATTAATATAATTTATTCTTATTATATAATCAATTATCACTTATTATTTTTATATAACTTTTGTAAGGACTTTTTATTTTTAATCAAATTAAAATATGTCGAGATTCTTTATTTTAATTATACCGTCATCCTACTTTCGAACAAATCAATCCTTTAAAAAAAATAAGATCAAGCATATATCAAAGATATTTATTTTGGTGAGCAGATCAATAATAGCACGTCGTTAAAAAAAGATGAAAAACATACTTATCATTTACATATATGGCTTAAAATAATTTTTTTTGTTTATACAATCTGATATACATCTATTTATACATCTCAAATCCCTTGTAAAGTTATGTTTATTTAATGTTTTGAGTTTGGTTTGATTCGTGTTTCGTTTATCTTTCTTTAATTTAAGTTTTGAGTCATGTATGTTATAGTTATAGTATTTTAACTCTTTTGGTGTCTTGCATGTTAAACTTAATTCTTTCTATCATTTCATGCGAAGTTTATGCTCGTTTTGCTTATCATTGATTACATGATTACTTCATTTACGAGTTTTGATTTATGCGCATGTAGATGGTGGCTTGGTGATCAAGGGAAGGAAGATCTAAAAGGTTCTTGTCGTTGCTTGAGAATCAAGGAAGAGATTTAACATGAACAAGCAACAAATAATAAGAAATAACAAAAAAAATTGTGGAAGCCCTCCCTAGAGCAAGCCGCGCCGCGCGGAGCCCAAGGACCAAGGGGGGCACGCGACGCCTAGTGCCTCCTGGTCTGCGGATTTTGTTTATTTAAGGCCCAGCTCACGTTATATAAGTATAATTGCAAACCTAAATGATTAAGCACACTTTGGCAGCAGATTTTGGAGAGGAAAGAGCAAGAGGTTGAAGGTTTTTGGAGTTTTATTACATTAGAGATCATAGAGCTTTCACACGATTGTTCAAGGGTCGATTAAGAAGGGTTCTTTCGTTCTTCTTTATTATCTTTGTTCAATTTATATCATGATTCTCTTTTGTTTACTTGGTTTTAGTTATTTGTCTTTGATTATAACTATGCTAGGCTAGACTTCATGTCTACCTAGGTTTGATGAACATGTTTGAGACTTGATTCTTGCTTTGGACTTATGCTTTGATTATGGTTTCGTTTTATTAATAGTAAAATACTTGATTTTGTTTTCATGATGCGTATAAGTATCTATTATCTTGATTGATTATTAATTATTGCTTCACATGGATCTTGTTTTCTATTGATTGTGTTCTTTAGATATTAGGGTTCATGTTTAATCATTACTTGGTGTTTTGATTATTATGGTTGAATAGGCCTATTAGATCATAGAAGCTTATTAATCGTTGATTAGGATTTTAAATGCTTTGCTAAATTCCAATAGCTGTGAGGTGAGGAGTTGTTCATGTGTCTTGGTCAATTGCATGCTAGGATAGTAGTGACAATATTCTTGCTTATTGTGTTGATCCGTGTTCATGATGTCATGTTAAGTTTATCAAGTTATCTAGAGTTTTGTGTTTCGTAAGATTGCTTGCCTATGATACTATTAATTAACCCTATTTGATAACCGTAAGGAAGTCAATATAACTGATTGCTTAATAATCTAATATTCATTCTTTGGGATTTCGTTTGATTCAGTCAATGGTCCTTAGGGTTTGTTAGATGAATATGTTTAGAAATCAGTTTCCATAATCGTATTAGTTGTCCATTGCTTGATGATTGTTGATACATGGGATTCTTACCTAGGTAGATTCCTTCTCTGATTGCTTTCGATCTCGTGATTAATAGCTTGTTTCTTGTTTGCTTGTTTATTTGTTTTTTTAGTTTAACTTAGTTTAAAACCCCCCCTTAAAACATTAATAATAAATAGTCGTGTCGTAAGTCGAGTCTAATAAGTTAATTAACGTAATTTATAGAGTCCTGTGGGTTTGATATTCCGGACTTACTTAGCTTTAGTACAATTGACCGGTTCACTTGCCGGTGTTTTGTGTAGTTGAGTCTTAAGTATAGTTTTTATTACTTGTTTAATTTAGTTAATATTTTATTGACTGTTTCTAGCACATCACAATCGTAGTTGAGTCTTTAACAAAATCACAATTGTAGTTGAGTCTTTTTTTAGCCACATATTTCTTCCTTTATCTCAACAGTTATATGAGTCTTCTACAAGATCACAATCGTAGTTTGTTTTTGCAAAAAAAATCTCAATTTGCTTCATTTTGAAAATTTCGGGGTCTTGATAATTTTCAAATTTGCCAACTTTATCTTTAACAAATTCGGCATCAACAATTTAATCGCATTCGCCCTAGAATGTCCAACGGCCTTCAAATCTCTTACACGTGCTTTACCTACACATAATACCGAAGTTTAAAAACATTGACCCATTTTATACAGATTGATTACCTACACAACCCCACAAATGCGAAGATTCCCCTACACAATCAAGACATTAGCATTAGTACTTGCACACATTACATAAACTATATTACCTACACAACCCTACATGAACATACTACATGTATTGTAATATTAAATAAGATTAGCACACTAATACACAGTAATTAACAACTTTTTTTTATTTTTAACTAATACACAATATCAAAATAAGTCATATACTTGAAATCAAAAATATATGATAATTAAAAACCCACAAAATCTAAACAAATGTTCTCTTCGGTTTTTCCAACACAACGAAACATATATTATCCTACATATTAACACGAACAGTCCTACATCATCAAAATTTAGAACGTTCTATTCTAAAGTATGTGTTATTGGTTTTCCTACATAAACTTACCTACATACCTTAAATTTAGTACTACACACAAAAAAAACAACACCAGGATTTGTATCCATGTTTGGTGGTGTTCCTTTTTGTATATGTTATTGATGTAGGATAAAGTCAGCTGAGATCACATGTATACAACAAGTAATAGCAAATAAAATCAAAATAAATGTTGTCTTAGGTTATACGTTATTCCAACACTACGTAAAATAATTTTTCCAACACAATATATAGAACAAATGTTCCTACATAACTAAAGTTAAGAATGGGATTTTTTTAGCTAAACACAATTTAATCAATTAACTATTCATTTTCGTTTCTTAGTAGTTTCTACTACTGTTATGAAACAACCTCTGTTGACCTATAATCTTTTCATTATACAAATTGCTACATAAAAAGCCCTAATTTTATACCAAAAATCAATATATTGAGTAACTGACAAATCGACACACTGATTTAGGAAAACAGACTACAAAATTGTTTACGAAATCAATTATTCAATTAAAAAAATACTAAGAAAGGAGCCTAACCTTTATCGGGATACTATCTTTTGACGCAAAACCCCTTCATATATAGGTGATGATCAATCTTCAACAAACTAATTAAGATTTATGAATTAGGTTGGTGAGGATTTCCGGCCATGGTGAGTGTTTTGGAAGGTTGGTATTGACTGATGATATAATAAGCTAGAAAGGATGTGATACGTTTTAAACCACCTTTCCACACAAGAAAATACCAAAGTGCCCTTTTAGTATTAAATCCATTAATATAAAGAATCTAAATATTACAATATTGCCATGTTTAATATTAGCCATAGATCAATCTAATAAAGGGTTAGAAATCATTTCTCGCATTGAGATGACTTCTCTCCTGAACCATCCCATACATACACACACACACACTAGTTTTTATACCCCATATTACGGGGGTTGTTTAAAATTTTCCTTTCTAATATTTTCGTCTCTAATATTGTAAATGTGGTTTTTTGGATTATAGTTTATTTATTGTCAGAAGTTAATAATATACTTGAACTTGTTTTTATCAGTTAATTTTGGGTTATGTTCATTTTTTATAATTTGGATATTATTTTGGGAAAGTTTTCATTAAAGATAAACTTAAAAGAAAAAAGAATCGTCTAACTAGATTCACATTGACAAATTAAATTAGGATTTGACTACGGGGTTTGTTTTACATTTTACGTTTCTAATATTTATATATTTTTTGTATTTTAATTTTATTTATTGTAAGAAATTAATAATATACATAGGGTGGACGATAAAAGAGTTTCACAAATAAATAAAATGTTATATGGTGAAGTTAAAATACAAAGTGCAACAAAAATTAGAATGGTGAGAAGGAATCTAATCAATTGATCTTAAATTTGGATGATATGGATTAATTTAAGAATAAAAATTGATAAGAAGGGCATGCAGGTAATAACCTGTAACAACTCGGTTTCGCCCATTTAATATTATGTATTCATTACCCGACCCGTTTATCCGTTCGGGAAAGTTTATCAATAAAATTATTTCGTTTATTGAGTAAACTAATTATTATAATTTAATTTTTATTTACTTATTTAAAAAAATATATATATTTTTAAAAATATGGCAAAAACTACCCCAAACTAAAACTTTTAATCAACTTTGTTTCCACACCATAACTTCAGGGTCTGGATTGCAAATTTTATAAACACTTGTATTATAATCAGGATCCATGACCCAAATCCGTTTACCCATACTACAAATCCGTAACCCATTAAACCGTTTTTGCTTGCACCTTAATCCTCGCAACAAACATGGAATTGATTTGTGTATATTAGTCTTCTTACCTTAATCGACCGCACCGACAAGTTAATTTGGAAACAATAATCCTTGCGATACGTATTGTTATTATTATCGAACCGTCTTTAACCTAGAATTGATATACACCTTTTTCGTCCATAATTACTCAATTAGATTACTCTGCACCTGCATATGGACATCGCCTACAATACCCTGTGGCTAATTAGATTCATGTGGACTCGAGATCGAAGTTCTGAAGGTTGGGCTGCCGTTCGTATAACGAGTCGATTAAACACGTAGTACTCGTCATTGTAAGCAATTAATAAATGCTTTCTGTTCATCTTTAATCACAGAATCTAAACCCTAACACTAATTGCTTTAAGTTGCATCGCAACCTGTTGTTCGTACACGTATTGGGCCGTCGGGTTCCGCTTCGTCGTTCACCAGCAAATCATCATTGTAGCAGGTAATTGATTCATTCATTGTGATCGTGTTTATCTGTTTAATCGATGTCCTAACATTAATTAAATACACAATGAACAGATTAATCAGTTGAACTTCTAGGGTTTATATGATTTGGGAGTTTTGTCCATGTCTGCATATAATAAATAGTTTTCATTTATAACTCAGTCAAGCAGCTAGTTCAGTTGGTTTGGTCTGTGTGTTGTGGATCTGGGGGTCACGGGTTCGAACCCGGCTATCCGAATTTTTAGGTCTTATTTTCTATTTATTAGTTTTTAATTGATTATTATAATTAATTTTAATAAATGATAAATAATATTAATTATCAGATAAACATTATTTTATTAAAACCGACATCTTGGAGTTATGTTACGTGTCAAACCTCGTTAAAAGTTTTCGTTTATATATATATATATCTATATATATATATATATATATATATATGAATTATAATTATATCTTAATAATAATAAACTTTATTTTACCAAAACCCGACACTTCTAATTCATGTTTTCTTGTTGTTGAACGTTTTATTCCAAGTTATATTTATGTACACGTTTATAATTGCTTTATATTTATTTAAGTATTATTTATATAATTATATAAGCATTCAACTCCTAATTATTTATTTAAACTAATAATAATGATATCATAATAACAAATGGAAAATAATCGTTCAATCAATAGAAAATTCAATCTCCAACATAACTCAAATGACATCGACATCTCAAGTCTATTATAAGCATTATCTCAGTTGTCAATAACTCATATTATTAAATTATGTTAAATAATTTATGATTAATTTATAAATTTATATTATTCTATGTAACTAGGAATCCTTGTCGGTGTATCCCGAAGGGTTCATCTCTCTCATATCATCACTTGTATTTCGTCCATCTGATCAGGTGAGTAATCACTCCCCTATTTTACTTGTTTTCAAATGCTTTGGGGACACTTGCGTACCATTTATCATATTATTTATCTTATTATTTCTCAAACGCAAACTGTGATCTTTGTGTTGTGTATCAATTGAATGATTGTATGTTACTTGCTTTTTTTTTGCTTATTTGCTTACTTTAATCGCATTCGGAGAGATCCAACATAATCTCATTATAGTATGATCATACGACCGTTGTAGTGGCCGGAGCCCGATCGCATTGGCAATGGTTTCACCGACACCTCATTTTTGGTAACCAATGCCCATTCGCATGGCAACGGTTTAGCCCTTTCTTTATGGTTGATTGTTTATGTATGTTCTATGCTTTAATTGTTTATACTCACAGATAAAAGTTTTGCCTGTTTTTATTCACTTATATCATTATATATTATTACCACTTTTGTTTGTGTCAAAACTGGTGATTACTCACTCAACATGTGTTGTTGACAAACATATATTTTGTACGCATTTGCCGGTTATAGATCTGGATTGCTTATCGAACTGAAGCTCACATAGAGATGACTTTAGGATAAAACACATACAAGAATAGTTGGTTTTGTATTTGTAATTTTCTTTATTTTTGTTGTATATGAATGTTGTTTGATAATAAATAAATTAATCAGATATTGTCGCTTTATAATCTCATGATAGTAACCTTGTGAGTTGTGACAATCAGGTCATGCCCCGGCACTTCCGCCGTAGGTTGGGGTGTGACAGATTGGTATCAAAGTCGAAGGTTTAAGATAGGTCGTTAGAAAAGTCTTAGAAATATGCTTAGGACCCCATACGTGTCTATTTGTTTACCTTATGTGTTATATTTAATTGTTTACAGCTTATGTAATTACCTGCTAGACTAAGTACTTATTTAACTGCTTAGTTTAATGCTTATTTTACTGTCATGCACACACAACTCCGAGACTATGTCTCAGCCTCAAAATATTTTTTTATAGCTCCGAGGCAATGCCTCATTCCCATGATATATATTTACATTTAAATTTTTGTTGATTGTTTACGTTGACGGGAATTTCTTTTAGGATTTCCTAAGTTTTGCTTTTACATTTTAAGTGTTTAACGTAATCAGTTAACGATTACATTTCTCCATTGCGTTTTATTATTTTATTACTTTTTTTAATGTCTAGTCGGGTGTAAAACCCATGGGACGCCACGGACACGCCAACTGACATTTTTATTGTTTTTACATGTCTAGTCGGGTGTAAAACCCACCCATGAGACGCCATGGACACGCTAACTATTGATTTTCACAATTATTGTATTTACGATATTTGGTTGGAGCATTATCACGCGTGGTGATATACGAGATACTTCAATTACTCATACTTACATTTGTCATTCGTTATTTAGTTTGGTCGGTTAAAACGACACGTAACACTCATGGGCCAACAAAATACCATGGACAAGCTCCTGGGAAACCCAATATATCAAGAAATTTACGTTATTTTTATTTTTTTATATATTTTATTTTATTTAAAACAAGTTACGATTTAACTCAATTATTTAATTATTCAATTATATTGAACCAAGACTTATTGATTCAATTCATTCACATACTCACAAATATTTTCATTCCCATGATAGCACAAATCATTCACTCACTGGGACTCTGTTACCACAAATTCATCTAAACAATTTACTATTTAATTATCTAATCGGTTATCTCGCACTCATATTATCACATTCACAAATTATCAAGAGCAATTAATAGCTATTTTCTCATACGCATATTATAACATCATCAGACTATCAAATATAATAAAAGTATTATTAAATACCTTAATATTTAAACAATATCCCTCATGTTCACGATTATCACGTTATCAATTAACGAACTTATCACAAGTAACTCAATACCCCCAATAACTATCAATTACATCTCAGTTATCACCCTCAAATTGTAAGTATTAACATTTTAATTTGTTATGCTTCGATAAAATATCATATCAAATCATCTCATTGATTATATCACCTACTTCACGAATTATCGTATAGATTACCTCATTTAAATACTGACTTATCCTTAAGTCATGATTAACGCTAGCACAACTTATGTCGAATTTCACTTTTTCTTTAATAACTAATAAGAAATTTACACAACTTATTATTTATACTCATTTAATCTCAATTTATATAATTATAGAATGATTTCTACATCAAACAATACAGGTCATATATTCTCTACACCCGCTTTATGACCACAAGTAGTGTCAAAGAGATAGCTCCTACAATCTCTAGGGCATAAATTCTAACTGAAAACACTAATGCAATCAATTTAATCTTGTTCACTAATTTCTTTCAGAGAAATTTCGATTCATTTACCGTTACTCACCCTCATAACAACGATAATAACGATAATAACAAACGCAAGCTTAATAATCGAGTTTAGGTTATTAAGTAAACCAATTATCAATCTCAACGAAATCATAGTGTCCCAAACAAGAAATCTCACACCGGAATACGCTCGTTACGTCTTATTCGTGACTTTTGTCATCCAACTCAATTCTTGTGTTATTCTTACACTCACTATAATAGTTATGATTATCCCGTTAACACTTGTCGTTACGCTGCCTATGACACAAAGACATCCCACAACGGTCTATGCCGTCGACTTAGCTTTATACACCTGCTACGCGTGCCTTCTACAATTATGGAGACCGTAATTACCTACGCAACGCATTGTTCTTTACTCATTCACGCCGAGTTCAAATTATATCGGCACCGTACCATACTACCCATGATCATTTAGCTTAAACCAACCAACTCTATGCCTTTCAGGCTTTCTTCATGTAACAAGTTCGTTCTCGCATATTTGATTCTAGACCCGCAAGACTTAATTTCATTAATCTTACCTTAGTCAAACCTCATTTTCACAAACCTATTCGAGGTGCCCCAAATCATTCGATCTCAATTATTTAAGTTTTCATAAGCTCAATTAACAAAGGTGTTATGAATTAAACCAATCGTAGTAATGTTTTCACAAAGAAGATTATTATCGTCTTCATCATTTTCGTCTAAACGTATTTTGTATTCAATTATACCTTAAACGATTAATTGTATAAATTATTTATTTTGGAACAAACCCAACTTGGAAAATCCATCATTTTAAGTATCTTTTTCGCATACAATAAAATTTTTCTTATCATTCCAAAGGTCAACATCGGTGGTTGTCGAACTTATCTATACATTTGGCTTTACTTGATCAAAATTGTAGGATTTGGTTCATTAAAATTTCGTCAACTAATAAAAATATATAGATTCTTATAAGTCGAAACAATTTTTTTTTTCAATTATAAAACACACAATTTCGGCAGTCAATTATTAGTTGACCATATTATTCAATTTGTCTTTTCTCATTTACCTTGTTTGCTTATTAAATTATTGACAACGTGCCAATTTCTACTCTCACCTTTGATTTTTAACATTTTTGTACGTCGCGTATTTATTGATCTCGTGCATTACAAGTTACCTTTCATCTTGTAAAGTTATATCGTTGAAATTGAATTGTTATAGTTCTATTATTAATTGAACTTATCCTCATTTAAACAAAATTATTTCCGCTATGGAATTTTATTTTCCATTATTTAAATTAATTTTCATTATAAAAAAAACGAATCTCATTGAATTCCCACGCTGATTTAATTGGAATTTTATTATTAATTTTCACTATTATCTAATGACATTTGCACGATTGTTGTCGAAAACCTGCGGTGATTCTTGAATATCCGCTTCCCAATTTCATCTATTTACAGTTTGTTTGTATACATAAATTATTGCATTAATATTTTTGCATTCTCAATTACTACTACCAGTACTCTAATATTTTAATTTACCTCATCTTAAATACACAATTGCGACATTTCAATGTTGTATAAAGTTCTCTTTAAATTTCATGAGTTTCTCATTTAACTAAACTAAACCCCTCAAAGTCTTCGTTTAATCTTGTTCAAATTTGTGCTCTCGATCTTATGAATTCTACCTCGAATGTTGCAATATGTAAAAATTTCACAGGTTGATGTTATCAATTATCAATTAATTCCTTCATAAACTTTTGTTGATGTAATCCCTACAATCATAGAATTTTTGGTAAGTTCACGTAAATTTGTTAGTTGGCTCGTATTCCCACTCTCTTTCTTCACAATCGATCTTGTCGTCGCATCATATATCCCAACTTCAATGTTTCCGTTTCTCTTAACTTTTAAGTTACTTTAAAATTTTCACTAATTTCATTAATCAAACTTGAAAGTTCACCTAAATTGCGTTATTAGGAGTATTTTATAATTCTTCTGATTTTATACTACTTATAATAAATCAACTCCCAATGGTCTTATAATATGTTAACACTTTCTTCATATTTATAATAAATTAATAACTTTTCTCACAAAATCATGCCTTTCAAGTATTTTGTAAACCACACGACGGGACAAGTTATGTGGACCATCCGACGACCTAAGTAATTATGGAGGCCTACATAATTATTGAAGTCCTCGCATGAAAATCATAACACGTGCAATTGTGTGTCATAATTTAGAATCGAAAGTAGTTGAGATAACGGTACAGATGGAGAAATGATAAGGACATGGTGGATACGCCGCCGGTACATCCTATATATAAGTGTCCTTATCGGATTTCAATTGGAGCGTTGTTTTGACTATTCGAAATTCCGTGTTACGATAAATTTTAAAAGTTATATATGTAAAAAAATTTCTCTTTCTTAGAATTTAATGGTGTTTTTAATATTCAATAATTTCGGGACGAAATTCCCTAAAGTATGGGAGACTGTAACAACTCGGTTTCGCTCATTTAATATTATGTATTCATTACCCGACCCGTTTATCCGTTCGGGAAAGTTTATCAATAAAATTATTTCGTTTATTGAGTAAACTAATTATTATAATTTAATTTTTATTTACTTATTTAAAAAAATATATATCTTTAAAAATATGGCAAAAACTACCCCAAACTAAAACTTTTACTCAACTTTGTTTCCACACCATAACTTCAGGGTCTGGATTGCAAATTTTATAAACACTTGTATTATAATCAGGATCCATGACCCAAATCCGTTTAACCATACTACAAATCCGTAACCCGTTAAACCGTTTTTGCTTGCACCTTAATCCTCGCAACAAACATGGAATTGATTTGTGTATATTAGTCTTCTTACCTTAATCGGCCGCACCGACAAGTTAATTTGGAAACAATAATCCTTGCGATACGTATTGTTATTATTATCGAACCGTCTTTAACCTAGAATTGATATACACCTTTTTCGTCCATAATTACTCAATTAGATTACTCTGCACCTGCATATGGACATCGCCTACAATACCCTGTGGCTAATTAGATTCATGTGGACTCGAGATCGAAGTTCTGAAGGTTGGGCTGCCATTCGTATAACGAGTCGATTAAACACGTAGTACTCGTCATTGTAAGCAATTAATAAATGCTTTCTGTTCATCTTTAATCACAGAATCTAAACCCTAACACTAATTGCTTTAAGTTGCATCGCAACCTGTTGTTCGTACACGTATTGGGCCGTCGGGTTCCGCTTCGTCGTTCACCAGCAAATCATCATTGTAGCAGGTAATTGATTCATTCATTGTGATCGTGTTTATCTGTTTAATCGATGTCCTAACATTAATTAAATACACAATGAACAGATTAATCAGTTGAACTTCTAGGGTTTATATGATTTGGGAGTTTTGTCCATGTCTGCATATAATAAATAGTTTTCATTTATAACTCAGTCAAGCAGCTAGTTCAGTTGGTTTGGTCTGTGTGTTGTGGATCTGGGGGTCACGGGTTCGAACCCGGCTATCCGAATTTTTAGGTCTTATTTTCTATTTATTAGTTTTTAATTGATTATTATAATTAATTTTAATAAATGATAAATAATATTAATTATCAGATAAACATTATTTTATTAAAACCGACATCTTGGAGTTATGTTACGTGTCAAACCTCGTTAAAAGTTTTCGTTTATATATATATATCTATATATATATATATATATATATATATATGAATTATAATTATATCTTAATAATAATAAACTTTATTTTACCAAAACCCGACACTTCTAATTCATGTTTTCTTGTTGTTGAACGTTTTATTCCAAGTTATATTTATGTACACGTTTATAATTGCTTTATATTTATTTAAGTATTATTTATATAATTATATAAGCATTCAACTCCTAATTATTTATTTAAACTAATAATAATGATATCATAATAACAAATGGAAAATAATCGTTCAATCAATAGAAAATTCAATCTCCAACATAACTCAAATGACATCGACATCTCAAGTCTATTATAAGCATTATCTCAGTTGTCAATAACTCATATTATTAAATTATGTTAAATAATTTATGATTAATTTATAAATTTATATTATTCTATGTAACTAGGAATCTTTGTCGGTGTATCCCGAAGGGTTCATCTCTCTCATATCATCACTTGTATTTCGTCCATCTGATCAGGTGAGTAATCACTCCCCTATTTTACTTGTTTTCAAATGTTTTGGGGACACTTGCGTACCATTTATCATATTATTTATCTTATTATTTCTCAAACGCAAACTGTGATCTTTGTGTTGTGTATCAATTGAATGATTGTCTGTTACTTGCTCTTTTTTTTGCTTATTTGCTTACTTGAATCGCATTCTAGAGGTCCAACATAATCTCATTATAGTATGATCATACGACCGTCGTAGTGGCCGGACCCCGATCGCATTGGCAATGGTTTCACCGACACCTCATTTTTGGTAACCAATGCCCATTCGCATGGCAACGGTTTAGCCCTTTGTTTATGGTTGATTGTTTATGTATGTGCTACGGTTTAATTGTTTATACTCACAGATAACAGTGTTGCGTGTTTTTATTCACTTATATCATTATATATTATTACCACTTTTGTTTGTGTCAAAACAGGTGATTACTCACTCAACATGTGTTGTTGACAAACATATATTTTGTACGCATTTGCAGGTTATAGATTTGGATTGCTTATCGAACTGAAGCTCAAATAAAGATAACTTTAGGATAAAACACATACAATAATAGTTGGTTTTGTATTTGTAATTTTCTTTATTTTTGTTGTATAAGAATGTTGTTTGATAATAAATAAATTAATTAGATATTGTCGCTTTATAATTTCATGATAGTAACCTTGTGAGTTGTGACAATCAATTCACGTCCCGGCACTTCCGCCGTAGGTTGGGGTGTGACATAACCCACTTATGATGACTTTCTCTCTCCACATGCAATGCACATGTCAATTCCTCCATCATTTTAAAGCGTCTATAACTTTTTAATACGACAGTTTTTTAGAAATTTTCTTTACTATAATAACAAGGGTTTTTTTTTATCTTTAATATGAATATCATATTGTTATATAAAAATAAAAAATAGTTAGTGGGTTTTTTTATATTGTGTTATTTGGTTGTTCATTTTGTTTTTTAATTGAGTTTTTCTATGCATTGTTTTATGGATTTTGGTTATTGTGTTTTTTAATTGGTACTCATATTAAAGATAAAAATTAAAACAAAGATTACATCATTGTGTATTTTTGTTCGTCATTGTGTCTTTATGCTCAACATTTGTCTTTCTACTTATCATTGTATTTTAGTCATTGTGCTCCACATTCACTTAAGTTGAGAAAAATAGTATTATGTAATTCATTGTGTATTACGTTCAAGTCATTGTGTAATATGTTGATTCCATTGTGTTTTACATTTCAAGTCATAGCGTTATATGTATTTACCATTGTGTCTTACGTTTGAGACCATTGTGTTATATGTACCATTGTGCCTTACGTTTTATGTTATTATGTAATATGTATTCATCATTGTGTTTTATGTATTAGATAATTTGGTGGTATTTTTCATTATATTTTCATATTATTACATAACGGTGTTGTTTGTATCTAAAAAAACACAATGATCAGTTGAAAGACACAATGGTACACAAAATATACAATGACGTAATTTTTTTTAATTTATGCTCGTATTAAAGATAAAAAAACACTTGTTATTATGGTGAATTTTATTTTAAAAAAAGTTCATAAAAAAAGTTATAGACGTGATGAGAGAATTAACATGTGACTTGCATGTGGAAAGATAAAATGTGTACTGTTACTTTTATACCATATTTCTTTTGGTCACTACTTGACACATGTCAATTAGTTATGACTTCCCACACTTCTCATTTTGTTGGCATTTATAGAAATACTCAACCCAGATGTTATAACCCGTTTAAAAGCTATATGAGTTTGAAAAGACCCATGAACCGCTTATTTTGTGTACTGTAAAATTTTTTCATAATTATATATATTTAAAAAAAATATGATATCAATTTTTAGCATATCCCTATTTTATAGGATTTTCATATCAAATACTTGATGAGATTAATTTTTAATATAATGAGATGTTGTTACCCGTTTAATGGCTATCTGGGTTTGGTGAGACCCATACCCGTGAATTAGGGTCAAATGCATGAGAAATCACCATTTACAAATAAAGCAATCTGATGGCTTGAGAGGAAATATGGAGTTTTCGTTTATATATATTTAAGATATATATAATACGGTTGGGTAATATTTTACAGATGAGTCCCACCGTTAATATTTTAAGTAGATGGGCCTAAACAGATACATTTTCAACCTAACTTAGACTGCATGACATGAAGCGACGCCTCAAATGTCTCACGCCTCACCCGCTGATGCGCCGCTTCATGTCGCCTCATGTAATTTCTCGCCAGTAAATCTTTAACTGTTGTCGATCCTGGGAGTTGAGACTGTGAGTCTACTAAATCTTTGAGTGTTGTTAGTCCTGGGAGTTGAGACTATGAGTCTACGCGAATTCAGTCGGTTTCCGTTATGTTCGTTACGGTACCGAAAGTAAAAGAAAAATAAATTGAAATGGAAGGATCAATACGGTGCCGCCAAGTGACCTAATCGAGGCTTAATGACACCAAACTTGTTAATTGTTATATATAATAATATTTTTAATTTAGTTTAGGTATAAATGATATTCAAAAAAATTATATATAGCAAGGTTATAATAAGAAGTAGATTTTTTATAAGAAGTGTAGGAAGTGTGTTTTCACCATTTTATCTAATAAAACATGCTGCAACTAAAACAAAACACACTGCACAATAAAAACACTTTCCATATCCATCGTTAGATCAACATATCTAACACACCAGACTACTTCTTACACTTCTTAGACGCACTACACTTATTATTTTAACTCCATCATATATATATATATATATATATATATATATATATATATATATATATATATATATATATATATATATATATATATATATGGTAAGGATCCCAAGAGAACCAATTGAAAATTGAGAACTTTGAGAACCATTTTGGACCGCTAAAAAAACCTTTATAAAAATTATAAAACAAAAAAAACAAAAATTTTAAAAATGTAAAAAACCAAATTCTTATATTTCATCCCGGTTTCAAATAAAAAATAAAAATAAACTTCGTATTATATACATGTGTATAATTTCATTTAATTTCTAGTTACGTAATATACACATATGTACATTATCATTTACCTTAAATTGTACATATATGTATAATAAAAAAAACTTGTATGTATATATATGTACATATTATACATATATGTATTATTTAGCTAACCCAAGACGTTTTTTTATGAAACTGGGATGATATATAAGAATTTGGTTTTTGTACTTTTTTTTATTTTTGCTTTTTTTTTGTTTTATGATTTTTTTTATTTCTGGGTTTTTTATGGTCCAAAATGGTTCTCAAAGTTCTCACTTTTAAATTAGTTATCACATGATCCCAATCCTATATATATAAAGGTTTAAGTTCGGAAAGAAATCAAGTTATTGCAAAAAGTGTTAGAAGTCAATCCAGTCAATAAGAATTTTTGTTTTTCTTTTCTTATTTAATTAAATATAGAGGAATATTAGTAAAGATCATAATGCGTTTTATATGATAGGTAAAGTAATAATGGTTTTCTTTTAAATCTTCAAACTATCTAAACAATTATTACATCTTGTTTGTTTGTTTCCACAATTAAATATATTTCAACATAATTAACTAGATATAGCACGTTAATTATAAACCACAATCACTATCTAATTTAAAATACAAAAATCCATTATACATAAGATTAAAGCTAAATGTCGGTGCCACTGAACTTTTCAAGTGATATTACTTAAGTGTTAAATAAAATAATAACAAGATTGAAACAAATATTTACCATTGCTCTGGTGGTTGGGTATGAGGTGTTTAGCTATTGTCATGTTTCTTTACTCAGGTTCGATTCATATTGTCAATGTCAGCTCATGTTTTTGTTTTTACAACCATTTGTTTTGATTATTTTTTAATATATTGATGGCGCTCATTAGTCACAATACTGATTATAAATTTCTAAGGACATGCACTAGCATCTTATACAAAAGTTTCGCATCGACTCGACGTCAAGTCACTTAACGCTCCTTAAAATTCCATGGCATTTTGTGTTTTTATTTTTGTTTTTGCTTTATGAAGAGGTATGTACCCGCCTTAACACCGAGCAAGGCGGGTCAACCCACAAGATATAGACAAGAGGCTTGAAATCAAGACATTACGAAGGCACAAAGCCAAAACCTATGCGCATGGCGCATATCACATATGCTCAGGCATCATATGCCCAGGCACCACACATGCTCAGGCATCATATGCCCAGGCACCACAGATGCCCAGGCATCACATATGCTCACGCATCACATATGCTCACGCATATCACATATGCGCGTGGCGCATCAGCGCGCGGCGCATATCACATGCTCGTGCATATCACATCTGCGCATGAAACATCTGCGCGTGAGAATAAAGAGAAGACCAAGCGCATCCTCAGGATTGGCGCATATCACACATGCACATAATCAACCTCGTCCTTATCCAAATCAGGATTAGGGCAACATTGATTGTGCACGTCAGACAACCTTCCAGAATGTATCTTTTTAAGGAATAAGAATATGCTGATGTTGACAGCTGCCAATGAAGGGTGGACAACTCAGCATAAACCATGTGCTACCACGTGATTATAACCAATGAGAAAGCACCAGGTGTCCCAAAGGACACGTGGCGCAAAGCAACTGGAAGAGGCCAGCAAGGCCCTGATTAGGTCTGAGCCCAATCATTGGAAACCCTAGCACTATAAATACAACATCAACTCCACAAGGAGAGACATCAGATAACACACAATCACATCAAATTACAGAGTATTCAGCTATTAAGCAATACATTCCATTTCCTTACTCTCATAACATTATCTTCTCCTACAAATACTTATTCTCACACCGGAGGGTTACCCCAAAGAGGACCCCTCTGTCCCTTTCTGAGGGGTAAGTTTACGGTGCTGTTCATTTTGTAGGTGGAAGAACCCAGATCCAAGAAAGCCATCGGTGAAATAGC
This sequence comes from Bidens hawaiensis, assembly GCF_021521415.1. Taxonomy (NCBI): domain Eukaryota; kingdom Viridiplantae; phylum Streptophyta; class Magnoliopsida; order Asterales; family Asteraceae; genus Bidens; species Bidens hawaiensis. The sequence continues at coordinate 949,148 of NW_027491818.1, forward strand.
ATAATCACACCCGAGGAAAGTAGATCGTCTACCAGTGAGTCGATCCACGCTTCTTCGAGGGGACACGAAAGGCAACTGTAGCACCTCGAGCACACGAAAGGTCTGACACGTCTCCATCACTGACGCATGTCAGCAACAACCAACCACGTACAGGGACGATTCGTTTTCAACTAAAAGGATAGAATTTCACGCAACGGTGAATAATAAGAAGAAAAAGACAAAACCCCTACTAAAAGAGCAAACTATTTAGTCTAACATCTATCTTACCTCGCTCGCGCGAGACAAGACACACATTAGACTGGGGGGGCTTGAAGAGGTATGTACCCGCCTCAACACCGAGCAAGGCGGGTCAACCCACAAGATATAGACAAGAGGCTTGAAATCAAGACAATACGAAGGCACAAAGCCAAAACCTATGCGCATGGCGCATATCACATATGCTCAGGCATCATATGCCCAGGCACCACACATGCTTAGGCATCATATGCCCAGGCACCACAGATGCCCAGGCATCACATATGCTCACGCATCACATATGCTCACGCATATCACATATGCGCGTGGCGCATCAGCGCGCGGCGCATATCACATGCTCGTGCATATCACATCTGCGCATGAAACATCTGCGCGTGAGAATAAAGAGAAGACCAAGCGCATCCTCAGGATTGGCGCATGTCACACATGCACATAATCAACCTCGTCCTTATCCAAATCAGGATTAGGGCAACCTTGATTGTGCACGTCAGACAACCTTCCAGAAGGTATCTTTTTAAGGAATAAGAATATGCTGATGTTGACAGCTGCCAATGAAGGGTGGACAACTCAGCATAAACCATGTGCTACCACGTGATTATAACCAATGAGAAAGCACCAGGTGTCCCAAAGGACACGTGGCGCAAAGCAACTGGAAGAGGCCTGCAAGGCCCTGATTAGGTCTGAGCCCAATCATTGGAAACCCTAGCACTATAAATACAACATCAACTCCACAAGGAGAGACATCAGATAACACACAATCACATCAAATTACAGAGTATTCAGCTATTAAGCAATACATTCCATTTCCTTACTCTCATAACATTATCTTTTCCTACAAATACTTATTCTCACACCGGAGGGTTACCCCAAAGAGGACCCCTCTGTCCCTTTCTGAGGGGTAAGTTTACGGTGCTGTTCATTTTGTAGGTGGAAGAACCCAGATCCAAGAAAGCCATCGGTGAAATAGCATAATCACACCCGAGGAAAGTAGATCGTCTACCAGTGAGTCGATCCACGCTTCTTCACTTTAGTACCGTAACAAACGTAACGAAAACCGACCAAACGAAAATTTTGTTTTCTGTCTTTTGTTTTTGTTTTTGTTTTTGTTTTTGTTTTAATTCCAATACCATAACAAGGAAGCTGACCAAATGCCAACTTTGTTTTTTTTTTATTTTTTAGTACCGTAACAATGGTGACGGAAGCCAACCGAATTCGCGTAGGCTCGCCGCCTCAACGTCTAGGCCCAACAACGTTCGGGTTTTACCAACATGCAAGTTTACCGACTGACATTGGCCCATCTCAAATTTTATATATTTTTTTCATTTCTTAGCTTTTGTGCCATAACGAACATATTCGAAACCAACAAACTTCATGTCGACTTACCGTCTCAATGCCCAGAACAGACAACGCTTGGGATTTACCACCGTCCGTTTAAATATTTTATTTTATTTTATGTTAATCTTTTTATATGTTAATTTGACGAATTAATTTTTTGAAGTTTAACGCTCCTAACTGATCACAATCGAATATGTGCCTACCGCCGCAACGCGGCTAGTGATCGCCCAGTTATAAATTAAATTAACTAGATATAGAACGTTCATTACAAACCTCCTACACATCCAACAAGCACCTACACAAATCATCATTCACTTACGCAAAACATAATATTCCTAAATAGCCAAAAACAATATAAAAATAGATTATAAACCCACACAGATAATCATACACTTACACAAAACATAATATTCCTACACAGCCAAAAACAATATCAAAAATATAGAGAAAATTATCATTTGCCTCCCTGGAAAATATCATGGTGAGATAGATTGACCACTGAAAAATATTTTGCGCATGTTGTGCCATTGTATTCTCGGGCGGGTTTTTTTTGGCTCCGTTCGTCAGTTGACTGTTGGATAGCAAAGGTATTTTAGTAATCTTCTTCTAATAAATAATAAATATAATAATAGTAGTAATAATATGTTAGTAATAGATTAATATTAATAATAATAATAATCTTCATCTTATCATCATCGTTTATACCAACAGATTAATAATAACAATAATAATAATAACATCGTTTATACCAACAACAACATAAACCACAACGACGAAGACGAAGAGCCAACAAAACAGGAGACATGGCTTTCTCTCTGGCGACTCGCAGGCCGGCCAAAACCCAACAAAACCCGACATATACTCCATCTTTGTAGTCCACAACGACGAAGATGAGGACCAAAAAACCATAACAATAACAATAACCCACCACAAATAAACCCTAAAAACTTCACAATGTTATGTAAAAACGATGACGAAGATCCAAAAAATTTTGGCGCCGCCGTGGACTCTGACGACGACGGCGACACTCTCTCAAAGGATTTCGGCGCCACCGTGGACTCCGACAACAGCATCTCCGGCACGGTGGTTGTCAAATCCGGCCGCCGGAGAGGTAATTATTTGTATGAATCCGGTGAGGAAAGTGAAATTGGAATTAGGTTTGGTACGTTTGTGGTTAGATCTAATGATGATGATGGTGATTCACTTTCCGGTACGTTTGTACGAAGGAGAGTGTGACGAGGGTGGTGGTGGGACGATGAGTAGGGCGGTGATGATGATGATGATGACGAGGGTGGTGGTGTGACGAAGAGTGGTGGGTGGGACGATGAAGATGATGGATTAAATAAAGATGTGATGATTTTTTAAATGATTGGTATAACCTCTGAACTGTATTTTTTAATTTTTAAATATGAAGATGAAGATGATGGGTTAAATTAAGATAATATATAGTTTATGTTGTAGAGATATACCAAACACTAACTTAGTTCAACTGATAGTTTTGGTGGGATGTTAAACCGGAGGTCTGGGGTTCGAATCCCGGCATTTACATGGTTTTGAATGATTATTTTTAAACTGAATTAAAGGCTCGGGGGTAAAAACGTAATTTCAATATTTTTTAACAGGTCAACGCTTGGTCAACTGACGGAAGGAGCTAGAAAAACCTACCCGAGAAATACAATGGCACAATATGCGCAAAATCTTTTTTAGTGGGCAATCCATCTCGCGACGATATTTTCTAGGGAGGCAAATACTAATTTTCTCAAAAATATATTATAAACCTACACAGATAATCATACACCTACACAGAGCATAATATTCCTACATAGCCAAAAACAATGTAAAAATAGATCAGTAACCTACACGGTCATCAGTTACATACACTTCTAACGGTAATATAAAAAAAATTGCACGATACTAACCTTTGTAGTTTGTCCCTTGTGACTAACAATCTAGTATAATATGTAATATGTAAAACATGGTGATAGATTATTATGAATGCACATGAGAAGATTAAAGATACTTTAATGCATGCATTTGTTTCCATTATTAGTATAACGAAATGATGACCAATATATCATTTTTCTTCAAATTAGTAAACATTGTATTTTCACTTTATTTCAAAATTGTCATTATTGTTATTTACCATTGATTACACATAATAAATGGTCCAAATTTATTTCTTGCATTTCTCACCTTAAAATGACTTCTGCCATGAATCATCCCCCATGTATATATATATATATATATATATATATATATATATAGGGTAAGGATCCTAAGAAAACCCTTTACAAATAGAGAACTTTGAGAATCATTTTGGACCACTAAAAACACCATTAAAATATATTTAAAAAAAATCATAAAACAAAAAATAATAAAAATTTTAAAAAATTAAAAACACTAAAATTCTTATATTTCATTCCGGTTTCATTAAAAAAATAAAAATTATACAAAAAAAAAAACAAAAAAAACGTCCTATTATACACATATGTATAATTTTATATAATCTTTAGTTACGTAATATACACATATGTACAGTATCATTTATCTTAAATTATACACATGTGTACAAAAAAACATGTAAATATACATATATGTATATATTATACATATGTGTATATAATTTAGCTAAACCGAGTTTTTTTTTGAAACCTGGATGATAAAATAAGAATTTTGGTATTTTTTATTTTTTTGATTTTTGTGTTTTTTTTTTATTTTATGATTTTTTTTATTTTTGAGTTTTTTTTTGTCCAAAATGGTTCTCATAGTTCTCAATTTCAAAAAGCTTCTCTCATGATCCTGATCATATATATATATATAGAGAGAGAGGGGGGGGGGGGGGTTCTGCCACTTTTTTAAACACTTCAAGAAGGTATCATCGTCGCTTGCAATTCATGATTTGTTTAGATTAAACTTATTTAATAGAGAAATATACAATGTATCTGTTTAAATACTTATTACTAATACGCTAGGCTCAATTATTTCTATTTCTTGGTACATGAAACATAAAACTATATTATAGACATGAGATATAAAGTAGTTAAACAAGTTGTATTTAGGTTTGATATTTGTGTTAATCGCGTCGTCTTTGACTTATTAAACACGATAAACCTGTTGTCAGCCGACTATGATGCGGGACGTTCTAAGAATTGATTTGATGGTTATTATTATGTGGTATATAGCATGACTCTAACCATTATAAAGGTTATTAATCTCTCTACCAGAACAAAACTGCTTGAAAGTCGTTAGGTGGACCCTAGGCGGTCGACTGATGAGTTGGGAGTACTCGACCTTAGTCGGAGAGTACTCGGGGATGGTTCAACGAGAACTCGGCCTAGACGGGGATTACTCGTTGATTACTTGACGCCTAGGCACGACTTTTACAACCATGGTTTTACGTAAAAGAAAAATAATCCTATTGAATTAAGGAGATATTCTCATTTTCAAGTAACAAATTTATAATTGTATTATGTTTAAGTGAATGGTCTAGTTTATTTGATCTAGATAGTTTTTAAAGTAAACTAACCGCTTTGAGAACAATAGTTTTTGTTCTCGTGGTA